>NW_020664482.1:23358014-23507911 GCF_002925995.2 Terrapene triunguis
GGGGGGGGGGGGGCGGCGGCCGGAGGCTTTTTTGCCTGGGACGGCAAAAAAACCAGAGCCGGCCCTGGCTATAATGCAGTGGTTTTCAACCCTTTTTCATTCGCGGACCCCTAGAACATTTTGAATGGAGGCGTGGACCCCTTTGTAAATTCAACTTGTGGTCTGCGGACCCCTTCCATAGATGTCTAAGGCTGAAAACTGACCAAACAGAATTCAGCTATAAATGTGGCAGGTGCTTGGCACAGTATTTGTTGCAGTGTGAGAAAGGGCGCTACACTGTGGTCTTCTGTGGTAACGACAACACTTCCGGTTTTGACCTGTAGGTGGGGATATTCACATACTTTTGATTGATCAGAAAACCGGAATGCCCTTTCTGGGGTCTGAAACTTAATTTTCATAGTCACCTTTTGCGGACCCATAGACAGACATAGTCTGCGGCCCCCCTGGGATTTGCAGACCCCAGGCTGAAAACCACTGCTGCAATGCAATACTGGAGGCTACCAGGAAATGGTGGTGGTGGTGTCTGTGAGGTTTATTTTAAGGAAGGACTCTGTAGGAGAGAAGCGTTAGAAAGCAAAGTGGAGGAACCTGGGAACTATTAAGTGTGTTGGACCCAGGTTTGGTAAATATTGCATCTCCTTGTGAAATCTAAAATTCACCTTCTTAAACCTCTATGTTGTATGAAAATGTCCTGATACAAAGCTAGGGCATGACGGGACCTTTCCAAAGCGAGAGGGGTTTGTGCTGATTTACTGATGAAAAGGAAAATGGAAGGAGGAGTTGAGTGAAAGTCAGCCATGGAGTGTGTGGAGGGTCTGCTCTTTCCGTGTGTCTGGGGTGGGAAGAAACCTCACCCCTCTGGCTGTTTGACCCCTCACCCTTAGAAGATGGCTAGGCATCTCCTCCAAAGGTCTGAACAAGCAGAGCTGGGCTGGGAGGAAACCTGGCATGTTTTGACTCCATCCTGTTGGCAGTTTCACAGATCTCTGCCAGGAACAATTGGGCGTGTTAGACTCACTGGCTAAATCTGCTTGGCATTGAAAAAAAAACATGGGGAAAATGAGAATAAAAAGTAACCAGAGTGACCATGATATGGGGGGGAAATTGGGGGGAGATTGAAGAATTCTGCGCCCAAATTCAAGACAATTTTCTCCACTGTTTCTTTCCTTCAGCAAGGCAAAGCCCAAGCATTTCATATAACCCTGAGTGGATCTGGCTTGAGTGCGTGCTTAATGGAGACACCAGGCTGAGTTGTGACCCCTTGAAGGCATAGCGCACCCAGTTGTGTTCCTGCTGGAGGGCTTGTTAGTATGCAGTGCGGCTCCGTACTTCTCACTGAGGCTCTAATGATGCGTGGGTATGAAACCTCACCCATGTTGTGGATCTGCAGGGGAGGGAGGCATTCAGATAAATGCTTAAAGATGCCAAGGATGCGTTCTGTGGTTCAGTTCTTCTCTCGCACTGGCTCTCAAACGAGCTGCGGTTTCTGTGTTGCTGTACTTAACTCTTTGGCCAGCCACCATCCTTTCTGCAGAAATGCTCCCAAATTATATTGCACCCCACAGAACGCCCTGGCTATCCAAGCCTATGGGAATGGAGAATATACTCTGTTCCACTCTCCATCCAAGGCTCTTGGACGATCTGCTACTGGGTGAGGGAAATTGATTCTGAGACGCCAATTAGAAAATCTTTTGTTGGTGGCTTTGAGTCGGTGCTCTGAATTTCATGGGGCAGCACAGCACATGCGCCCATCATGCTCCTGTGTAGGCAGTGGCAGCGAGGAAGTAGGCTGTTGGCTGGCTTATCAGATTGTGGTGGACCAGATGATCCAAGAACATTTGTGGCAAGCACAGTCTGAGCACGCTGAGTCACTCGCAATCACATAACTGCACCGTGCAGGGTGGTTTTGCCCAAGATGGCTGGAAGCAGATGCTGAAACAGGAAGAATTTAAGTTTTCTCATGTCCCAGTGGGTTTTACATGGATCATCCACCCCCACGCCGCTTGCTCCCGTCAAGGAAGACGGGAGCCTACCTAGGTTTGGACAGCATTGTGGATCTCCAGTCTGGAAGGTCATGGAAACTGACAACCCCTGATCTGCTCATTATTCTGTGACTTGCTATTGCTGAGAGCAGCATTTCTGGGATGTTGAAATCCCTCCTGGAAATGCTAGTTTCAGGGAATGCCATTCACGCTGTCAGCTCATGGCCCTGACTCGCTGGTAGATCCTGGGGGCATGGATAGGGCGGCAGGGAGAGGGAACTCCGTGTTGGCAGGGACTGGCTCTCTTTGCTATCCAGCCCTCTCAGCTCTGAGAGGCTTTTTGTCATTATACAACTGACCTCGTGCAAAATGAGTTTGGTGGCTCAGTCTACATCCCAGTGCACAGGTGCCCCCTTGGAGAGGGGAAGAGGGAGTAGACCATGGAAGCTGAACTGCCCTTTTGCCCCTAAAGTTGTTTCCTACAGGGCAAGGATGTAGGGGAAACTGGAGTTGCTGCTGCCTATGCCAGACCTGATTAAACAGAGGTCATTGGCCTTCAGGGCTGGCAATCCAGCACCTTCCAGTCCACACTTAAATACACACTGAGATTGTCAACCGCAGCTAAAAACCAGCTGCACCCCATTTCATTTGCTGCTGCCTGTCCTAGCAGCACGTGTCAAGGTCATCCCTTTGGCCCACTCTTTCCAGTTTATCAGGCATGTTCAAAGAGCACCTCCTGCTGTTTCCCAGAGAGGATCTGGCACAGAGGGAAGACACAGTGATCCAGTGCAGAAGGAGTTAAATGCTGTCACTGGAGAGGCATTTTCTCTAGAAACGGGTGGCATTTCTTGTGAGCAGCAGGTTTCATGCTCCTTCTCCCCCCCCCCCCCCCACTGCCTTGTGCCCTCTGTTGCTCTGCTTCCAGTGCTGCGGCACCAGCATATCAATTCAGCCCTATTAAAATAAAAGGGTTACTGTTCCCTCTATGCTAATGGGCTGAGTGCCTGCTCCACAAGTAGCCACTCTCTGCCTGACCTCTGGGAAATGTCTGTGTGCAGCAGAAAGTGGAAAATCACTGCATGTTAATCACTTGCTGGAGCTGCTACGGAGGAACACTGAGCCCAATGTTCACACTCCTTCAGCCTTTCCATGTTCACCAACAGCACTGGGGCCGGTCCTCAGGAGAAGCCTCAGCAGCAGCAGCTGTCAGCCTTGACAGCCATGGACTGCGGCTGGAAGGCTGCCAGCCTGTGATTTGTTATTAATACCCTGCCTGAACACTATGGAGCAATGGCAGTGATAATAATAGCCCATCAATAGGACAGGAATAGCTTGCTGGCGGCAGGCCTGCTTGGAGGCTACATCAGATCTTACGGCTGCTGAGCAGTTGCAAGAATATGCTGTACCTGTCAACAAAAAAAATAGTACTCAACAGCCTGAGCAGGGCAGAAAGGGGTGATATGTTTACTTGCAGTATATGATACAGCCACTAGGTGTCTCTTTGCGCTGTATAGAGTTCTAGACAGGGTGCGGTCCCTGGTAAATGTGGGGACAATGCTGGAACTAGAGCTGTGTGGGAACATGTGAATTTGAGTCCACAGTTTGTAGTTTTCTTTAAGGCGTCCCATGTAAGATGGACTCTGATTCCATCTGAGCCTTAAGGTGCTACTGGAATACAAATATTAGTATTCTTCACCACCACCAGTAGATACCATGGTAACAGGGAGTGCAATAGAAATACCATTGATAGTTAGATGGGTGAGGTAAGGAGGTCTTCATGTGCTGGCATCATTTATTGGGAAGTACCCACCAGTGGAGGTGGTACTTACAGACTTCAGCCAATCATCTGCTTCTGTTGCCATGCTTTCAACAGACCGAACGTTTGGGCCCCACAGTATCTGAGCGTGTCATTATCGTTTGCTGAGAATCCCCCAATTTGAAAGATTGGGGGATTCCCCCAGCTGGACAGGATTTGACTGTCCCAAATTCAGCCCGGGACTTGCAGGGGTCTTCTGCTGTCTGAATGCTTTGGGGGCGACATAAGTTTTCCAGATACAAAGTTGCCTCGATTTCCAGGTGGGTAATTGCCTCTGACTTCTGTCTTCCTGCTGCTGTGCACTGAGAATGAGGGCTTTGGGATGGGAGCAGGAAAATGACTTAAACCCACCTATGAAACTAGCTAAAAGGTTGGATCTCGCCTCTTCTTTTGAAGTGTATGCTGGGGGAGGGACCTGTACCCTTCCTCTTAAAGCTGCATGTCTCTCCCCCTTCCATGAAGGAGTTTTTTGCCCTCCATGGGGAGAGAGGCAGTGTCACTTGATCACTGTTAATTTGCAGCTGCAGTTTTGCTTTCCAGCTGGCATTTCGCATATGTTAACCACCATTAATAAACATCTTAGTGGCACTTTGTCATCTAAGTGTAGTGCAGCCATTAACTCCAATTAAAAGAGGGACAAGGCCAAGAGAGAAACAGGGTAGGAGCCAGCACAGAATTGTCCCTGTTCGCAGGGAAGTGTTGTCCCCGTGGAAAGCTAGCTCAGCCCTGGCAATCTGAGAGCCACAGGTGCTCATGGCAATGGGATTCAGGCCTTGGCAATGGATTTGCCCAGCAGTCAAGTCCACCACAGTGCCTTGTCCTGCAAAGGATCTGAGTTCCCCTTCTGGGCCTGGTGCCAGCTCCTCTCCCCTCCAGGTTAATAGTGATGGGAGGGTAGTGGCGGCAGCATGCTGAGACACTGATGGACTGGGGCCTCACATTGCATTTGAACAACCATGTGGCTGATACTCAGGGACTGCCGGGCTCCAGCCTCCCTCAGCTGATTGACACCATGTGGGGCCATTGAGGGGCTGTAATAAGAGGTCCTGGAAGAGTCTCCCCTCTCCGCCCCCAATAAAAAATAAATGCAAACACCTACTTTATTCAGAAGAGTAAGGGATGAGGAAGCCTGGAAAATAGACTGCAGGGAGCATGATGGTGCTACACTCCCCCTACCTCAGGATGGACTCTGGGACTTAACAGGTCTTTTCCGCCTCTCACATGTAGTGTTGCGACTGGTGCGCGGATGCAGAGATGAGCTCCCATGCACCTCGGCATGTCCCTGTGTTTCAGTCTCTGTGGCCCATTCAGACTGTGATCTCTGCTGCTTCTGCTGACAAGGGCCAATTAGTGCAGAGCGGGAGGGTGGGTTTTGTTAGTTTCTTTGCTACTTTTCTTGGCGCTGCTCTTGTTCTTGTTCCCCAGCATGAGCGATGATTTCAGGGTTGTCATGGTGCCCAGGGCAGCAGCAGACTCAGTGCCACTCACCCAGACAAAGCAAAAGGAGTCTGAAGGGAGTCAGCGAGGAGAAAGCAGCTGGCTGAAGCGCTTTACAGCCAATTTCCCATCAAATCCCTACCAGCTGCAGGGCTAGGACAGGGGTAATCTGCCTTAGATTACTTACGCATTTCGGATGTGCCCACCTTTGCTATCTGGTCCCCTAGTAATCAACAGCACTCTTGGGCATTTGGCAGAGGTTTCAGATGCTGCATGCAGCTTCCACTGGGGTTTTTAAACGTAGAAGGAATCTTGTTCACACAGAGAGCTGGGCAAACTGCTCACAGCAAACAGCCTGGGTCCTAATCCCGCTATGAGTTCCATGTGGGCACAGGGGTCTGTGCATGTGGCGCTCATTGCAGAACTGGGGCCTCTGTTGGCAAATTCGTCCCCATTTCTGCTTGGGAATCATTTGTCAATAGACTTTTTATTTTTTAACGATTGGTCCGTTGTTTGTTGAAATATGCCTCAGCCAATGGGTGGCTCCCAACCTATTCACCAAGACCATTGCTTCACGGGTTTGCTGTTCAGAGTTTCTGCTGTGATTGGGCATGTATGTCACAAGATGGTGTTTCTTCTCCCATGTTCGCAAGGAGGCTTGTAGTGCAAATGCCTATTTGCACAGTTATGTGAAAGCAGTCTGGAGTTTTCATTGGAATCCAGCCTCACTGTTTGTAGTGAGGGCCAGGACCTGGTCGCAGCAACTTCTGAGCAGTCGAAACCCAGCTTGCTCCTTGGATAGGCTGGAGTCCACAGTGGGACTGATTTGGTTCGGAATCACGCGCTCCATCACCGTGTAAGTGGTGCTCAAGAGGGATATTGGCCTATAACTAGAAGGGTGCTCTGCAGGTTTTCCAGGCTTTAGGAGTGCAATGACCTTGGCCTTTCTCCACACATGGGGGATTTCGCCAGTCTCCAGGATGTTGGTGAAAAGTTGTATCATCCATTTCCATGCCTGTGGACCCAGGTTATATGGGAATTCAGGACAGATACCATCTTTTCCCACTGCTTTTCCCAGTTCTGCCTCAACCTCCTTATTTATGAATGGTGCAGACCATTGCGATACTGGAGCGCATGGCACTGGTACTGCTTTTATCGATTTGGCAGCAGCATATGACATGGTCTGGAAGGACGCTCTGCTACTGAAACTAGCCAAAGTGATCCCCTGCGTGTGGCTTCTGAACGCCATGCTTAGTGGCCGAAGGATGCGCGTATATCTCAGGGGTCTAACCAGCAAGCCATGCACTTCGAATAATGGGCTACTACCACGGGCTCTGTACTTGCTCCAACACCCTTCAATGTATACACGAGTGATGTGCCTGAAATGATAGTGCAGAAGTTTGCATATACTGATGATTTGGCACTTGCAACTCAGGCCTATAGCTTTAAAAAACTTGCAGTAACCCTTATATCTGACCTGAAGATCATGGAAGGGTACTTTCAAAAGTGGCAGCTGAGAGTCCAAAGCTGAGCAGATTTGTAGTCTGTACTTCCCACCTGGACAACAGAAATGCACAAAACACTCTGTCCAAGTTTTGTGGTGGAAACCATGCATTATGACCCAAAGCCAACATATTTCAGTGTTATTCTTGAGCGCACACAGACCTTTCGTGACCACCTCAAGAAAGTAGCCTCTAAAGCAAAGACTTGCATCAACGTTATTCAAAAGTTAGCAGGAAGAAGCTGGGGATCAACTGGCCTGGTGCTAAGACCCTGGTTCACTCAGCTGCAGAGCAGTGTGGACAAGAAGCTGTGGCTAGGCAGCTGAATCAGATTGTGTGAATCATCGCAGGAACATTAAAATAAACACCTCTGCCGTGGCTTTCTGTGTTCGCAAACACCGAACCTCCAGCTGTCTGCTGAGATATAGCCACAGCATGAGAACCTAAAGGTGCTGAAAGCTGCCCAGACCTTCCCATCCGTCAGGTTATGGATAACAAACCTCAACAGTGCTTGAAATCGCAAAAACCACTATGGGCCACACGAGACCATTTCATGTCTCTGGATCCGACCAAGGAAGTGCAAAGCATCTGGGCCTCATCTACCATTCCAAACAATCGCATTATCGCTGACCCAACAAGCAACCCCTCCCAGTTTTGACCTGCCATGCAGACTTTGGACCACACTGAACTGCATCTGAACAACCCGTGGAAGATGCAGCTACTTGATGCACATGTAGAAAGTCAAAGACTCCCCTTTGTGTGACTGTGGTGGGAACATCCAAGCCATCAAACACATCATAACGCGGTGCCCCACATATGGATTCAAAGGTGAATTGGACGATATCCACAGTGTCACAGGCGAGGCCTTGAAATGGCTTATGGACCTATAATTGCATCTATAGACTGTTGCTCTGCAGATGCCATACATGTGAGAGAGACAAATACGTGCAAGAGTGTTTATGGCAGTCTTTCAGTGAACTTCCTTGTGAACAAATGGCTGCTCACACAAACATCTGCAGAAAGTGAATAAGGAGCTGTGAATACTGTCCAAGCAAGTTCTTGGATTGCATTTGTTTTTTCCTACAATATTCACCCAGCTCTGGTAACAATCACAAGCTTGCTTTGCTGCTGCCAAACGTACTGCTGAGCAACTGAATTCCTCCTTGTGCTATGGAGCCTTCGCTGCAATTGGCAATCCTGAGTTTAGAGACGGCGTGGGGTGATGGTAAAGGAGATCAATGATGGAAAGGTTAACCGAGGGTGCTGTTTACCCCTTTCTGGGGGAAATATTGAAAGCCTTTGTGGGGGGCTGATGAGCTAAGAAAGGAGGGTGAGGGTTGGATTGAAAATCTAAACCTTGTGGGGTTTGGATTTCCAATGCCCTGTGTGTGTCTTTGACACTGAAGGTCTCATTTCTTATGCTTTGTAGTTCCCTCTTTCTCTTCCCTTGCTCTCTCTGGCTGCCTGGGGACGGGAATGTGGAATGCTGAATGGTGCATTAAAGAGACAGGAAGGAAAGCCCATGTCTTTTTAAAACTCATAATGTCCAGGGAATTTCAATCGGCATCCAAGCCTATTTCTAGCCAACAGAATAACGGTGCAGGGTTTGAATCGTCCGGCCCGCCTCCCTGGGCACTGCTTCCTCCTTCTGTCCCTCCCTCTCTCCCTGTGCAGCAGCTTCTCTCCTGGCTGAATCTCTCTGCCCAGCAGCTCTGTGCTGCGAGGAGCCACTTATGGATCTGACGGGAAGGGTTCTCCCCAGGGCTGGGGGCACTCCATGTTACAGCTGAATGTGCAAGGGGGCTGGCCCACAGACTTCCCCTGCCCTGCCCATCATGCCATTATTGGATTTTTTCTGGGCTTGCTTCAAAAAAGCAAAGGTAAGAAACTGTCCATTTAAATCTTGTCCAGGCTTTCAGACTCCCTGTCGCTGCCAGGAAAGAGGTCTGAAGGGATGGGTGGGGGGTGTCTGGCAGTGCCTGAGTTTGGGTCTTAGTGGGCTCCCAGGGCATCTGTACGCATGTACACACACATACACTATATGATTAAATGCAGCTACAGTACACACAGATGCATATGTGTGTGCTGTACGGAGAGACACATGCACTATAGCCAAATTTTCAAAAGGGCTTAGCACTCAACAGCTTCCACAGAGAAGAATGAGAGGTGCTGGGTGCTGACTGTGTGTGGAGAGATGCAGATATTCTACACACAGCCATATGCACTATGGATTGCATGCATGTGTGGGTACTCTATGCAGGCATGCACCCACTGTATGGATAGATTCAGGCATTTGTACAGACACACTCACATTCAGTAATTGATTTGCATGACAAGTCATACATAGAGATCTCTGTCATAGACAGGTCCAATCTGCCTACGACTTGGCTTTATCCCCCCATGTCCATTCCTGATTTGGTATCAGATGCTCTGAAGCGTGATCCCACTTCTGCGGTCTTTTTTCTCCCCGGATTAGGCAAACTTTTTCCTCAGTTTTCTTTAATGGAAAAACCTTGGCTAATTTCTGATAGTTGGAGGAGATCTCTTCCTTGCCCATCCTCTGATTTTGGATATTACTGTAGAAAATTACTCAGTCTCTCTCTCTCCTGTGTCACATTGGTTGCAGTCACTCACATTCCCTCCACCCCCCCCCGGGAGATCCCAGATAAACACACCCTTTATGGACAGAGTCAGAGCCACACATACACTCTCTAACGGTGCAAACATCTGTGAATCATTTATGGATGCAAACCCTAAGTTGCCCCCTTGGAACAGGTGAAGACACACTAAATGTTTGTGCGCTCAGCTCCCTCTTCAGAGAACCTGTGACTTTGAATTCCCCTATGTCTTGTTTATACTGTGCAATATTCTGTAGTTTTGTTTTCTTCCTCTAAGTCCTGTCTGAGCAGCACCTTAAGTTTTCAGTGAACAGCTGGGTGGAAGGCACAGAAGGAAGTTTAGGGGCATGGCCCCATGCCATGTGTGCCACAACAGTTAGGGCCAGAATCTGATTTGCAACACAAAGATATAAATCTGGTATAACTCAGTGACTATAATTAGAATTACGCTGGAGTAGCTGATGCCACAATCTGGCCCTTAGTTTTTAATTTCCTGTGGCAACATTTCTTATGGCGGGTGGCAGTTTTGGTTTGGGTTTAGTTCTTCATCTGTCTCTTTAACACAGCTTTGTCTCTCCAAGGGTGGCCATTGTGGTGTTAGATACGCTGTATTGCTGCAATAGGATGACAGGTCTGTGTGAAAGGTGATGGGGATACTGTTGGCGCAGGTTACAGAGGTTTCCAACTGCTTGTGGGACACACTAAAATCCTTTCCAGCCAGTATCTTATAGCAGGTAGTGCCTATGTCAAGATAAAATGCACATGCTACACATACTACCTCCAAGGTAGTTAGCAGAGTTGAAGGTAACAATGATCTTTGTAGAATTTGTTAATGATACTTTACAATTTCTTAGTCCTCTAAAGGGCTCTACAGACACTCATTAATCCTGTAGAGCTAAGTAGTAGTATCCCATTTTACAGATGGAGAAACTGAGGCTCAATGAAGCAAAGTGATTTATCCTATGACCACACTGTGGGCTTGTGCCAGAGCTTGTTGTTCTTGGGCTCTCGGCTTGCACTCGGTGCAACAGAAACATGTTTCTCCTAGATGTCAAACCAGAAATAATATAAACAGCCTTAGTAGAAGCCTTCCCATGCCAGCAACCTATGGGAATGTTCTTCTGTCTTCCTTGGAGGAATAAGATGCCATATCACTTCATCCTTTTATTGCAGAGTTCAGCTGCAATAGCACATCAAAGGCCCAATCCTGTACAATGTTAAGCTACTTATGAGTAGGTTACTTGTACTGTCTGGTCACCAGAGTCGCAGGTATTGTTTTTGCTTTGATTGGAGGAATCCTGACCTCACATCGCACTTTCATGATGGCTGAACCCTTCTGGTGTGCCTGTTTGTGCAAATATTCGCACAAGTATTTGCATCACGATCTCTTTCTGCAGACATTTGTGCAAACCACACTTCACTTGCCTGAGTGTTGGCAGCAGTTGAGTTAGAGGGGCCACGATTACCACCAAGTGAATTTGCTTTATCTGAAGAGTGTTCTCAGATTCTCTCTTTCTGCCTTCTCACAGATCTAGGGAGTGGTTGATATTTTAAATATAAATCAACCCAGGCTCTTGGGGACCACCCGATGTGGTCTAACCACTAATTTATATGGGTCTGTTTCATTACTGTGCTGATCTCTTGCTGGCCTCGGAAACTTCATTACCTGTCAGGAACCTGAGTGTAGGCATTTGCCCTGGCTTCACGGGAGGCAGAGCAGGACTCTGGGGAACTTGTGACCTAGGAATTTCTTTAGATAAAACCATTAGGTCAGGGGTGGCTAACCTGAGCCTGAGAAGGAGCCAGAATTTACCAATGTACATTGCCAAAGAGCCACAGTAATAAGTCAGCAGCCCCCCATCAGCTCCCCCACCCCGGTCCCAGCACCTCCCACCCACCGGCAGCCCCACCGATCAGCACCTCCCCCTCCCTCCCAGCACCTCCCGATCAGCTGTTTCGTGGCGTGCAGGAGGCTCCTGGGGGGAGGGGGGAGGAGCCAGGGCCGGCTCCAGGCACCAAGCACCCAAGCTGGTGCTTGGGGCGGCACCTGGAGGGGGGCGGCCCGGCGCTCTGGCTGCCGGAGGGAGAGCCGAGCCGAGCCCCAGCCGGGGCTCGCCGCCCTCTCGCCGCCCTGCCCCCGGCGCTCTGGCCGCCGGGGGGGAGAGCCGAGCACCCGCCGGGGCTCGCGGCCCTGCCCCCGGCGCTCTGGCCGCCGGGGGGGAGACCGGAGCCGCCGCCGGGGCTCGCCGCCCTCCCCCAGGGGCTCCGGCCGCCCCCCCCCGGCAAAAAAGCCAGAGCCGGCCCTGGGAGGAGCGAGGGCATGGCAGGCTCAGGGGAGGGGGCGGGAAGGGGTGGAGTAGGGGCAGGGCCTGTGGCAGAGCCAGGGGTTGAACAGTGAGCACCCCTCAGCACATTGGAAAGTTGGCGCCTGTAGCTCCAGCCCCGGAGTCGGTGCCTCTTCAAGGAGCCGCATATTAACTTCTGAAGAGCCGCATGTGGCTCTGGAGCCACAGGTTGGCCACCCCTGCCCTAATAGGTGTAAGTAGAACCCCTTCCACTGCCTCTGCAGGGTGTACATTGGGAGGTGGAACAGAATTTCCCAATTAGGGAATTTGTCCAGGACCCTGGGGCCAACACACCACTGCTTAGCTCCGGCCTTCAGTTTGCTGTCGTGATGATAAATGAGCCCCTCTGACTGAGGGTGATGGGTTTGGATGCTTCCTTGCTACTTCAGCCCTTGAGGTTTGCGTTGAACCTGGAGTGGCACAAAGCCTGTCAACAAAGAGGCTAGGATTTTTGAAGGGATCAGTATTAGACACTGCAAGTGCCTACTCTCAAACTCAGCGCCTGTACATCCCCTTTGGACGTGTTTTTCTGTCCTCGGGTGCTATCTAAACTTCCTTTCACCCCTTGCAGGGGATAATCTTGGAGGAGGGGGAGCAGTTTTTCTCTTTTCTTTCCCCTACCTCCATCTTTGCCCTTCTTGGGTTCACAGCCGCCCAAGCCGTCTTCTCTCCCCTGCCCCCATTTTAATCACCTCCCCACCCCACAACAATAAGTCAGACTTGATTTGCTACAAGCTTCAATCTAAAAATACTGAGCAACCTCCTTAAAATTTAGTAGCCTGGCGGTTCCCAGGAGATGGTAGCAGGGTAAGTGCTGCTCCTGGGCCGTGCCATTGCTGAGGGCTCCTTACAGGGCAGGAGAAGGGGAGGCCAGTTCTGGGAACAGCTGTGCTTTCAGAAAGCAGAAGGGACAGAGGACACCACCTCTTTCTCAGTATTTCCAACAAGAAACGCTGAGGGTCTGGGACAGGCAGTAGGGCTGAGGCTCTCTTGGTTTCATCTCGTTCTCCCTGATCCCAGGAGTCATTTGTGCTGTGTTTTTCCTAACAAGTAACCAAGCAACAGAAGAATCTCTAGAAATCCACTGACATGGAAAAAATGCACTGGGTTCCAAGGATAGAATTGTAACCCCCTTTGTGTTGAGAGATGGAGCAGGAGCTGGTTGGAAGATTGCGGGAGAAAGGGGCAGGAGAAGCCAGGGAACATTTGGAAGAAGGATCCTCCCAAGGTTGGAATAGCTTCATGCTTATTAGATCCTAAGGGACTGCTCTTCCCTTTTCATTGCTGTACACTGTTCAGCCAACTACCGTGCCATGCCCAGAGCTGGCTGCATTTCAGTGGGGGGTGGGGGGGGCTAAGTGATTAGAGTGTGTGTTTGGCTGGCTGAAGCTTGTAAAGCTTGTGGGATCCTTTGAGATGAAAGAAGCTATAGATGCCCCGGTGCTTAACTAACCATCCAAACCTTTTCAGCTTTAACTATCATTAATTCCTCTGGACTGCTACAGCAACGGTGCTGCTTCTGCATGGGCTTTCCCTGGCCACGCAGGATTGGACAGAGGTTAACAGGCTAGCGACAGCAAAACTTGTCCCATTTCTCACCAGGGAGGGAAGGATTCAGAAATCCCCAATAAATCCAAGGACCCCTGTAACCCAGCTGTGCCCACGCACACACGGGCACAGCCCTTTTCTGGAAACCCAGCGATAACCCCACGCTCACGGCCTCCACGTCACTGTGCTCCTTCTTGAATTTGCTGAGCCCAGCTCTTGCTGCGAGCAACACAGCAGAAGCAAAGGGGTTAAGCACCTCTTCCTGTGTGCTATCCCCAAGCTCCAGTGCCCCAGACAGGAAGAAGGGTCCCTGCTGGTTTGTGGGAAAGTCAGACTCACCAGAATGTAACATTCCTAACATTATCCCCAAGGCCCTGCAAGCACATCTGGTGTGATTTGGCCTGGGCCTCCTACTGTGATGAAGTGGGGGGGGGGCATGTGAGAATATGTGGGGATCCTAAAGGGACTGGGCATGGGTGGGCTTTGGTGCCTCCTGGCTTGAGCCTTCCAACCCAGTGGAAGGAATGGTCATTGGGATTTCTATCTCTCATACCTTAGGGCAGTGGCATGGGTTCCCCCACCCCCTACTTGCAGTACCATGGGCAGTGCCATGGGTTCCCCTCCCATCCCCCCCCCCGTACCTGCAGCACCCCCCAGTGGTCCCCCCACCTTGCTCTGTGCCTGGGGTATCTCAGGCAGAGCCATGCCATTTTGGGTCATCTCTTTTGTTCCGATGAGATTTAGTTACATTTATTTATGCCTGCAGAAAGCCTCCAGCAATGAAAGGGGAGCAAGTTCTGGGCTCTTTGTGCCAGTGCCAGGGGCATCCGCCCAGCAGCTCTGGGGGATGTGAGAAAGCAGCATGCTGCACTCACTCACTGCGGGCCCCTTCATCATCAAAGAGGCTGCTGCATTTCTAACAAAGCTGAGAGAACGGAATGCAGGCAAAGCCTCTCCAAGAACTGAGCCCAGCAAAGGAGCCTGGGCTGTTTTCCTTTCTTTTCTATTATTTTTTTTATCCCTGGCTTTTTATGCTTGGAGACTCCATTCTGCCCGCCACTTCCAGAGCCTGCTAATGTGATTAAAATGTGGACATCCCCTGCTCACCAACTCCTGCTTGCACAGTTGTCTGGGCATCACGAGATATGCCCTGTGAGAGGCCTAACTTTTCCTCTGTGGCAGTAGGGGCCAGTCTACACTGGGGACATTTTATAACCACTCTGAAAGCCAGTTGGAGCCCTAGTGTAGACCTGGTTGAAGGTGGCCTGACCACTTTTTACTGAAATGGTTTCAAAACCATCTAAAAGATCTGGTGAGAATCAGGTGTGTGTATGCCGGGAGGACGAGGGGGAAGAGACCCAAAATCCCCAGGGGAGATTTTGTACACTGTGCCAAGTGCACCACAGACACTCATGAAGACAAGGCCCCTTCCCCAAAGAGCTGGCATCCCAAATAAATCAGAACATGGGAAGAGAGTGGTATGCTAAGGACTTTCTCCCCCTCCCAGCTCGGCTTCCTCATCTGCTGGCCTCTGCAGCAAATCCTCATCCTGTGCTGGTGACCTTGGCCTGGAAACAAATCAGCTTTGGTTTGGGTTTGTGTGAACTTTTGAAGTGCTCATAAAAGCTGCCAAGTGAGGGTCTCGGAGGCTGATGTTCTGTGCTCAGCCCCAGGACAGGAAGAGTATGAACAGTGGCTGGGCAAGCACCTCTTGCCATGACACTCCTCAGCCGGACTCTGAGGGCTGGAAGTGACCACAATGATCTGGGCTGAGGCCCAACAAACTTTTTTCAGACAGTCCCTCAAACCGCCATCAGATAGCAATAACTATTACAACATTTAGTTCTTCACTGTGGGATCCATGAGAAGGAAGGTGGGCTGGGGGAGAGTGAGAGTGGGGACTTGGTTAGTTCTGTTTGAGGGCCCCAGGTTTGACGCCGGTGGTGTTAGTCCAGAGGTGAGTGTTTTGAGTCAGGGATTAATTGAGTCACAAGGCTCTACCTGTGTTGAAATTTCCTTACGATGAAAACTGGAAGGGAAAAGGGCTCCTTAAATAGTTCAGTCCAAGAGTGCAAGTCTTGGTGGCTCAGTAGCCAAATACCCAGGATCGTTCTTCATTCCATTCCAGGTGTTTCTTACTCATTTAGCACAGAGGGGTTTGGCATGGACGTTGCACCCTTTTCCCATGTGGGGTGACTCTGATTTTGCTCCCAGGGAAGAGATGTAATGCAGTGGCTCCCAGGCACGGCTTTCCGCCCAGCACCAGTATTTCAGGTGTTGGGACTGCTACTCTAGCAGGCTACCATTCTTCCCGAGTTTGTCCCATGGGACTAACTTGTGCTTCATGCAGTGTGCTGACGTTCTGACCCAAAGCCAGGGTGGTGTATTGGAACAGGACATGATTTTTCATGGGCTGTAAAAGTGGCCTAGGGATTAATGAATGTCCTGCAAGCCCTGCTCTGTGGGACACAGGATCTCCTGAGAAATTTTGTGGCGTGTGGCATCTTATACTCTTGGCTTCCACTTTCCATATCTGCATCACCACTGCTTGCCTTCTACCCATCTGTGTGCTCTTGTTTACAGTGCAGCATGAGCTTCCTGCAAGAGAGAGCTGGGATTTGGAGCAGCCCAACTTCTGTTGTGGGTTAGAGCAGGTACAATTGAGTGGGATGCGATGGGCACTGGCTGGAGTAGCTGAGGTCTTAGTCTGGTAAACTGAGAGCTTTGAGCAAAAAGTTTAGTAACCACTAGGGTGATGCACTCTGGAGCGGGTGGGTGGGACTGTGGGTGCATGTGTTTCCTATGGCCCTTTAGTGGCTGGGCTAAGCCAGGTACTTATACGTTTATGATGATCTTACCCTTCGGTGGTGGGAAGCCAGAAAAGAGCGTACGAGCTACTCCAGCTGCCATGTGGCTGCTACCTGGGAAAGAGTGGAGGCCTGTGTTGACAGAGGGGAGAGATATGTATCATATTCGAAGTGCTGCGTCCATGTGGTTCAGCTGGTGACTGGTATCTCAGCCTGTGGCCATGGATTATTACAGTTGGTGTGTGTCTCTTTATTAACAGATCCCTGCCTACCAGCACATCACAGAACCAATCTGCGAGCGTGCCCTGGAGTGAGAGCTCCTCCTGTCAGGAGGTGACTAAAATGCTGTGGAATGAGGGACCAGGGTGGGGGAGTCACTTGAGGATCCGGCTCTGGGTTTGGAGTACAGAGAATGGGCTTTTCGACACAGCCTGTGTGAGTGCAGTGTCCACTCGGGTCCTCCTGGGCACCAAAGGCCCTGGCTGGAGGATCAGGAAAAAACAGGCAGTGTCTCTGGTTGGATAGTCACATTTTCAGGGAGCAGGCAGAGGTTGCAAAGGCAGCATGCAGGAGAGAAGCTGCCTGCAGCAGCTCTGGTGAGGATGGGAGATTTGCAGAACCCTGCAAGCTGCAGCAAGAGCACAGCTGCATACAGGATGGCTCACAAGCGGCACCCAGAGGCCGGAGAGACTCAGAGCAGATGCTCTTAGTTCAGAGCAATAAACCACATCCTTCCTCTTTTTTTTCACTCCCTGGCTCCCAATCTAATGGTCTCTGTCTGTTTGTCTTTCCATCTTAGGGCTAGCCCATGTCAGAAAGGCTTTGCCGGGGGCTGTAGCCCCCTAGTGGAGACTCTGCTTGTATTGGCCAAAGGAGTTCTTTTGCTGGTACAGTTAAGCTGGCATAGCTATGTCAGGGGGTTGCCTGACACTTCGAACTGACACAGCTATGCTGGAAAAACTTGGTAGCGTACACCTGGCCGTAGAATCGTAGTGGGGTTGGAAAGAACCTCTAATACAAGGGTCCACTTCCCAAATCGTCTCCCCCCTGCTGCTCCCCTCTGTTTTGCAAGTCTCTTCACTTGCTTTCTCTGTGTGGCTCATTCATCTCTAAGTCCAGCTCCAGGCCCTCTGCTGCTGCTTTTCCACGGTGGGGGGGCGGGGGGTTTCCATGATGTGATGGAAACACTCTTGGTGGAAGTTTTGCAGGCAAATCCCATCATAATTTTCAGACCTGAAATTGAACGTAATGTTTCTAAAGTCCCAAATCAGATGTGTTCCATTCTCTATAGTTTTCCCAATGTATCGTGCCCTGTTTATTCTCGACTAATGCACTGGAGTCAGTGGAATTACCCATCATTGTGAAATATCTGTCCTGTCCCTCATATTGTTCTCATTGGCTTGAGAAGGAAAATGGTGCTTCCATCCCCAGTGTTTCTCCCCTTTAATGGTGAATCTGTTGAGCATCTCCCGTGTGCTTGCCTCCACGACTCCTGGAGGGAAGGTAGTCATTGGCCCCGGGGCCCCATATCTCCTCCTGCCCTTCTGAAATTCAGTTCCTTTTGCGTTTGCCTGCTGAAATGATTCTACTCTATATGGAATGTTGCCTTCTGCAATTTGTTTTCCTTCATGTGCTGGCATCTCCTGTCTGCGCTCAGATCTTGTGGGCATTTGTTACCTGCTGTAGCAAAAGCCAGTTAATGAAACCCTGCTTCTGTTACAGCACCTCCTTGGGGATTCTTTCCTTAGCTTACTTCCCCCCAACACCACTTCATTCCATCATGTAGACTCAGTTGATAATCTGATCTAGGATCCAAGCTGCCATCGTCTGGGAGAGCTTTAGTTGGGTTTGCATGATGAAGACACAGAAATTTTAGGGGTCGTGACCAGGAATATAAGAGATTGTAAAATGATTTATTTTCTTTTTCTTTTGTTTTGTTTTTACAGTGTTTCACATTACTAGAGGATAAAAGGGACACAGGTAAGTGAAGATGGCATGTTCTGTTTTTATCAGCAAGAATATATTCATTGTCGCCTCTAGATCTGTGTTTTTGTGACGGGGCTACCAAGATATATGCAGAGGCGTATAATCATGGGTGTCCTTCTCTTTCCAATGCAGTGACTTGGGGTATTAAGCTAGTGTTATTGCTGGGTTTTTAGTCTCCCTGCAAGTCTCTGGTTTCCCTTTCAAGCTCTTTCCTCCGCTCCCTTGTCTGTTTCTCCACTCGCCTCTGTGCCTTAGGTTAGTGGACCAGATTTGAAGGTTCTGTTATAAAGGTGACGTGTCATCTCAAGCACAAAGCACTATGGGGGTGCTAAAGAACCTGTGTGCATCAGCATCCCTTCTTGTTATCCCAAACTGTTCCCGTCCCCTCCCACCCGCCTAGGCCCTGTACCCCATGCCCTCCCTAAGATAAAAGATTGGTTTGCCTATAAATTTGCTTTAATTGTCAGCAAAATGGGTGTAATCCCTTCCATTTTGTGCAAGGGGAAATCCTGATTTTAGAAGCAGGAATGGAGAAGTGGCCCCTCTCTTATTTGAACTGCTGTATCTGCAGAAACACAGAACTATTTTAAAATGTTAACTCTGCCTTGGTCAGCAAATGTGTGCTGCTCTTTCTTTCCCTTCTCGCTGTTCTACACTGGTTCTGTTTTTATTGGAGATATGCTGGGTGAACATACTCCCTCAGCTTACAGTGTGCAGCATCAGTGAAAACTTCCTCACTGTGGCATTGGAGTGAGTGCGTTTGGCAAACTGTGTGGGGTGGTGACCAGGGGTCAGAAGCTGTGAACCTGAAGCCAGGACCCTTAAATTCTGTTTGTGGCTCTGCCACTGATTCACTGTGTGACCTAGGACAAGTCACTTTGCTTTGAGCTTCAAGTTCCCCATCTGATTAATGAGTTTGGCAAGGATGAACTTGTTATAATGTGTTTTGAGGCCCTTGGATGGACGGCACTAGAGAAGGGCCAAATATTCAGTGTTAGTGTATTGTATTGTCATTCACGGGGTCCTGATGTGAGGAAGACACTGACAAACCAGAGGGGATTCTGAAATGGGTAACAAATGATGATTAAGGACTTGGAGTTAGCAACCTACTGTATAAGGGAAGGTTAAAAAGACAAAGGAGACGTGTTCTTTTGGGGATTTTCCTGTTTGGGCTGGGTGAAGAGGGGGTGATTGAACCAGTGTCACTGGGAACCTTTGGAGTGGCCAGTTTAAAACCTTGGCTTAGTGGAACCCTGAGTTCTCATAATGAGGCCTAGATTGGGCTATCCGAGAGGAAGGGGGCGAGTCACAGATTCTAGGCTGTCTTTGCTTTGGGGGGACTTAGAAAGGCATCTTAAGAGGCATCAGCTCCTCTCTGCTGCTTCTGTTGCCTTTGCCGAAGCAGTGGCCAGGAAGCAGCTGTTATTGGTGTGAGTTTACAATCGGTCTTTGCTTCCATTTGCACCAGTGGGCAGCACGGCTATCTCTGGTACGAATAATGCATTGCCTCCCAGGTAATGGGAGACACGTGCCTCTTCTCATAGTTAGGGCTTTAAATGACACTGAGTTTGTTTACAGGAGCTTTGCCTTGCCCAAGTGCTGCACAGATACTAGTGAATGTTTGTTCAGTGACTGATAGACTAGGCTTAGTGAGGGGCCCCAGTGCATTGCCACTGTCCACCCCCCATTCTGCTGTGTGAACCTTAACCCGCCATGGGGCTTGGACCGTGCATGAGCAGAAGCAGCCTGCAGAGCTGCAAGGCAGCTAGAGCATGCCAGCCGAGACTCTTGAGGAGTTAGGGCTTGATCCTGCCAGATACTGAGCACCCTCACCTCCTTTGACTTAAATGGGAGTTGGCAATGCCCAGCACCTCATGGGAAGTCCGCAGCACCTTAAAGGCTGAGGGCCTCACCCTAGTAAACTAATACTGCTGCCCAGAAATATTGAGAACCATCATTCAAGGCCCAATCCTGCGTTCCTTGCACACCCAAAATTCCTTCTGGAGTCACTGGGCTCTTTGGGTGTGCCAGGAGTTAGCAGCTCAGGGTAAAGGCGTGTAACACTCCGTGCTGATGGATAGCGGGCATGAGGAAATGCACTGTGATCACACTCTGCACTGATTTTAAAGTCCACTGATGCAGAGGATCAGCCCAGCTGTCAGTAGCTCTATGGCGAGAGGTACATTGATTTGTTTTGTTATCATACCAGCTTCTTTTACCTTGCCCGGTTTGCGATTTAAAAAAAATCTCTCTCTTGTGACATGAGGCTGTTTGGCTGCATTTGCCCTGGGGATAGTTGGACCTGTAATTCTCCACTGATGCAGCTGGGAGCAAGGTTGAGTGCAGACAAAGCGTGGGAGTTTTACCATCAAGCCCTCCAAACAGTCTAGGGTGAAAACACCTGCCCCTTATCTGCAGCTTCCACCTTTGCTCCCACCTATGGAACTGTGCTGAGGGAAAATGACAGTTCAGGGATTTTTCTGGGAGTAGATGTAGCTGTTGGCTCTGGCTGCATGGTGTGTTGTAAGCCCCCTGCAGCATGGGAATTCTGAGAACAAGGCTGGCGTGCGCCCCCCATCTTGCCTTGTGGTTTCCTCAGACAAGGTCAGTTTTAGCAGCCCTGGAAATAGTTACAGGGGCCCTGAAGCATCCTGAAGCCACATTCTCTCCTCTTTTCTTTACACAGAAAAGGTCAAGAGAAATCCCTTTAAATAATTATCCATGGGCAGCAACAGAAAAGGGGAGGGGGAGGAAGGACTGGAGTCTGTTCCATAGTGAAACAGAAAACACATTACTGTTGCTAGCTCATGGCATATATGTGGGGATCTCCAAGGTAGTTTTCATAACTGGAGGGCAATGACCTTGCTCGTTTTTCAGCCACTAAAAGATTAGATTTAGCTCTGAGCCCTAGCCGGTGGAAAGCTTCTGGTAACAAGGGGTGCTTTGTGAATGGGACTGGAGCGTAATCCTGGGTGGTCTCTCTTCACCCTTTCACTGGGGAGATTAACAACTTGAATCTTGAGAGCTTGTTAACGAAGGTTAAAGAGCCATGTGTGCAAGTGAAAGGGCCAGCAAGATATTTTGCCCCAGCAAACAAATCACATCCACAATTAAGACTTTTGGGGGAGGGGAAGGATGATACTGGTATTTCTTGGTTAAAGACGTCTATAGAATCAGGGCTTCCTGGCAAATATGTAGTTAAACTAGAAAAGCACTATTTTTAATTTCACAGTCCTCCAGCTCTGCACCTTCCTTGCCATCTCTATGCGTGCCAGGCCTGGTCAGTTCCAGACTACAGCCTGGGGCTGGCCACTAGAGGGACACTAATAAGGGGCTGCACAAAGTCTTTGGATCAGAACACAGGATTAATAAAATCTCTTTCTTAGCTAAGCGGCTCTTTATTTTTGTATTAGAGAATTTGCATGTGTGTTGTTTGCAATTATATGGACTGATCAAAGTCATGGTTGGCTATTTCTGTATCATTCACTCTCCACATCTTGTCTGCAGACTGGTATCAAATACCAAGGGGCAAGGTTAATGAAAGAAACATTGAAATCTGGCCTGTTAAAATGTAGGAGTGTGGCTTTATGTCCTACATATTTACCAGAATGATACAGGTACCACCGCTGATATTTCCGGGGAGAAGAGTCGGAGTGGAGAAGCCCAGGCCTGAACCCCACGGGTTTAAGAAGACCCTATCAATAGTAGTTCAGTCAATGTGGCAGCCACAGTTACAAGGGAAGTTCTCTCCTTTGAAGAGCTTATAATCTAATTAGAGATCCTGCCTGAACATTGGAAGAGATGGGATCTATATCCAAACTTTGCAGCTCAGGCCCATCTGTAAATCTTAGTAGGCGCTTGTAGTAGATAGGAGAGCAGTTCAGAGCAAGAGGTTATGAAGGCTTTGTGGGTGAGCACAGTGTCAGAGACCTCATGAAAGAGGTAGGATTTCAAGAGGTGAGAGGCTGCTTGCTGGAGGGGGGAGGTTGTTCCATGTTTATGCCTTGTAGCAGAGTAGGAAAGTGCCTGTCCTAGACCTTCCATCCTCTGCAAAGCATGGTCACAATACGCTCTTCTCCATAATCCTGTCCATTGTCCCCTGGGAAACTACCTGGATTGACTTTCTGGGCCATTTCCTGTTCCACAACAAAAACAGTCCTCAAATTCCTTTTAAAACCCTACCTATTAACGTGCAGGATCTGAGATCAGCTGGTCATGCTGCAGTGACCCCCTAACTGACCTCCTGTTCTGTGGAATTCCCATTGTTGTTGTTTCACAGAATAGCTGGATATGACGTGATCAAAGCCCTCTGTCAGTAATGAAAATCTGTATTTTTTCCCATCTCTTTGAGGAGGGGAGGAGTTCAAGTGTCTGTGGCTCATTCAGTCTGGGGCCACTTTGCCAAGACTGTCCCTGATGGCAATCAATGCTTATTGTGATGGTGTTTTTTGTCCATTCAGAACTGGACTGAAACTCCCACTAAATTTCACACAGGCCACCTAACAGCCATTGCTACTAACCTGCCTGTATAAGATCCAAAGAGATGAAACATTCCAGATATCAGTGCTAATCCCCTGAGCTCCCCATCCCCCATACAACTGGCATAATTTTATCCTGAGACTGAAATAGCTAGAACCATTCACTAACTTCCAGGATATTAGCTAAACAGAAGGGAAACCTTACTCGTTCTGCTATGGACCCTCCCATCCTCAGACACTGTTAACTAAGCCTACTGCCTCTTTGCCCCATCCCATCAGCTCCCATCTTTCCCAGTGGAGAGTTCTCCCTCTCTCCCTTCCCTTTTGCTGTGTTCCCATCTTACACAGTAGCTCTGCCCTGTTTCTTGCACACAAAACGTGAGGACTCCCTGGCACCAAGCCTATCCTTTCAGGCAGATTCTGTTCAAGGGCTGAAGCTGCATAGGTCTCCTACCCCTTCACTTCCTTAATGACATTAACCAAACTTTCCATCTATTGTTCTGGGCAAAACAAGAAGGAAAGAATTACACACAGGCCACACTCTAAATACAAATACATCTATATAATGTTCATCCAAGAAACGAGGCTTGAGAGCATTCGCTACAGGGAGGGTAATTCCTACCTGCCCTCTGCAAATAGCAATAAATAGCAACCCCAATGTAGCTTGCTGAGCAGCTGATGACAAGGTGAGGTCTAACAATCATGTCTTTTAAACAAAAAAATATCAAGCACCAGTGATTCTCCAAAGTGGGCTACCTCAGCAGAGCTCTCTGAGATAACACACTTGGGGAATAGGTCAGTGTGCAGTGTTTGGCGTTCCAAAATAACCAAATGAAAATGTTAGCTATATATCATCACTGCTGGGTTACGCTCACTTTATATTTATACATGAGCTTTCTGGAGTCTTCTTCTGTAAGTCTAGCCTTCTGGCTCAGGTATATGGACTTTCTATTTTTGTCCTTGACCAAGTCTTCATTCACTCCCAGGCTGTGGCATTGTGCATTTGTTTAATTGTGTTATTGGGTTGAGTTGTCCGAAGAGAATGGTTGGGATTTGGTCTGAGTCACTGGATGAACAGGAAGCTCCGAATAGATTGTGATTGGGTGTTGGTTTCAAGTAACTGGGAAAAGAGAGCAGTTTCTCTCTCTCTCTCTCCAAATTTGTATTTTTAGTGTTCCCACTGCTATTGACCTACACACAGACTGGATGCAACTGGGTTATGGTTGAAGTGGGCCATCATGGGTTGTGATTGGGTATTAGTCTAGCTGGTGAAAAGAATGGAAGTTGTGTATCGAGACATACTGAAAGGGCCACAGCAAAAGATCATGGTGGCAGCAAGGTTTGCATGTGGCTGTAATGGGATGTTAAGTAATTCCACACAAAAAAGGGTTAAATCTCATTCTGACTTTCTGAGTGCCTTTGACCACAAAGCCAAGGCAACAACTGAACGGAAATGTCGCAAAAGGCAAGGTCAACTGGAAAGAGCCAACAAACTCATTACACGTGGGGATGGGAAACATTTGAAATGATGACCAGTTTCCATTTGGACTTTTGAACAATTTTTTTTAAAAAGGTGCTTGTTACATAGTGGAAAATACAGTCATCGGTCTGGGTTCCCATTGCAGAGGTAGGGAAAAAATGAGCTGAATGTGATTATTAGTGGTTTTGATGCTGCTGTTTGACTTGACATGTGATGAAAGGGAATCTCAATTCTCCTTCCTCTTCTCTCTCTCTCAGTCTGTGTGGTCAGCCTTGTGCTCAGCTGATGAGTCATTCTGAAGCTCTGGTACCTTTTGTTAAAAAAGAAACTTCCAGATCCCTCTGTTGTGTCTCAGGCAGATTTGAAACAAGACCCTCCTGGTAAGACTGTTTGCTTCCCCAGTGTCTTGGGCACTTTCTAGCTGAAGATCTTTGAGTCTTTCTGGCTGTGTGACTGGGGGGGAAGTCACTGCTTTTGCTCTCCTGTCCCACTACAATGCCCTGCATGGAACTCCATCAGCAGAGGCTATGATCAAACAGCTGGAAACAGGAGTGATTAGTTCGAATGCCTTAAGGAGGTAAATCCTTACTTTCTAAGTAAGAATATATGCATTAAAAATTGCCGTGCCACGATAGGGTGACTAGATGTCCTGTTTTTATAGGTACAGTCCTAATATTTGGGGCTTTGTCTTATATAAGCTCCTATTACTTCCCCCTCCCCCGTCACGATTTTTCACACTTGCTATCTGGTCACCCTATGCCAAGGCAATTTGAGAGCAAACAGGTGGCCTTTGCTCCCTTCCTTAGATTCATTCTGGATCTGGAGACAGACTCCCCTCAATGTTAGGATCTTTGGAAATCCCTCTTTCTGCCCTAAAAGGAGCCTCTGCAATTGTTTCTGAACTTCTAAGCACTTTCTGTTTGGTTCAGTTTATCCATGATCATTTAATCCCCCCCCCCACCCCTTTGTGCATGGTGGTTTGTTGCTGGAGACTCTGCAGTTGAGCCATTCGGTCCAGTTCACGATTTATAAACTCTGGTCGTTTATGCCTGTCTTCCAGGGAAGTTTTTATCGATGCGGGCTTTATATGTTGCTCAACTAAAATACAATTTCAAAGCTGCTCTTGGAAACACTCATTTCCACGCTGCAGTTTCCATCTGAATGGTCACCCAGAGGCAGATATCATTGTACTGCCACTTCTCAGCAGGAGCTGCCATCTCATGATCCTGAGTGGGACTCAGGGAATGTAGCTCCCATATGAAGGCATGGGGGATTTTCCAAGGCAGTTATAAGGGGAGGGGTTAAAGAAAAGTGTTACTTTACTACAATTTTGAACATCTCCTGTTTGTCCCCTGGCCCCTTTTAGGCCCTTAGGAGAAAGCCACAGCACATGCAAACATCTCTGAATAAAACAATCCTCGTATCCATCCACCCTTTCCAGACTAGTCCAAAGGGCAGCTTTCTGCATTCACATGGCCCTGATGCCACAGTGACTAACTCCCGTGAAACGAACCAAAACTAAATCATACAAAATGTTTCTTAAAGCAATTTGGCCACAAACTTCAACTTTCCCCATAGATGTTCACTTGGAAACTAACTCTCAGAAGCAAGAAGCATTTCTAGCTTGTTATGAAATGCCAAACTGTTTCTTGTGTAGTCTTTTCTTTCCTATTTCTCTTCCTACCATAAACCTTCTCTGCAGTAGAGTTACTGGATTGTGGAGTTGAACTGCAGTTCAAATTCCCTGTTTTGGTTCCCATGTCCTTCTGGGGTTTTAACTTCAGACTTGGAAGTTCTTCTGTGTCCTGCAGCTGACAATATGCTGATCCCACTTTTAACACCTGATCCTATCAAACACCCTGGGATATTCTTTGAGAGACATTCGGAAGAATCCTCACCAGGGAATGGGATTTTTCCTTGCATTGGCCAGAGTACAAATTGTTTACAAGAAGTGAGTGTGGGGAATAATTAGCGGCAACAAGGCCCCAATTGTCTGATACCAAAGGAACTGCTTCTTTATGTTCAGCACATGGGGGAAATATTTTCCAAGGCAGCAAAGGAGTGATTCAAAGAAACAGAAAAGAAATTGCAAGCTAGAAAGTACACTAGTATGTACATCCTCTGGACAGCTTGTGGGAGACCAAAAGGACCATAAGGCAAATGTGAGTGCATTTCTTTACTTGCATGAAATGAAAAGTAAAGGAATCCACTGAAAGGCAAAGAAATTGAGCTGTGCCTATGTTTTTCTATGGTAAGAGCCTCTACAAATAATCTGCATAAAAAATGCAAAAGAAACATAATGCCTCATCTTTGGACACTGTTACTGGATCCATTCCTACTTCTGCCTGGGGAGACCTCTACTATATTGGCCTGCAGGTATGCAAGAGGCTGGTGAGTGCTTTGTAATACTGTAGTAGTGCATGTGTCTAGAGCAGTGCTTTTCAACCTGTGGTCTGCGGACCCCTGGGGGTCTACAGACTATGTCTAAGATTTCCAAAACGGTCCACACCTCCATTTGAAATTTTTTAGGTGTCCGCAAATGAAAAAAGGTTGAAACCCCCTGATCTAGAGTTATTCAGAATATTCCAATAAGATCAAAGAGAAGCAGACATTGTTAAAGTCTGGTCCCACCAGGTCTACTCCACCTGCTTGTCAACAAAGGTATTCTTCAGTCCAGTCTTAAATGTCCTAAGTGCTGGGGCTCCCACTCCTTCCCTTGGGAGATTGTTCAGTGGCCTAAGAGGGCTAAGAGTTTCCTGATATTCAGAGCGATATATTAGTGTATGTCTTCACTGGAAAATAGGTGGGATTTTAATTTGGGTTCGCTAACTCAGATTATAATAGTAGTGAAAACACGTCAACTCGTCTTTTAATTTGGTTTAGCAGCTCGAGTTCAAACTGATAGTGGAGACAGGCTGAGCTTAAGTTGCTAAACTGAGTTCAAAGCCAAGTTACTGTGTCTTAACGGTTGTGTTAATCTCAGTTACCTAACTGAGGCAAGATAACCCAAGTTAAAAACACACTTTTTTCCCTTTCAGTGGAGATGTACGACCCAGAGAAGCTAAGATGCTGTTGAATACTCTTTGAGATAGATGGGATAATAAGAGAAATAACGTGTAAGTCGCACAGTTCTGGTGGCCCCATGATGTATGCTCTTCTAGGCTGTTGTTTGGGAAATTTGTATTTGACTCCTGATCTTGCTTAGCACACTGACCTGGCAGGAGCTGAGATGATGCAGAAGCAGCATACTTGGCCCATGGGCTCTGACCCCATTTCATAGCTCCGTGAGCCCCTCGCCCATGTAAGGACCTATGTTGAAAGGATGTGAAAGTTTTTTTCTTGGCTGCAGCAGGCACATGACTGCCATGTGGGAGCATGAGGCGTTGGGGAAGCACAGCAGAGAACACTGAGGGATGTGACTAGGCAGTGGAAGGCTCCTCCCCATCAAAAACCCCTGTCATTGGTAAGATCTGTAATGAAGAAGCAGCACCATCAACAATGAGCTTAGCCTACAGGAAAAAAGCAACTGATTGCATCTTAGAAGCGATGAAGGAGCTGGAGAGGGACCAAGTGATGGGAAGGAAAATTAAAAGGACTTGGGCCTTGGAGTGCAGCTCTGAGTGTGTGTGATAGAGGCTGGGCAGAATTTTTTTTATAATTTTGACTGGTAACATCAGTATTTGTAAGCATTTTTTTTTTTCAATTTAAAGGTTCTCCAGTGTGGGGAATGTTGGGAGGCCAAGACCGTAATTGTTTAATGACAGTCCAGGTTGAGATTCCACATGAAAGCTTTAGAACTGTTAAAACACCAGTTGTTGACATCACATGTCAAAATCTGCAAAGTGCCCTTAAAATCCCACTCCAATAAGTTTTCAAGCAGCCTGTTTCTGGCTTTGCCTATGCCTGACTTTTGAGTGGGATTGAGGGAAATGTGTTTGTGTGTCTGTGGTTGGTGAAATGACATTTACCCTTATTTACTGATAAAAATGTAGGTCTAGGGGCGGGCTGGGAGCCCGGGCTCAGTCCCCAGATCCCTGGGCGCTGCAGAGCCCGGTGGGTATCTGCTGTTGCTCTCCAGTGCTGTGCCCTGGGCTTAGTCTCCCTGAAGCCGGCACAGCCACGTGAGACCCCGCCCGGCCCAGCGGGGCGCTGGGGGCAGTGCAGGGCATGGAGGATACCCCGGAAGGAGCTTTGGCTGTAGAGCCGAGGGATGCTGGAGCCCCTTGGCCGTGGGAAGGGCGAGGCGCCGCGAGGATGGGCTGGCAGAAGGCGGCGGCTGCCCTGGGGCTGGGGGAGATCCTGCGCCCGCTGCACCCGGCCATGCCCCAGCCGCCGGGCGGGTCCTGGGGGTGAGACCCGGCCGCGGGGCGGGGGCTGTAGGCGGCGGAGCCGGGGCAGAGCGTGGGCAGGAGCAGGGGAAGGGCCGGCTCGCCCTGCCCGCGCCGCACTCGGCCCGCGGCGCCGATGGGGAGTCCGAGCCGGCTGCGGGCTGAGCCCGGGCGCCCCCAGCGCTGGAGCAAACGGTCCTTCAAGCTCCGCTTCCAGAGAGCCGCGGCCGCGGCGCCCTGCACGTGGAGGCGGTGGGGCCGGAGAGGGGGCGGCCGAGAGCCGGGGCCAGGTGAGCAGAAGAGCTCCGCTCGCCCCTCTGTCCGTCCGTCCCTCCCTCTGTCTGTCTCTCGGGCAGTGCCTGGCCTGCCGCTGCCCCATCTGCCTTCCCTTGTCTGTCTGTCCTGCCCCTGCCCCAGGATCTGCCTTCCCCTGTCTGTCTGTCCGCCTCCCTGCCCCAGGATCTGCCTTCCCTTGTCTATCTGTCTGTCCTGCCCCCTGCCCCAGGATCTGCCTTCCCTTGTCTGTCTGTCTTCACCCCTGCCCCAGGATCTGCCTTCCCTTGTCTGTCTGTCCTTCCCCCTGCCCCAGGATCTGCCTTCCCTGCCTCACTGCCTTCCCTTGCCTATCTGTCTGTCCTTCCCTCTGCCCCATGACCTGCCTGATCCTGTCTGTCCTTCCCCCTGCCCCAGGATCTGTCTTCCCCTGTCTGTCTATCCTTCCCCCTGCCCCCGTGCCTGTCCCCATATGTCTCAATCAATGTCTGTCCTTCCTTCTGTCCTAAGAGGATCTTTGTCCGTCTGTCGCTTTCCCTGTATCTGTCTGTCCTTTCAGCGTCTGTTCATCCCTCTGTCTCTCACTCAGCATCTGTCCTTCCTTCTTCTCTCCCAGGATCTCTGTCTGTCCCCCTTTCACTCTTTCTGCCTTATCCATGTCTGCCCTTTTCTCTGTCCCTGGATTATTTGAGCTGTTCCCTTCTCTCAGTGCCACGTGTCTGATCTGGGCACTTTCCACGTTTCCATATGTTTTAGATCTGAAGAGAGTGGGAGGCAGCAGGGGGAGGAAAATCAAAAGAAAAGTCCCAGACTTTCCAGGGATTGGGGGTGGGGGGATGCATGTGGACACTGACCTATGGTTTGGTTTTAAATCCCTCTTGGGGGCTGATGTTGCTAAAGCAATCCCTGTCCTACAAACAGCCTGTGACCTGGGAGCTGTTCTGTGTTGGGAAGTGACAGATTTTACCTTGTGCTGGGGTGGAGGGATTTCAGACCATTGTTCATTTTTAAATACATTTAGAAGGAGCCTCCAGCAACTAACCGTCAGGCTGACAAATCCATTGCAATGTAGTATGAGTCTAAGCTATAAAGTATTATGGAGTGATGGCAGCTGCTCCGGAATGAAGGCTGAATGGTGTGTTTATAATAAGTTGGGCTTTTGGCACCCTGGGCCCCCATTCTAAAATCCCCTCCTTCCCCCTGCGAAAGAAATCATATGAGCCTCAACGTTCATATGTTACATCTGGGCCGAATGTAGGGGCTTTCTCGCAAGCTTGAAGTGACTCAGGTGAATGGTTTCTGAATTATGGCTCCATAAAAATCAAGGTGTCAGTTCTAAAGTCTTCTAACATCTCTGTTACTACTGTGTATCAAAACAGAGGAAAGAAGAGAGACAGACTTCAGCAGAGATCATAAGTCCAGGACCAACATTTAATTGATTAATGGCAAATTATCAAATTTACTAACATTCCCATTAGGAACTTTGGCTCCACTAGGCTCACAAATGGGTGGTTGGAATCAACACTCGTTAGAATAGCCTGGATATTGTGAGCAAATTTAGGGGTGGAGTTAGAGTGGGAGGCATTGTGCATATGTTACACAGCATCCTCCCAATGGGGACCTGATGATCTGGGGAGAAGGCTTGGGGGCGACTCAGATGTGCAGATCTCTGGAGGGTGGTATATGGGGGAAGAGGGCATGCAAACATGGCAGGTGGATGTGTAGCTCAGAGGAGGCTGCAAGGGGTCTAGGGCTTAGGAGCCGTTTTAATGGCGCTGGGTTGAAAAAACAGGCTGATCTATAAAAGAGAGAGGGCAGCTTATGGCAGGGTGTCTCTGAGGGCTGGTCTACACTTACCCCCCAAATCGAAGTAAGGTACGCAAATTCAGCTACGTGAATAACGTAGCTGAATTCGACATACCTTACTTCGACCTTACCGCGGTTCAGACGCGGTCCACACACGGCAGGCAGGCTCCCCCGTCGACTCCGCGGTACTCCTCTCGCTGAGGTGGAGTACCGCAGTCGACGGCGAGCACTTCCTGGTTCGAATTATCGCGTCCAGACCAGACGCGATAAATCGAACCCGGAAGTTCGATTGCCAGCCGTCGAACTACCGCGGTAGTGTAGACAAGCCCTGAGACTTTGGTCTGAAATAGCTCAAATTTGGTGACTTTCTGGGCACACTGCATAACACAGGGTCTCTGGAGAAGGCTGAGGTTGTGTTTCCAGGATGGTGAAGGGGGTGGGTGGTTGGCAGTCTGAGTTCCTGTGGAAATGATTTTAATGCTGCTGAGATTTAATTTAATTGTATTTATTATGTGATTAATTACATCAGGGCACCTAGGTGTCTTTATTATTTGAAACCCAAATAAAATAAAAATACTAGCCCTGCTTAGCTTGTTAGGTTTTTGGGGCAGGGCCAGAGTTTTTGTTATGTGTTATCCTCCCTTCTCTACACAACATACCACACATGGATCATCAGGGGAAAGTTCCTGCAAAACATTTTGATTTTGTCAAATCAATGTTTTCTAACAGAAAACTGTTCAGCTGGAAAATTTTTGACCTGCTCTAGTTATAACTATCCACTGTACCCCTACTGAGTTTGCTGTCTTGGTACCCTTCATATAAGCATTGTACTTTGGTCTAGCTTTTCACCTAGTGAAACACATTCTTGTAGAATACTTGATTCCTGTCCCACCACCATATATCCTGTTAGTGTATTTGTAGATGACTACGTCTCCCCTTAGTCTCTCTTGTCTAGACTGGATGCATTGTGAGATACATCATTTAGCTACCAGGATTTTCACTTCTGACAGGGAGTGTAATCAATGAATTTAGTTCACAAATTTTTACATGTAAAGTTTTTTTAATTAAAAAAATTTTTTTTAAAGCAAAACTTTTCATGAACAATTGTCAACATTGTCAATATTTTCTGTATTTTGTGAAATGTTCTTTGATATTTTTTATCTAGCTTTTGTCAACCTTTTAATAGAATTTTTAACTTTGTGTTAGAACCCCATTTTTTAGTCAAACCCACAGTTTTGGAAAACAAATTTTGATAATGATTTTGAAAATTATTTGAATAAAAGTGTTGATAAAAATATATAGATGAAAAACACAAGGGAATTTTTTGCAAAAACCAGACAGGAATATTGATCCATGTTGACTCCTGTGCAATGGGAAAACTTTGAATTTTTTCTCAACATCATTTTTTCCCTGTTTCTCAACCACTCTAGTGCTTAGTGAAGAGTCTGTCTAGAACCTGCCCCACAGCCCTGAGGGAGAGTGAGTAACTTGTGCTGCTATCAAATTGACCCCTCAGGAATGGCATAGACATGTTCTGGAGGAAATTGACTACAACTCTCCTTACCTGGAAGGAAATCTTAGGTTGCCAGGGGAAAGGAGAAACAAAGGAAGGACAATAAGAGGATCCTAAAGAAACTTGCCATTGAAATAACCAACTCTGTAAAACCTGTGTGTGTGATGTTCCTGGACCCTGAAAGGATGTTTCCATTAATCCCTTGTGTGTCACTGTCCTAACCCTCCCCTTGTCTAGGCCCAGAGGTGTGTCAAACACCCAGAATGAAGGACACAGCTATGGTCAGCAGAGGATTCAGCATGACATGTTGTGGGCTAGGTTTCTTTAACAGGCCTTGAAGTTTCCTGCAACTTCCAGACTTGGCATTTCAGATCTCAATCATTGTTTAGTGCTAAGACTTCATCTCAATGTGCTGGATGATGACACTGTGGAGGTAGGGCCAGCCTTGCTGGTGAAGAGAGAGAGCTCAGAGGGGCAGGAGCGTACTCTGGAATGACCTGGCACTGGTACTCCAGGGCTCAGTATGTCCATCCTTATTGAGGATATGGTATTCAGAAGCCATCGCTGCTCCCAAGCCAGACGGACCCCGTTCAAGGATTTTTGTGGGATTAGCCAACATCTTGTTTGCTTTGTGGCTGTGCCTTTTCATTTATCTTGGTAAACATGGACTCTGCTTCCTGACCATAGCCCAGGTTTGAAAAGCACTGCCTTAGACTTACAAGCCACCCCCCACTATCTTGGGAACAATACACCAGTCTCAGCTTCCCTTCCTCCCAACGTTCCCCCTTTTTACCATGCCCCAGGTGGGCTTCTTTTGTGGTCACCTGATTGCAAAGCACAATAACCACTTCCCACACCAGGCTATTTTGACTGGTCAGCTGCAGTCCGGTTGATACTGCAGGGCCCAGAGAGGTCCGAGATGCTTACTTCTTCATCATCCCCTTGCCTCTGGTGGTCCCTTTGGGCTACTATTGGCGTGCAATTTCAGAGCCAGCTCGCATTGAATTCAGCAGCAACCTCCTTCCCCCTTGATTTGAACAGGAGCAGGATCAAGCACTCAGGCTTTTGAAACAGATGAGTTTGGGGTGACTGAGCTGGTTGCTTCCTCTCTCTTTGCTCAGTAACTTGTCCCCCTTGCAGTGACTGGAGATGTTTTACTCTGGTTTAGCAGTGGCTGCATAATCCAGATTCCTTGGCTGAATTCCTGCTGTTTCACTGAGATCTGTGGCTGATGTTTCAATCGCCCTGTGCACTGGGAAAGACACAGGACCCTTGTTACATGAAATCAAATCCTATGAATGTTGCTGTTGTATGTCTGTCTCTCCCCCCCCCCCCCCCCCCCCCCCCCCCCGCCCACTCCTTTGGAAACTGGGGAATTGATTCTTGACTAATTCCTGATAGAAGCAAATGTATGGGATCAAAATGCAAGTGCTGGGATTTCCAACATATTAAGACATGGCAGTGAGAGTCATGAAATGAAATACCCATCATCTGATGCCATCAAAATACCCTTGGCTTGGTAAGAGGGTAACTAGGCCTGCCTGTTGTATTTCCGCAGTTGTCAGTACTGCTGAAGAATGAAACTGGTGCCTATTGAATTGAGGTAGAATGGACCAAATTTATGCCTGGTCCCTGGAATCCACTGGGATAGATTTGGCCCAACACTTTTGAAGAAACAGCAGTAAATATTCCTTTCTTCTCCTCTTATTTGCTTTAGGGTCTGTGTTTGTGTCTTTGCTGTTTGGACAGCTTGTGAGGATCCTAGTAGCAATAAATCCATGCCCAGCATGTGAGATCCGTGAGGTCACAAAGTCTAATTCTTGCCCTTCTTTCCTTTGCTTTTGGGGGAAGGAAATGTTGCATCATTATTCTACAAAGTCAATGTGTATTGCAAAAACAAATCACTCTTGTGTGCTCTGAAAGCCACCTGTATCTGAAGGGTGTAAACCTCAAGGAGAAAGAGCAGTCATAAGGGGTGCCCAAGGGGTATGGCTACATTAGAAATGCTACAGCTGCAACTGCGCCACTGTAGCTCTGTAGTGTAGACACATACGACAGCAGTGGAAGGGGTTCTTCCGTTGCTGTAATAAATCCACCCCTCCAAGAGGCAGTATCTAGAGGTGTCTACACTGGTGCTTAGGTTGGTTTCATTACATCGCACAGGGTTTAAACGTTTTCACTGCCCTGAGCAATGTAGTTAAGCTGACCTAACTTAGTAGTGTAGACCAGCCCTAAGGAAAAGGAAATGTAGGCCTTTCCCAACATTGAGATTTCTTAGGCCTGGTCTCTGCTACAGAGATACGTCAACCTAACTGTAAGCGTCTACATTAAAACATAGCTTCCACCCATGTAACTCGCCCACTAAACCAACCTAATACCTCCATCTCCACAAGAGGCGTAGGGCTTAAGTCGCTGAAGTTAGGACGACGTGTGTCAGTGTAGACAGCGCTTTGCTTACGTCGACTGTTGCTGCTTTTCAGAAACCGTCCCACATTGCCCCATGCTGGCAGTTAAATCGGTGCAAGTGCTCCTGGTGAGGACGCGCACTGCCGACACAAGGAGTGTAGTGTGGATGTGTAAAACCGGTTCAATTACTGTGATGGCTGTAGGTTGACATAACTTAGGTCGGCTTAATTTTGAAGTGTAGACTTGCCCTAAATTGTGGAATAGTTTCTCAAGGGAAGCAAGAAAGCTCCAACGTGTGAGCCATATAAAAGCTAGAGAGGAAGCATGGTCTGGTGTAATAGGGCAGGTTTCTCAACCTGTGGGTTGCAACCAAAACTGAGTTGCTAGAATGTGTCAAAGTATCATGTGGGAGGCCTGGCAGGAGAGGTCAGGTCCTGCCCCCAGGGTGTGCGAGGACTTGGGGGGTGGGTTCAGAGCCTGCCCTGGACTCTGCTCACAGCAGTGGCTTCTGTGGCTCTGGTCCCACAGGGCTGGTTGGGCTTAGCATCCTGCTCCAGGTATTGGAACCAGGTGAATGGGGTCACATCACCACTCTGGTTTTCCCAGCTGCCCCTTTGTCATGATGCTGTGGGCTGGCCGGGCCAAATTTGAGTGAGTGGCGTGGAGTGGGGACAGGAGCTGCCATTATGATACACACAGTGTACCCCGCCCCCCCGCAATGTCTACCAGCACAGCACAGACCGGAGAGTCTGATGAGAGAGAGGAGCAGGGGGCTTACTTATGTAGGGGAAGAACTTCCATGTGTATTCATGTGCCTGCTAGATATGGACAAGATTAGGATTGTGGCCATCAGTTCATTTCACATTAAAAGATCAGGATCCCATTACCAAGCCCCTGGATCCAAATATCCCCTCTGTAGTGGACTGTACTTTTAAGAGCCCCAGTTACTTTGTGTATGATACCAAACCAGGCTCATTACGCTCTTCGCTTATGAACAGTACCCCCATTACCTGACTATCTGGCTGCTTACATTTATCTGTGTGTCCCTTGCAATGCAGACACATCCCTCTTGCTGTAACAAATTTCCCAGCCGTACTGCCATTGGCAGGTGCGGAGTGACGCATGTACGTGATGCTCACCTATATTCCAGGTCCAGGGGTACTTGCAGCTGTGTTCAGGTGTCTTTGGCTTTATTGGAGACGTGCAAAAGTCCAAAGAATCCCCACAATAAAAATTGGCATAGGGGATTTTTGTTAAATAAAAGCCAGCTTCAGAAATGCTTATGACTGGGACCATGGTGTGCAGTGGGGAGGGAGAAGGGTGAGATGTATGTTTGTGGCTGCAAATTAAGCAAGTTCCTAACAACTGCTCAGCAGTCAGATGCCTGAGGGGAAAGAAACAAATAGGGCACTTATTTGGGGGGTGAAGGGAGGGGGGTGCAGCCTTAATAAGCATTTGAGCCCAGATGCAGCTGTGCTTCCCTAGTGCTTGTGTTGACAACAGGGATTGTCTTGAAAACCTCTTTGTTCTGTGTTGGTAGCAAAATGTGAATGATAAACAATAACAGTTGCATTACTTACCTAATAAGCTAAGGCCAAACATACATAGGTATATGGAACAGCTTAGCCCAGAACACCCACTTCTGGTTTTCTCATCCCCCCGGCCAAGTTGTATATATACACCTGACTGAACATTTTGTAGTGTGTTTTGGTTTTGTCCCCATAATTGCAGGAGGAAAGGAGCCAGATAGTGACAGTTCCAGACCGGTGGGTGGTTTGTTTGTCGCAGACACATTGGTTTTGGTTTTGTTTATAAGGGTGGGTGGCCAGATGGAGTGAAGATATGTTTCCCAGGAATCTTCAGTTGTTTGTTTTGTTGATTTGTTTGTTTTGACTTTTGTGTTTGGCAACCGTTTTATTTAGTGTGGACTAATGTGTGTCTTGGCCAGAAGAGGGCACCTTTTCATGATCCGTTTCTAAGTGTGTTGTCAACTGGAAGGGAGACGGCACAGTGAGGTTAAAGGTGCAGGAGATGACAGTGTCCTCCTTTGAATACAGCTTGTCCTTAATTATATTGAAGCTGAAGGGCAATCATCAGTAGAAACTGTACTGAAACCCAGCAGCAGACTTTCTGCAATGTTCAGATGATTTTGACCGTGGTTAGAACACAGGAGCGGGAGTCAGAACGCCTTAGTTCTACTCCTGTCTCTGCTGCTACTGACTTACTGTGTGGCTTTGGGTAAATCACTTGCCCCCTCTCTGTCCCTCAGTTTCCCCATTTGTAAAGTGGAGATAACAATACTGATCTACCTCCCAGAGACGCGGGCGGCCTCAAGTAATAACGTTTGTAAAGTGCTGTGAGATCCTTAGTTGGAAAGCATTTGTTTTGAAAACATTTTCTTTATTTCTCCAGGCATCTGATTCTCTCCCTAGTCCTGCATGTATGAGTTCTAAACACCTAGCTAGGACAGAGGACGTACCCTGCTAATGTTAATCATCCAGGATCGTGATTTGCACATAGAGAGATCACCCCACGCTGCAAGAGGGATCAGGAAGATGGGGCCTTCCTGCTCATTATACTTTAGGTAGCTGACAGGCTGCTGCTGATTGATCGTGTAAATGCCTTTGGCCTCCCTCAGTGGAGTAGCTCTTTGGCAGTGGCTGCAGATCCATTTCTGACCTGAGCAGGCTGTTGTTGCACAATGATAGGGTCCCTGGGGGGATCTTGGATTTCCTATGAGAACATCAGCTGTTCTGTAACCTTTCATTAGGAATCTGGAGATTTCTCAGTGCCTAGTGCCCACCCCCACCTGATCATCCCATTTTATTAGTAACAGAGACGGGCTCAAGCCACAGGATTAATTCTTAGATTCAGATTTGGAAGCCCCCCTCTCAGCTCAGAGCTCAGGGGCGTTTGAGGCTGGGGCTTTAGTCTGGCCAGCTGTATAATTCCGATCCCGATCTGGGTTTGGATTGTGAGCCAGCCCAAAGTTTAGGGGTGCTTGGACCCAGGGTTCTGATCCAAGCCTGTCTTTAATAATTACTGGTGCTTTGTATTTCACAAGTGCCGGTCTCCAAAGGATCTCAAAATGCTTTTAAAATATTACCTAAGGCTCCCAGCCCCCTTGGAAGTAGGTCAGTGTGTCTGTCCCCATTTTATAGGTGGGAAGCTCAGGCACAGAAAATAGAGGTGACTTATCCAAGGCCACACAAATAGTCAGTGGCAGATTTGGGGATCGGTCATTAGTGTCTGATTCCCAGTCCCCTGCTCTTACCACTACATCAGAACTATGACAGTTGAGCGGAAGGCAACCCTCTTTAAACCCCACCATTTACACCTTGTCTCTGCATAACCTGCCCATGGTAATGAGATATTGCTAACCACTGATGCAGCCTCCGCAGTGCGAGGTCTGTAAAACCCAGCTGTGCTCTCATCCTCCCAGATGGACCGGCTGCAGGGTATGGGAGGTTAGCTGGTGTTGGTTGGTGATGAGGCAGAAGGCAAAATAGAATCCAGCCTGCTGTGCTGCAGTATGGAAAGCAGGAGCTAGTTCCCCTGAAATGATTTTACCCTCAGGCCTTTGCCATGCGGTGTGCTGTGTACACACTGATCTTTGCAAATGGACTCAGGATTTCACCAGGTCTGGCTGTACCTGTACAGCTGCCTGCATTCAGTCTGTGGTGTGTCTCTCAGTCCCACAAGCCTTTAGGAGAATCAGAGACTTCAGTGACTGGCAGGCTCTGTTAGGTCCCATCTAGTCCATCTTCTCTGAGGCCGGAGCAAGATTACTCCTTAGACCTTGTCTAAACTACAGGTGACTTTGGTATAACTTACATCGCTCGGGGGTGTGAATAATCCACACCCCTGATGTAGGTTAAGCTGACGTATGCGCTGGTGTGGACAGCGCCATGTTGGCGGGACAGCTTCTCCTGCCAACATAGCTACCGCCTCTTGCAGAGGCAGGAGTTATTAAGCCGATAGGAGAGCTCTTTCCCGTCGGCTTAGCGCGTCTCCACCACAAGAGCTGCAGCGGTGCACCTGCGCCACTGTAGGTGCTGTAGTGGAGATGTAGCCTTAGAGTCTGTTTGCTAGAGCTTGGTCCTGTCTAGCTTTGTCCCAAGCAATGAGGTTCCCACCCCTCCCCCTGGGAGACGATTCCACAGTCTTGTGGTCCCTCCGTGACATTTTGCCTGGTATTCAGCCTAAAACATGCTTTGTTCAATGTCACCTATCGCTTCTAGAGAGGGCCCGTGGGCCACTCTAAACAGTTGCTCTCCCTCCTTGCAACTTACACCCTTCAAATTCACATCGATCTTTATTGTACTCAGCCCCACTCCTTTGCTGCTGCTGACCCAAGTTTGCTCTTTCTTTTCTTCTTCTCTCGTCCCCACCACTCCACCCCTTCTCTTCCTCCCTGCCAGTCTGTCCACCACGTCTGTGCCCAACACAGCACTTCCCTCTTCTGGGGGGCTGAAGGAATTCCAGCTATGTGCATTGTTGAGCCCCCATGTGTGCACACGCACACTGGCCTCCTTGTCTGAGCAGCACTGCTGGCCAAGGCAGGGCCCTGGGGCTTGCCGCCGCTCCTCAGTAATGTGTTATGAACTATTAATATCTCCCTCTGCGTGAGGCTTCTCAATGCTGCCCATTCATCAGCCGGGCTGGGGGGAGAGTGTGGTGCACACTTTTTTCCCCCTCTTTCCCCTCCAAGCATCTTGCCTCAGTAGCATCCCAGAGGCCGGCCTTTCAGTGCAAACAGGAGTGGGTGTGTGTTAAACTGGCTGGTTTGGCACCTCCCTCCTTACTTCCTTTTTATAGTTCGGTGTCTCAGAGATATTTCCTGCCCCTCTGGTCCCTTTTTGAATGAGAACATGAGTGGAAAATGTTTGAAATCCTCCTCCGTGCTGAGCATTTTTCCATTGGAGTCTGGAGCCGTTGGGCTCCTTGTGCTATTTGGATAGGAGACTCCCAGCTTCCCCCGCTGTCCCAGAGGGAGGGGCGTGTGATGGTTGTTTCCAGAGCAACGTCTGTTGGGCAACTAAAGTCACTTGGCCTTTGGGGTTGGCAGGCCCCGGAGCTGATGGGAGCAGGTGCCCATTTCAGCACTCTTGTAGCTGGAGCTCATCAGGGCTTGGTAAACGAACTCAAAAGGGCAGCCTGTCATGGGGGATGGTGTGTGTAAACTCTGCCCCTGGTGAGTGTTGTTCTTTATCTGTGGAGATGCACATGGGGCACAAGAGGAGGGAATTGGGGGTCTCCTGGCAGGAATACAGTCTGGGAGCCTGCAGGAGATTTCCTGCCCAGCAGATTGACTGCTATTGAATGACACTGAGTTCCTGTAATTAAAGACTCTACCTTCCTGCAGGGCAGATGGGAGTTTAAGGCTCCAGGCCTATACTTCGGTTGAGGAGGTTTGGGGCAAAGGGTGGGAGTCCAGCTGTCTTTATGTGGATGCTGGGTGCTTCCCACAGCTCTGCTGGGCTGAGCCCAGTGGATGAATCCTAACAATGTGCCGAGAGGACAGAAAGCACAGGGAGCTCACCTAGGCAGCTGTCCCTCATTTGAGCTGTGGTGAGGTTTTAACTCTCCTTGCTTGACCTCACTGAGGGCTTGTCTACACTGGCACTTTACAGCGCTGCAACTGTCTCGCTCGGGAGTGTGAAACCCCTCCCCCCGAGCGCTGCAAGTTTCAGCGCTGTAAAGTGCCAGTGTAGACAGTGCACCAGTGCTGGGCGCCGCGCTCCCAACCCTGGTAGCTATTCCCCTCGTGGAGGTGGTTTTTTATAACGCCGGGAGAGCTCTCTTCCAGCACTGTGCTGAGACTACACAGCCACGTTAAAGCGCTGTCGCGGCAGTGTTTTAACGTTGCTAGCGAAGTCATGCCCAAGTCCACCTATGCTAGGTTCCTGTCTCCACCACCTTCCCAGTGGGGCTTGCTCCTGCTTGCCTGGACCTCTGAAACAAGGGTTTCTGTCCCTATTGTGGTGACAACCCAGCCAGACTTGGAGCAGATCTTCCCTCTCCTCCATCTTGCCTATGGAGCCCTCTTACCCATCTCCGAGCATGAATAGCCTTTTCAGGGCACTCCGACTCCTTGCAGGCTATAGTACAGGGAGATTGAGTACAGGAGTTAGATGCTGGTCAGACATCCCCTAGTCAGGGCCGGCTCCAGGCACCAGCTTGTCAAGCAGGTGCTTGGGGCGGCCGCTCCGGAGAGGGGCGGCACGTCCAGGTATTCGGTGGCAATTCGGCGGACGGTCCCTCACTCCGCTTCGGAGCGAAGGACCTCCCGCCAAATTGCCGGCGCAGATCGTGATCGCGGCTTTTTGTTTTGTTTTGTTTTGGCTGCTTGGGGCGGCCCAAACCCTGGAGCCAGCCCTGCCCCTAGTCCATCTCTGACATTGCACTGTCCTGTGACGGGGCTCTGAACACTGAGTGGCAGCGAGGAATGCTTGAGTTCTAGACCTGGCTCTGGTCCTCTTACTCATATTGCAGGGGAAAAGCAAATCTCTTAATATTCAGAGAGGGAGGATGATCTTGTGGTTAAAGCGCAGGGCTGGGAGCCAGGAGATCTGTGCTCTAATCCCAGCTCTGCTGCTAATTAGTTGTGTGACTTCTGACAAGTCACTTTGCCTCAGTTTCCTATCTGTAAAATGAGAATAGCACTTACCCTCCAAAGGGTCTGTGAGGATGAACCCATTAGGGTTTGTATGTCAATGTGAGGTGTTCTCATATTTTAATAATGACCTTTAACCCTTTCCTATGTGGTCTCTCTTCTGTGTCAGAGGTGTTGGAAAAGTGGGGCGGGATCTACAAATCTTTGATTTATTCCAAGACTTTCTAAAGGTACCACACCTGGAAGTCTGTCTTTACCTAGTCATCTGAGCTGGGGGATGGATTCCGTGTGGTTTTGCCACTGTCCAGGCACCTGTTTCTGCAGCATGTCACTGTGTGGAATTGCTGTGTCTGTCAGTGACTCTAGAAATGTAACAGCTGGTCTCAGCTATTTGTGCAGGCTCTGCTCACAAACCTTGCACCAACTTGCTGTGCTGAGCTGGGTGGCTGGGCATCTTGTTAGGGCCTCTTGGAGATTTGTTAGCAGGAGCATGCTGTAGAGTTTGGGTAAATAAGAATCTTGTTTTCTGAGCAGGAAAAGGCCTTTGTGGAAGAACTTTATAAAGGGCTCACTGCTGACCTTGGATATGGGGACAGAGCCAGTGCCCTGTATTGCCTGCTGACATGTCTGATTAGCTCAGGTTTGTAGTGATGACCACACTGAAGGCATTGTAAGCACTGGGTGTGTCACTTCAGATAAAGGGACATGTCAGCAAGGCCTGAGATGAGTTGAATGACTGTAACAGGGTGTGGCCCTCAGCGGAATTGCTGCCCTGTAATTCAGGCCGTGGCTACACTCGAAACTTCAAAGTGCTCCCGCAGCAGCGCTTTGAAGTGCGAGTATGGTCACGCGCCAGCGCTGGGAGAGAGCTCTCCCAGCGCTGCAGGTACTCCACCTCCACGAGGGGATTAGCTTACAGCGCTGGGAGCATGGATCCTAGCGCTGGGGCACTGTTTACAATGGTGCTTTACAGCGCTGTAACTTGCTGTGCTCAGGGGGGTGTTTTTTCACACCCCGGAGCGAGAAAGTTGCAGCGCTGTAAAGTGCCAGTGTAGCCATAGCCTAAGTGCCTTGTATTCATTCAGTCTTTCTGTTTTCAGTTCAGAGGCAGATTTGTTGACACCTGGCTAGCCAGGGGGCTCACAAAATGGAGGACTGGGAAGCCCTTTGCAGATGTGTATTATTGTCAGTCCCAGGTCACTCTGCTTGCGGGAATAGTAACTCCAGTAATACATAGCATGTTTCAGTCTTCACACGTTCTGCACATACTATCAGCGCTTACGGCCATGCCTGTTGTGTTATGCTCAGGGCCTACAGAACATAGAGCTGACGCTCTATGAAAGGCTTGGAGCATTCACATGTATAGAGGAGCAAGTGGGTGTGTGGTGGGGGTACATCATGGTGTTTAGTTTTAATGGGTCCTGCTGCTCTGCTGGCTCAGGTGCCGGCACCGGGAGGCTTTTCTGAAGAAGCGCATTTTGAGGAGGGATTTGAACAGGAAGCGGGCTCGTGCCCATCCTCCCAAGCTGTGGAACAGTGCAGATCTTTGCAGGCCTGTCCCTGCCCACGGCACCCTGAGGAGGTGGGGCAGCAGCACTTTAGAGATGGAGAAAATGAGGCAGAGTGAGAGCCATCGCCAAGGGGCCAATGTCAGACCGGGATCAGAACTCAGGGGTTCTTGTATTCAGGCCACATCTCTTTCTGCTGATGCCCCTGCAGGATGCTTTGGTGCTCAGAGTCTCCTTCAGATAACCCTTATTTTCTTTATATTCCAATAATTTCCTCCCACCCCCGCAGCTAAATACCCCCTTCCCTGCAGAGACAGCCCCTTTGTGCTGAGAGGCTGCAGCAGTGACTGATTATCCTCCTGGAGCCCACAGTGGTCCACCAACAGGAACCACAGCTCCTCCTTCCCACCTCCATACCCATGGTCTGTGGCCAGTAAGGGGATCCATCGCCCAAAACTATAAAAACACTTTAGTGTCAACAACAGCTCAGCAAGCCCCCTTACCACTGTGAGACAAGATCTGCATGAATACAGGCTTCCCCTGGACTGGGTGGGTGAGGTGAGGCAGGTTATGAAAACAGTTTTAGAGAGCGTGGGGACTTTCCACTTCCTCTGACCTGGAAAGGCGCAGAGCAGGCTGGGGTCTCGGGAAGAGGCTGGGGTGGTTGACGGGAAGCTCGGGGTTGGGGACGAGGCTGTGGTTGGGGGAGGCTAGAGAGTTTAGCAAAGCCAGCTGAAACTGGGTGGTTAAAACTCTGGGCACTTTGGGGCACTTAGGTAACCCTCAGTGTCCCTGTCAATAATTCCAGGGGAGGAGGTGGTTTGTGGTTTCTTGACCTGGACCTTTCCTTGTTGTTCTGACCAGGGTACTCCTCTCTGCAGAATCCCTTCACTGTCTGTCTGTCTCTCCCTGCTTTGAGTCTGTGCTCCTCATCTTCACCGTCAAGGTTCGCCGTAATGCTGCCCCTGTTCCATTTCTGCTGTCATCTCCTCCACCCCTCACACTCTACACTCCTGCACCTTCTACCATCCTGCCCCTGGCATCTAGCCCAGCTTCTTGCTTGCCATGGGACAAGCCCCCTCCCCCACCCACATCCCTCCTTAAATGCCATTTCTTCTTCAGAGCCTCCCGCATGGCTCCCCAGCACCAACTGCTCACACTTTACATTTTGCATTGTATTTGAATTGGAGTTGGGAGCCTCTCTTCTTGCAAGACCCCGGCCAGGATTTAGGGAGACCTTGTGCTCTTGCACTTGGCTGCACAGGCTGTACAGCTAGTCTGGAATCTAAAATAAATAAAAAATAATAAATTAATGGAGATATCCTATCTCCTAGAACTGGAAGGGACCTTGAAAGGTCATTGAGTCCAGCCCCCTGCCTTCACTAGCAGGACCAAGTACTGATTTTGCCCCAGATCCCTAAGTGGCCCCCTCAAAGATTGAACTCACAACCCTGGATTTAGCAGGTCAATGCTCAAACCACTGAGCTATCCCTCCCCCCAAATCTAGAGAGCCAGAGAGAATCAGGGTCTGTCTGTTCCCAGCACAGGGTAACCCTAGGCTTCTTTGTGCCCTGGGAGGTCCGAGGGCTCCTCTCCCTCATGGAGGGCACACAGCACAAGAACAAATACCAAGCCAGGAATGTTCATCTGTGACCAGAGTGTTGCAGAGAATAAAAAAAACCCACACAACTTGAGTGCAGCTTCCTTGGCTCTGTCTTGCCTCTCTGGAATCCCTTTCCAGGGCACCTGTTAGGGTTGATGGGAAGGGGGAGTTAGGGACCAGTCTATCTTCAGTCCAAGGAATATCCAGGAGCTCCGTTTTGGGAGGGAAAAGGGAGTGAGCCACATTTATGTATCGATCAGGCAGAAGCCATTGGGAGGTTTCAGCTGTCCCGTTCCTGCTGCTAATTTTCCTAAAGCTATGGAGTTCTCCTAGCCTCTCTCATGTTTCCAAGTGTCCATTTCCACCAAGTAGGGAAGGGATCCAGAAGCAAACCTTGGCACGGGGCAGGAGGGGGTCTACAGTTGTTGCTGCCATTTTTCAGATGGCTAGGGGGAAGGAGCGTCATTGAATGAACACTTGTTTGAGAATACAAAGCCAGAACCTGCACAGTATTAAGTAGCAGTGCGGGAAGCTGACAGTCTCTCTGGGATATAATAATGACACAAATCGGTGTTTTCACACCTGCCTTGGGTAGCTCCCATTCTACATTACAAAGCTACCTGTGGCCTTGCCGGCTAAAGGGATTAAGAGGCTTGTCAGGATGCTTGGTGTTGCTTGTTGGCGTATCAGATACCCAGAACTCACGGTTACAGCAGCACTGGGTCTGGTTTCTGGGGCACACCGGACAGTTTGGGGAGCTGCTTGTGCATTTGCACTGAGCTTGTTTTACTCATGCTTGGCGAGAGAGATTGGAGGCTCTCCCCTCTTTGAACCTCCTTCCCACTCCGTGTGGCTAATTAAAACTTAGCGTTAGAGACGGGTCAAGCTGCAAACTTGGGGGTTGGATTGGAACTGTTCCAAGTTTTGGATCCGGTACATTGGTTTGGCTCAATTGTAATGACATCTAAGTATCTCACTGAGCTCATGCTCTTGCTTTCTACCTCTGGAGACCTGTATTTGTCTTAGACCTCAGGTGTAAAAAGACTGACAGTCTCACAGCACTGCTCCTAATGGACGTGTTCACGTGACAGCCCTGTCATGGAGTCTGGTAGTGTTCAAGACCATTAGCAGCCTCTGCTGGGAACAAAGCCTTGGACTTGAGTACCTGGGTGTGCTGCTGCTCAGGACTGAAGTGCATCAGCAGTTTCAGCCTATTATGTGAGCCCCAGTGCTAGAATAATGAGGGGGACGGGTTGTGGGGTAGAAGTGAGGGGCATTGTCAGAGCTGTGTGAAGGGAGCCCAGTGCTGGAGTAATAGGGGGTTCTTTAGGCCATAAGTGTGAGGCATTGGCAGAGTTGTGGGGGGAAGCTTCTGCAGTACTTGCCTTCATTATGCCTGCTTACAGCCAGTGCCTGAATTCTGTGTGAGCTATTTGGATGATCTGTTTTACTGCCAATGGAGTGTGAATAGCTGGCAGTATGTTTCCTTCCTCATCTGCTGTAATTCATCTTTAGTTTAGAGTAAACAGATATGCTGGGCACTCCTCTGGTGCTAGAAGTACTTGGGAGATGACTTTTTGAAGTTCATTCTCTCTTCTGTGCCTGTGGGATCATCTGAAAGCAAATGCTGTGAAAGAAAGGGGCGGCTTTATGATTGGCTTAATGGGAGGGGAAAAAAAGCCTCATGAAAAAAACTTTCCAGAGGGCCCAGCTGGTTTTACTTTTCAGTGATTGGCCAAGGCTGTGGAGGGCGGACACAGCTACTGCTCAAGGACCTACGGTCTGGCCACCTGAGCGTGAAACTTATTTACGCTGACAATAGCCAAGGCGCAGCAGCGCCTTCGCTAGCAAAAAATCCTTGTGTGTGTTTAAATCTATAACTTATTCAAACTTCATTTTGTCATCTTCCTGCTGCAATAAAGAAAGTGATTGAACAGTTAAAGGATTCTCAGCATCTAGCTGCTTGCTTGTCAGTTTTTCTGTTAGCTGATATTAGGCAGCTGTTCCCTACCGAGTGTGTTTGAGCTGAAGAAGACACGACGCAACCTCAAGGTAAATCAAATACATGGATTTCAGCAATTGCTTGGTGCACTGTCTTGGTGCTGCTCTCTATGCCTCTATGTGTGTGTGAGATGTGAATTATTTTGTGAGGCAGCATGTGCCAATCATCTGTTACATGTAATAGAGGATAATGCTCTTTACGGAACAATGCCAAGTGAATTTGCCTCCAGGAATAGCGAGGGGCTGTCAGGTTGAGTGTTTGTTGTTCCATGACTGATATTTAAGGGACATTCACGTCCAAATAACTTGACTGACGGTGTTAGTATTAGGCTGTTGTTGCACAGGGGAAGGAAAGAGAATCTCTGAGCTGGTGCAGAGGTTTCCTGCCATACTCGACCTGTTACTGAATTTTGGATTTCCCAGGCTGAGTCCTGGCAAGGCGTGTGGGGCTAGAGTGCACATTTTCATTCTCGCCGCTACAGCATGTGTTTAACTTGGAGTTTGCAGGTTCTGTGTGTGAGAGGCTTTTTGACTTGTTATGCAATTGATCTTTTCAGTCACAGCAAACCAATCCCTAAAATAAGAAATCCCAGCGTGAAGTGGATGTGCTGGTTGCCTGTTGGGGGCTACATGGATTTTTCTCTGGGTACTGCCTCACCCCTCCTTTGACTGGGACCGGCACAGCTGTTTTGGTTGGGATTCGATTGGTGACTAAAAACGCACAGATTTAGGCTCTGATCAAAAGTCCAGTGAAGTTAATGGAAAAATTCTGTTGCCTTCACTGGGCTTTGGATCAGGCCCTTAGACTGAAGTGAAGGAGAAAAAAGCTAAGCTCTACATCCTGACTTCCAAACCAACATGCTTTTAAATTCGTTGCCCTGTGTTGGAGACGGCTGTGTGCTGGGTAGAGGCTGATCTCTGTGTCACCATTCTATTGTAGTCTATAATGTAATGATGATAAACGTCGCTCTCAAAGCACTTTACAAAGGAGGTTTCTGTGGTGGGGTTTCCGGGGCTGATTAATGCACACACTTCTTGGAATGTCCCCATTCCATCCCATGCTAATGTTCCGTGTTTGGTTTTGTAATTTATTTTTCTACAGTGGCCTTTAAAATAGCCTACAGGCTATTCTTATACCTGGGTATAAATTGTTACATTTTAATTCACGTATGACTAATTTATATTGAAATATTGCTGGAAAACACAGAAAATGTCTTCATTCCTCTGTGCCCACATATGTCAGCAGTGACTGCCCTGGTTTAAGGTGGGGTGTACAAAGAATATGGGCCCAACTGAATTCTGGTTAAAATCCATGGAAGTTTTTCCATTGACTTCAGCAGGAGTTGGATTAGATAGACCTCTATACCTAAGTGAACTACTTTTTTTTTTTTTTTTTTATGAGATAGAGATCAGATACAAATACAAAGCAGATACAAAACCCAGATAAAATACATATATATTTAATGTGCCTTCACTTCCTTGAATAAACTCTTTCAGTATAAATTAAAAATGCTTACTGCATATGATTTTATTAACTATTCTCCCTCCACTTTGTCCTGAATAACCAAACCTGAGCACATATGTAGGGCAGAACCGGTATGTGGTTAGTTTTATAAATGAACAAAAGTGACTGTGGTTAAATGAAAAGGGTGCTGAGAACCTTTCAGTGTTTCCCTTTGATTGTTGCACCATTTGAAGACAACACTGAGATTCTGAAAATGGATTTTAAGAAGAGAAAATGCTGAAGGAAGGGTGAAGCCAGGGTGCCTTTTGCCCGAGAGGAGACTGCTGTGTGGCCTACTGGTGAAAGGACAGGGCTAAAAGGCTAATCTGGACTGAGCTACTGCCTGGAGATATTAGGGGGCAGGTCACTTGACCTCTTTGTGCCTAAGGCTATATCTATAGGTCGACTTACAGCCACCGCATTAATTACTGCAGTGGCTGATGTCCACACCAGCCTCCTTCTGTCAGTGGTGTGTGTCCTCACCAGGAGCGTTTCCACCAACTGAAGAGGGGCAGTGTGGGAAACTGAGAGCCAGGGCTCTCAGCTTCATGCAGCTCCCCACTGGCAGCCTAGCTGCCCCTTTGGGCTTCTTGCTTCCGTGCTCTCAGTCAGGACCGGGAGGGGGAGCCGCCTGGAGCTTCTTGCCTGTGGTGGAGAGATCTGCATCGCAGGTCCAGTCGGTTGCCATGCTCCTGGTGAGGAGCAGGGAGCCGGGACCCCGGGGGGCAGCAGGGCTCCCAGTGCAGAGCATGTAGCCAGGGTGGCAGCCCAAGCCGGGAGCCTGGGTGGCAGCCTGGCTTGGAGCGGAGAACAGGCAGCAGCCAGGGAGCTGGCTTTCTTGTTAATATTACGACTCCAGCAGAGCCTTGAAATTGACAAGAATGACAGCTAACAACATGTAAGGAACGCAGTGTCTACACAGACACTGTGTCACCCTAACTACACAGACATAAGCCCTGTGCCTCTCGTTGAGGCGGTTTTATTATGTCGGCATAGCATGTTAATTACATCAGCAGGAAGAGCATTTCAGTGTGTATGCCTCCACTGTTTTGTCAACAAAACTGTGTAGTGTAGACAAGGCCTCAGTGAACCCAGATGGGAAAGTAGGTAAAAAGGAGAAACTTTGCTGAAAGCCATTTATCTATCCTGTGGGGAGCAATAAACTACCCCTTACCCAGACAGGGAGGAGACTGTTCCTCTCTCTCCACATAAACCATTTATTTCCACAAGAGCGTGGCGGAGCTCGCTAGTAGACAGAGAGAGGAATAATTGCATGTGCAGTTTGTGTGGATGGGTGTATGTTGGGATAACTTATCCATCTGAAGGTAGGCAGTGGCTGTTGACCATGGCATTGGTAAGGCAGTAAATGCCATCAACACCAAGTATGCAGTGTAGTTGTAGCTGTGATGCTCCCAAGGTATTGGACAAGGTTGGTGAGGTAATATCTTTTAATGGATCAACAAAATATATTACCTCCCCCACTTCATCAATACCGAGGTCAGTTACTGTGTCTGGATGGTACTCCATTGATGTTACCAGGAGTTTATAGGTGCCTTCTGTGTATGGGAGCATGTGTGTTTTGCTCCAGGGATTGTATCTCCACTGTCTTCATTAATTCATTTGCTAGCAGAGGGGTTCTCTCTTCAGTCCCCCTGAATTGATAAATAAAGGCCCAGTGGTCTACCTCTCTTGCCTGCAGGATCATGGGTGAAACATGCCACCCTCCAGGTGTGAAAGTAGTGCTCAGATTAGTGCAGCGCTAAGAACCATGGGACATGCCCTCAGAAGTCTTGGTGTCACACACAAGTGAGCGCAGTGGCAGTGTGGACACAGCCGCTTGAGAGTTATTTCATAACATGGCTGCACTCACTTGAGCTTGGCTAACTTGCTAGCACCTGGGTCGGCAACCTTCGGCATGCAGCCCATCAGGGTAATCCGAAGGTGGGCTGTGAGACATTTTGTTTACATTGACCGTCCGCAGGCACGGCCCCCCTCAGCTCCAAGTGGCCCGAAACGGCAAACCAATTTGGATTTAGCAGTGATGTAAGAGACATGCTGGAGTGTGGAAGGAGCCTTCCCAGAGGTCTAATGGCCGGGGGTTAATGCTAGAGCTGAGAAGGCATTAATTAACCTTTGTGTCCAGCTCCAGCACATTCTCTCATGATGAATGTTGGCAGCAGAGTGAGGCCACATTCCGATAAAGCCAGGGTCCCCCGACTCAGTTAATGATTGAGTCACAATAACCCTCCTTGTGCTGAGTCTCTCTGAAAGTCACCTCCAGATAATTATATTAACTCTTCTAGGCGGCAGGAGCTGGGTGCAGAGATTTAAAGAGACAGGGTCTTTTTCTTTCTATGCACTTTCAAAATGAAACTCTGTCATATGTATGAGGTAGTAAATACAGAGCCAGGGTCTGATTTTTTTCTTAATTTTGTATTCATTTACCACAATTGTGCATGTGGAAATTGGTGGATTGTATTTGCATTTTACAATCTACAACTACCAGACTTGCATGGAAAACTGAGGTTACTGCAGGCACAAATCAGCATTTACTTGTGTTTACACTTTTTCATGCACCTTTTTAAAACTTAGGCCTTACCAGGCTAGTTGCCTGCTTTCCTGTGCAGGTCTCCATTTCCACAGCTCTGTTACATCCTGTAAGAGTAGCTTGTGGATATTTTAAAGCAGGGATCGGCAACCTTTGACACGCAGCCCATCAAGGAAATCCGCTGGCGGGCCGGGATGGTTTGTTTACCTGCAGCGTCCGCGGGTTCGGCCGATCACAGCTCCCACTGGCCGCGGTTCGCCGTTCCAGGCCAATGGGGGCTGTGGGAAGCGGCAGCCAGCACACCCCTCGGCCCCGTGCTGCTTCCCGCAGCCTTCATTGGCCTGGAACAGCGAACCGTAGCCAATGGGAGCTGTGATCGGCCAAACCTGCAGACGCGGCAGGTAAACAAACCGCCCCGGCCCGCCAACGGATTTTCCTGATGGGCCGCGTGCCAAAGGTTGCTGATCCCTGCTTTAAAGTGTCCTGGGTTTCCAACAGGACTCTTTAGTGGTGTAGAATCCTTGAGTTGCAATGTCAATGTCACGGCGACACAGGTGCTGCAATGTACTGATCTGCAGGTAGAAAGCCAGAGCTCTTACTTGGGCTTCCACGCTCCTCCTGTTCATTCTCAGATATTCTCCCTGATCCCCCCCATATTCCTGCTCTGTCTACTCTTGGTTTGCTAGCAAAACGGCAAAGACAGTGATTTCATTGTCATACAGTTTGGATCCACTCATTTGTTTTTCTTAGGGTGAAGATTTTTCCAATCATGGCTGCTCTGATGTAAGCCCACAGCCAATCTATGCAAGTCAGTGGAGTGCCTTTGATTTTGCACCAGAGTAACCAGACTCTGGCCCTGTACCTATGGGGTTCTAAACATTGTGTTCTTTACTGGTCTCTGCCCATATGTCAGGCATGCGTCTCTTCACCTCTGATTCTGCCCCTCTTCCCATTGCAAGGTGAATGCTGCCAAGCTGCCAGTTAATAAGTGACATATTATCCTGCTAGCGTGTGCCATGAACATTTATAGAACGTACAGCAACGGCGCTGTTTAACTAGCCATTTTAAAGATTCCTTATCAGAAAAGGGTGCTTGCCATCCGGTGCCGGTAACAAGCTGAATAAATGGAGGGAAATATTAACGGACAGATCTGGAAAGGGCCTTGTTGAACAAAACAGTTTGTGTGACCTTTCATAATCTGGCGGATAAGGCTCCAAAGAGCCAGATGGCTTCACACCACGCCGCTCCTAGGCTTGTTGCCAGTTTAAGGTTCTTACCTCTTAATAAAAGCACCCATGTTTAGGGACCCCGTTCCCTCGCTTCCCCTCGGTTGTCTCATGGATCTGAGAACTCTTTGTCCACGTTACAAAACCAGCATACGTTTGCTGGTGCCAATTCAAGGGCAGTTCAGGAATGAAAGATCATGTGGTGCAGGCACATTGGCTAAGCTGTGTGTTGGACCTGGGAGCTGAACCTCAGGGAATGCTGCAGGTCAGGCTGGAGGTGTGGTGCTAGATCAGTCTGGGGCCGGTGTCTGTAATAGCAGGGCTGAAAGGGATCTTTGGCAGGGCTGGGCAAGGCCATCCGATTCTGGAACTGCAGGGGAATGGTGTAGGGAAGTATTGAAGTGCTGGTGTGTGTGGTGGGAGGTGGGGGCAGGGGCAGGGGGCAGCGGCAGGTCAGGATTGAGGTGCATTGGCAGAGTTGCATGGGGAGCCTTGCTCAACCTCTGCCCGTGCTTTGCTTGGTCTAGAGCCAGTGCTATCTGGTTTCCACGAACTCTGATAAAACAAATGCCGTTTCTCCTAGGATGTTGATCCCCTGTAGAACTGGGGATGACTCTGAGAATGCACCCCTAGGAAGCCAGAAGTGTAAGGTTGCTGTTCCAGTCTCGTTCCTGCAAAACATTGAAAGGAGGGGTCGTTAGCTGGGCATTTCCCTCCATTCCTTCCCATTTTGTCTTCTCAGCTTCAAAGTGGGGTGATCTAGTTAAATGGGATGTCCTGAGGCAGTGAGTAAAGGGGAGGAAGTCACAAAGGCCAGGCACTCAATTCCTAAACAGTGCACATGAATGTTACATTTCAGTGGGCGCCTACAGCTGCCGCTGCTGGAGCTGTCTGCAGGATTTTGAACATCTGGACATCTTTTCCAAGGACCCTATACAAGGATGCGAGCCATACTCTGCTTAATTGGGACCAGAAACTCAGCAGCTTCTTCCAGGATGCTGTGAGGATAGATCTGCTGGCGCCCAGCACACTGTCTGAGTGAAGGGTGGGGCTGGAGATTTCCTGCCATTTATCTCAACAAGTGAAAAGCATTTGACTGCAAAATGTGTGCAAGGTTAACAAACAGCTTTCTCTGTCTGCTTTAGCCATAGTCTTACTGCATCCCTCTGGAGCAGGCACTGATAAATACATTCATGGCTTTCTAGGATGGAAGCTTTAAGCGGTGTTTAAAGGAAAATGCATATTCTCTCAATAGGTTTCAGAGTAGCAGCCGTGCTGTAGCCCACGAAAGCTTATGCTCTAATAAATTTGTTAGTCTCTAAGGTGCCACAAGTACTCCTATTCTCTCAATAGTATGTTCAGCCCCCAGTGTCTGTGAATTACTTCCTGATATGCTAATAGGAATAGTGTATGCACATCTGCAGTGTTTGTGTGTCTGTGGGGGGAGATTCTGCAGATCAATGAAATTGCGTATATTTTGCATGCAAATATAGACATTTTTCGCATAAAATTTGCAAGAATTCATTGATTCTGGTTGAGGGTGAAATGATCACACTACAGCTTTGGAATGTGCAGTTCAAAGTGGTCAGATTCCCTCTTCACTTCGTCTCAGAACCGCAACAAAGTATTGCTCCCTCTCTCCTTTTCGCTTTGGGGTGAATGTCATTGCTCATTTTTATGGAAAGCAACACCAACTTCAAAGCAGTAGTTTTGCAGCGCTGAGGGGCGATGTCCCAGAGCTGCATGTGTCTGATGCAGCCTGGGGATTGTGAAAGGATGGAGCAGAAGGAGTGTAAGTAACACCTCTACCCCAATATAACGCTGTCCTCGGGAGTCAAAAAATCTTACCGCGTTATAGGTGAAACCACATTATATTGAACTTGCTTTGATCCGCTGGAGTGCACAGCCCCACCCCCCCCCGGAGCGCTGCTTTACCGCGTTATATCCGAATTCGTGTTATATCGGGTTGAGTTATATCGGGGTAGAGGTGTAATTCTCTTTCACTCACAGGAGAGCAGCTTCTCTGTAAGGATCAGGGTCTCGTCTCACATAATGACAAGACCGTGTCATTAACGCACAGGAAGCATTGAGCTTCCCTGAGGAAGAGACCATTGCAGGAAATAACTCCTGATAACACCCTAGTGTCTCACCTGGAGAATCATTCCTGAGACACCGGTTTGATCAGGCAGGAGGGATGGAGCGTGTGGGGAGTGCAGAGAGAGAGAGAGAGAATATTGAAGGGAAGAAACATACTGAAGAAAATGAGGCTTTGTTTCAGCGTTTTTGTTTAGAAAGAGTTTTGGGAAGGGGGGCTCAGTCAGTCTAGGTGGAGCAAGAAGATAAAATGCTCTCTAGGGCTAATGTGTGGCGATACCGCCGCCTAGGTGGGCCAGTGCCTCCGTGCTGTGTGGTACCTCTATGTAATGGGACTGCACGTGCTGGGAGGTGGCAGTTCTTGGTTTGTTTGGAAGCCAGGTGTGAAGAAAGCAGCTGGGGTTCATTCTTTCCCTGTATTGCACCCTCAGTGACCTCAATGGTGGTGGGTGGTGTGGGGCGGAATGACTCCCATAACCTTGCCTTGGAAGGCAAAACACTGGAGGGGCGTGGGAGGTAGAAGGGTCACAAGGCCAGGCGTAAACACTGATGCATTGTGGTGAGTGGTGACTCAAAGTTCACTTGACCCTCTTGGTGCCTGTCTTACTTCATCTGTGCAACTGGGTGAAAGCAGAACCTCTGGGTAACCAGATCCTGCATCTGCGTTTAATTTTCCTAGGTAAATAATAACCCTCCCCTCAAAGCCTGTCTTTGAGAGTCTCCTTAATGTTCCCTTTGTCCCCATCTCCTGCTATCAACTCCATGCGGTTCATCAGGCTGCCCGCTCATCTTGGAGCAGCCTCCCTCAGATCTGCCTGTCAGAGCCACTCCTGCTTGGCTTTCCAGCCCTGAGCATGGTGCCAGTGGTGTCTTTTTCTCACAGGGACAATTGTCCGTTAGCCACTGGATTGAGAACCACCAGTTCTCGTTTCACAGCACATACAGCAGACATCATATAAGCATAATTCCTACTGACCCAAGATGGATGTGAACTCTGTGACCTAGAGATTAAAGGCTCACTGTAGCCTAATCCAGGGGCCTTGAGCTACGTGTGTGGGTCTGGGGTACTTCACATGGAATGAAATCCTGAGGTTTTTATTTTACTGCCTCTTTCAACTAGAGAAGGGGGGAGCTGAAAACAGCCACCTCTGCAAAGTGATATTTAAAACATACAGGAAACCCTGCAAGATGCCTAGTCATGATGTCTAGCAAAACACTACAGTGAGATCCTACAGTGGCTAAGGGCTTATTTACACTTCCAGCACTGCACCGGGGCAGCTGCGTCACTGGGGCACTTAGTGAAGGAGCTACCTGCGCCAGCGGGAGAGCTTCTCCTGTCAGCGCAGGTAATCCACCTCTCCGAGAGGCGGTAACTATGTCCATTGCAGAAGCTCTCCTATCCACATAGGGGATTCAGCGACGTCGTTATACCAACATAAGTTTGTAGTGTAGACCAGGGCTAAGCAAATGCAAGGTCTGTGGCTTTCTGAGCGGGAGCCATGAAAGGGAGGAATTGAATTTTAGCAGCATCAGGATCTTAGGAATGCTTGGGAAGGAGCAGATTTCCTACCCCATTAAAAATATAGGGCTTTAAAAAAAAAAAGAACCCCTACGTCGGTCCATATGGGAATGTGGGTCGATTGTCCTTAACTCTTTGGGTGCTGGAATTCCTTTCATTAACCTGCTCCTCCTCCTGACCTCCCTATCCCAAAAAACATTCCTCTGTCTGTTTATAGGAGTGAACTTTGAATTCAGAGATATGGGCCGCAGTGGGTCCTCTCTCAGCGCTTTTTTTGTTTCATTCGGCGTTGTTGTTTGTGTCCATCTCTTAGAAACAGTGAGCAACAAAATATCGGCTTACAACTTCCTAAGGAAGTGAGCTTTGCTTATAAGTTTGTACGTGATTGTGTCTTTAGTCAGTTGCACATGTCTCTGAACTTCCATTGCCAGTTTGGAGCAGACACTGTCTTTGGATAGTTGAACCCAGTTACCAGTTTCTATATATATTGGAGTGGATGTCTGTCTTGTACACAGGTGTACCATGGTAATGACTACCGTATCAGTGCCTAGAGAAAGAGAACTGTACATCTGTCATGCTTTCCGTCCCAGAATCTCAGTCCTTTACAGACACTAATGAATTCTGTCATGCCACAGCTGTGAGGTAGCTGATCTTATTACACCCAATTTGCAGAAGATTAAACTGAGGCCCAAATGATTTAAGTAACTTTCCTAAGGTCACATTGAACCCACCTTTCCCAGGCCTGAAGAAGAGCTCTGTGTAATCTTGAAAGTTTGTCTTGTTCACGGTCCAATAAAAGATATTACCTCACCCATCTTGTCCCTCTAATAACCCGGAACCAACATGGCTACAACAACACTGCAAACAACCATGGAAGATATCCCATTTCCCTGACGTTCCCGTGCCCTCCATCACCCTGATGGATAGGTTTTTCAGGTATGTCTGAACTTGGTCTCTCGGGGGCTGTGATGAGAAGTATTGATCAGATTGCTGTGTTCTGTGTATGCAGAAGTTCTGAGGGCTGAGCTGGGGATTAGAAGAATTTGAAGAACTTTGGTCTGCGGTTTCTGACCCAACTAAAGCAGCCTCCGATCTCCGGGGTTTTCTCTCCCTTGAGATGTTAACTGAGGCATTTCTACAAGCGCTTGGTCAGATTTAAGTGCAATTATACATTAAGAGATCTTACTTGTCAGAATTGATTGTTGTGGACTGCAAACACCTTGCTACTCTTCTCTTTTTGAGGCTTTTCTTGCAGTTCAGTTGGTGAACAATTATTTCCAGCTGACCAGGCCTCTGTTGTGGTGTTTGCACAGCTACATTGCAAACACAGCAAACTCCAGCTCCAGTGAGTCCTGACAATCTTCTGCTGCTGTCATCAGGCAGTAACTTTAGTGGAGAATGTGTTTGCATCTTTTTGTTTTCTCTTCCACCATATAATTGTCACCATTAGTGTCCCAACTCAGGGATCTCGACTGCCAGGGAAGCCCAGCTATTAAACTATGCAAGTTTAGCTAGAAAAAAGATATCCTCTGAATTCCTGGATCTGTTGTTAATTACAGCACATTGCTCTTCTCGAGCACCTTCCCCTGGAATATTTCAACGGGCTTCAGAAATATTAATGGTTAAATTCATAACACCTTTGTGAGGCAGAGAAGTAATATTGCTATTTTATAGCTAGGATTTATAGGGGAACTGAGGCACACAACTTGTGTAACGTGCTGTGGGTCTCACAGTTTGTTTGTGGCAAAGCCAGGAATAGAATCCAGGTCTTCTGAGTCCCAGGTGGATGCTGGAATTACTAGACCATCCTGCTCTTACAATATTCTCCAAGACATTTGCTGCTATTATCCAAAATAATATGCAGATACTATGCAGGCTCTCGTACTACAGTGTTGAGGGCCATATAACCTAAGTACCTGGACAGAAAATGTGAATGGTTTATAATGGAACAGAAGTTTTGTCCTTTCTTGTTTGGAGAAGGGGATTATCTCTCTCTAAGCCTCTACATCCTCCTCCTGGCTCAGAAAGGCCAGATATTGTTTCTTTTGGAGCCCATAAGATTGCTGTAAGATCAGATGGTGAGGCAATACAATTCTTCCCCCTGCTCCCCCGCCCCTCCCTTGTGGCTCTGTGCACCTCTGCTGTGCAACCTTCCCAGTCCCTGCTGGTAACCGAAACAAAAAACGCACTGGGCACTTCGCAGCACAAGCTGAATCATATGGGACTGCCTTGTGCATCTGAAATTTAACCAGAGACCCCAGTGTACATTTTAATGGGACACTTTTAGGGAGGCAGTGCAGTCCAGTGAACAGAACTGTAGATTTGGGAGTACAGAGACCCTGGCTCTGCCACTGGCCTGCTCTGTGGCCTTGGGCAAGTCTTTGACTCAGTTTCCCCATCTGTAAAATGGAGATAACTAATACTTTCTCACCTTTGTAAAGCACGTTGACATCCGTGAATGGAAAGCACTATGGAAGTGCTAAGTATTATTATTGAGTAACTATTACATCACCTGCCTTTTTGTGCCTCATAACTTATTTGCCATTGCTTCGGGCGTGGGAGTGCGCCATAGTTCTAACCAAACCACTGATATTAGTGAGCTGGCGTCAGAGTGAACTTGCCTCCTTTCTACATGTCCCCAAGGGTTAAAAGCTGACATTCAAAAGGCTTCATGAAAGGGGCCTCCTGTCTTAGAGAGGGTTACCTCCCCTTCCCTTCAGTGGGTGGTAGCCAGGAAGGGGAGCTGACCTTTCCTCACGCTGAGCTGCTTTCTTTAGAACCTCCTGCAAAACCTTGGATGAGCTCTATTTAGAGACAGTTTCCTCGCTGTAGCCTGGATTTCCGGGATTTCTTTTACCTTTTCTTTCTTCTTTCATTTTTTTAAAGTAAGGACATTGGCGTGAAAAGAGGATGTATGTTTCCTAGGATTCCATCTGCTGCTTATTCCCCAACCCAGCTGGAGTAAATGAAGCAGCTTGGAGCAAACAAGTGCTGGGAGCTTCTGAGTTCTGATCCTGGCGTTACCACCAATTTGCTGTGGGGTTTGGCCAAGTCACTTCACCTCTCTGGTCCTCTGTTTCTATCTTTTTTATGTTTTATGCGGCAGCCCATCACCTTAGTATCCGAACATATCTGAAATAACATCTCTGTTTGTAAAATGGGGATGGAACTGATTCAGCTCACAAGGGGGTCTTGGGCTGTAGGGATTAGTTAAGGTTCATAAAGCACTTTGGAAATGGAAAGTTCTTGTTAGGTACCAAATATCAAGTCTGAATTCTCTGGGACATCACAATGGTTTGCTGTGGACTGCCATTCATAGGAAAGTTCTGCCTTTAGCAGGGGAATGGGCAGCAGCAGCTGGACCCAGATTCTGTTTTCATGCAGCTGTCTCTGCAAATGGGAACAGTTCCTGAATGGGGGAGATATGTGTTTCAGGGCAGGCCATTTAAACACAAATGCCCCCGGGGAGGAAAAAGGAAAACACAGATGCAACCCCGGGTTCCCATCTGTGCCCTCTGGAGATGTTCTATGCAAGGGCCGTGTTTGTGTCTGTGTGTGGTCGGACAGTGCCCAGGTGCTCTGGCGTTGGAGGCCAGATACATCTAAAATTAGAGCTGGGCCTGGACCGCGATACCAGCATGAGGATCTGAGCGTTCCTGACAGTCAGGAGGGTTCGGATCGGGGATTTTGGTTTGGGACTGTTTCCCTTCCCCTCACAACCTGCCTCTAGTAGAAATAATCTGGAATTTTACCTTGAGCTGTTGAGGGCGGGAGGGGTGGTCACCTTGGATTTCCCTCCCTCACTTAATTGGGATGTTTTTAGGCCCCCCCGGGTGCGGGAGGCGCTGAGTGCTGGCAGCTGGCACAGAAGGGGTTAAGTCCATTTTGCAGTGTGATTGAAAAAAGCCGTTTCCTTCATGTCCTGAGACAGTTTATTTTTTGGGCATTCTTCAGGATCCAGGGAGGTGCCGCTTTCTTTAAAGGCATTTCCTGAAAGCGAGTTTATATTTGGATTGGTGAGGGGGGGTCAAGAGACAGGAGTGGAAGAATCTAATCTTTGGCCCCTTTTCCTAAATTGTTAAAATCAGCGGCAGCAGCAACAGTAATTTTGGAAACTAGCCTCCTTTGTCTGAGCGGGACCCCTTGGAACGGAGGCACCCGGTTGCAGAATCCCCCAGTCCTTTATTCCAGCCATTCTGAAGTCTGTTGTGGATTTGCATGAACAATAGTTCACGCCGGAGTGTTACAGATCCAAAGTACACATTTGCACAGATGGATCAGACCAAACACACAGTGAAAGAGACTCTGAAAATGGCTACAAAACTGATTACATGTAAACCCTCGGTGTTTAAAAATAGGAACAAAAAATCCATCAGCAATTTATGACATCTTAATGTTTTTCTCTCTGTCTCCTTTGACGTTTTAAATTGAATGTATCTTCTCTGTTGTGCACGCACACATTTTTCTTATATATTATTGCTATTATTGTATGGCACATGGATTTGTTATTGTAGAGTTGCTCATGAGTTCTGTGCTATGTGCACTGGTTTGTTGTAGGGTTACTAGTTCCATGCACTCATTGATTTCTTGTAGATTGCTCACAAGCAGCTGACAGTGCACACTTGTTTATTGTTGGAGTGCTAGAGAACTATAGACAGGTAGATAGTATTGATTAATCCCCCCTCTCCCCAGTAAAAGAGTATAGGTGCATTTTATTTTTTGTAGAAAAACGTAAGTAATTAATCCATCTTAAAAAGCGAAGTACATCTTAGGTTTGGCTAGATGATCACAATGGTCCCTTCTGGTGTTTTTTATAATCCTATCAAGGTGTGTGTGTGTGTGTGTGTGTGTGTGTCTGACTCACAAACAAACACACACTCTCTCTCTCTCTTCAAGGTCACAGTTTGATCAATACTATTTGATTTGGAATAATATAAGGTTAAAATAAACTCTTATACTTCATGCTGATGCAGTGATGGGAGTTCGTCATGCTCCCACTAGGCCTAAGATGATAGAAAGCAGCTGTCTCTGTGGCTTAGTTGTGCACTGTGCTAGCAGTTGTCAAATAGTCTCTCTCTCTCTCCCCCACCCCCCATTAGCATCTATCTATCAAGTAACCTACTTAGGTTTTCCTACAGGTTTTCCTTAGTATCTATAAGGGCTTTTAGGCGAGGATCATCTCATTTTATGTATAAATACAGAGAACAGAAGGACCAAAGACTCCCGAAATAGCAAAGAGTAGCTGTGTAAGCTTCCTTCACCCTACCAGGTGATCCATGCTGGCAGAAGCTGACCTGTCCTCCTTTCCCCCAAAGCTCCTACCCAGCACATCTGAGGCGATGAAGGTAAAGGGCATTCTGGCCTGAAATGAGAGAGGCAGTTCCATCCTGTCTGTCTGAGCAATAATCATCCTCACTGAGCTTCACTTTGATCCCAAGTCAATACTTGTTTCTGTGAAACTGCCCATTTTTAAAGGGCCACATACGATGTAATGAGCGAGGCCACAGAGAGACCAACAAATTTGCTTCGCGGGTATGGTGGAAACATAACTAATTCCCCCTTGATGCTCGATGAGGCCCTTCTTCTCACACAGCCCCACTGAAGTCCATGGGTGACTGAGAGTAGCTCATGTGGGTGTGGGTCAACAGGGAAGGGCAGTCTCTGAGTCTTTCACTCTCTCTCAGGTGCTTGTCCCGCTGTCCCACACGCTAGTGCTGTTCTCCCCATGTTGTTTTCTTTGTATTACTGTGATTTCCTAACCTCGGAAGAGGCGACTTATGAAACTGGAGTTATCCAAACACGTCTTGTCTGAAGATAGCCTTTCATCCAGCAGATGCCGTTTCCTGCCCTGTCAATGGCTTTCATTGTTTTGTTTTGGCTCCCAGCCCCGTGTCTTGTAGGGCTGATGGTAGCACAGCTGAACTCTGGGGTCCAGCGCCATGAAAATACCGCCAGGGATGAGTGGTGAAATGGGAACTTGTGATATTTTCTAGGTGTCTTTTGAAAACATTTTTGAGGCTCAGTGGAGATGCTCCCATTGTGTGGATTTAAAAGGCCGGTGTGGTTTATTGTGGGCCAGTAGGCCACTAACTACTGTTTGACTATTTCTTAGATTAGTGGCTGTCAACCTTTTCCAGCGTTTCTACCAGTTCATCAGATAAGACATTGTCTGTAATAGCTGGTGTCAGCTGCCTCCCCTCAAATTGTGTGCACTCTAACCCACAGTTCTCCAAATACTAGTCTTGCACATACTGCATTGCAATTGAGACCACATGCATTTGAGTGGAAGGCAGGCACTAGGGCCCAGCACAGAGACTTGCTATTAAGGTAAGTGTATCATAGGGACAGAGGGAACATGGATACCAATCACAGAAGCCTGTATTATTTGTATTATGATAGCACCTTGGAGCCTCATTCATAGACCAGCACCCCATTGTGCTAGGTGATGAACAAACACAAAGTAAGAAGATGTCAGATGGATACTGACAGATGGAGGACTATAAGGAAACAATGAGACAATATTGGTCAGCATCATAGGCTGCAGTCTCTGCACATCATGAGAAAGGAGAGTTTTAAGGAGAGTTTTGAAGGTCTCAGGGCAGCACAGTGTCTGGGAACCACTTTCCTAGATTCTGTCACTGTGCAATTGTTTTGTTGTTAGACTGTGAGCAGGGGAATTTCAGTTAGTTGCAACCACAGAAGTGTCTCTTAATGGGTTGGGATACTTCTGCAAACTATTCACAATGACATGCAAAACTTCAGAATTTCATTTGGTGGAATTTTGCAGTTTTTCCCATCTCAGTTTTGTGTCAGAGTTAGGGCCATTTTCCCTCAGAAATGCTCCTCTTTTTGAGCAAAGTTCTTTAAATGTGGAATTTCATTAAATTAAAAATTTGTTTGCATGGATATCTTGTAGTTTGACCCATTACTATGTGAAAACTGCCATTTCATAAAAGTTTAAAAGAAAGCAAATTTTGGGGCCCATCAAGTGGCCTGAAATAAATTAGAGAGCGAAGGTCGGTGAGGTAATGTCATTTATTGGACAACTTCTGTTGGTGAGAGAGACCAGTTTTTCAGATACACAGAGCTCTTCTTAGGCCAACACAGCTATAGCAATACCACATATGTGAAATAAACTAGTCTTTTGCTGAAAGTTCACAAATTAGGGATGTGCAAAACTCCCCATTTTAGTTCTGCGCCCTTCTCCATGTCAAACACACATGCACACCTCTTGCTCATCATAGCCACTTCTCACTGTGCTTCAAAGGAGGTGTTAGAACGAGGTCCATTTCTTCATGCTGTACAGGGAGAAGACTGGTCCAACGTGGAACTTCTAGAAAAAAGGAGAGCATATCCAAGGTGTGTGTGTGTGTGTGTGTGTGTGAAAGCTATTGCTTATCAAAGGGTGGTTGTTCCTAGAAGAGAGCTCACTCCAATTAGAGGGACTTTTCCTGGAGAAGTCCTGCTTGGTCTAGTGGAGATTAGTGTTTTTCTTGACACTCAGTGGAAGACCTTCTTGGTTCAGCTGGACTAGAAGCTTCTCCTGCATATGGAAAACCTGCATGGGGAAGTGAGTATCCAAGTAGCTGTACATCCTTCTGTGCCCTTAAACAGGGAGCAGTTATCTCTGATCGTTTATAGTTTTATCCCACTTTCCCAGGGCTGGAGACCGAAGGCCAGATTGACTGGAAGGGTATGGAGCCAGGGAATGAAATGACTTATCGTAAAAATGGAGGGGAAGAATAAACGAGTTGGCAGGTGCATTGTTGCACAATGCTCATTACATGCATATTACTCATCAGATTTCTTTTAGAGCATGGCAAATAGTGAAACAATAAACTTTCCATGTTTCAATTTCAAAGTGAAATTGCGTTGGCCATGTTTGTGCCCCCCTTTTCTCCCTTCGCTTTCTGCATCAATCAGGTTTTTCTGGCCAAAATGTTTGTAGAACTTGTACTATTGTTCTTGCACACCAAATTTTAAGTTTGCATACACAGGGATTTACAGCAAAAGTATTGTGCACTCATCCAGTCAGGAAACAGGAAAATACCACGTGACTTAATCTGAGCAGTCACAGCTAAGCAGCACAGTTCAATTTTGGAATATTTGCAATCAATCTGTACAGCAAAAAAATATGAAAAGATTTTCCTGCAATACATTTGAATAACGAATATATCTGAGAAAATTGTGATCTGCTCCTGGCATAGCTGCTAGCCAAAGGAGAGGCTGAATTCAGTTGTCAGGTTAATTCATTGTGAATTATTATTTGCTCATCTATAGTTCTTTTTCTGTGCAGATGACCTCCTCCCAGTGGATTTCTCAGGTGCAAATGCTTGCATTTAAAAGACCATTTGCTTACTTGTTAATAAAGCTATTGTGATTATGAAGTGGCAAGGTCTTATTCTATCATATTAAAGCGTTCTTTCCAGAAGCATCAAAGCACAGTCCCATTTTTAAATGCGACCTGCAGCTGCTAAATACAAAATCCCAGTAACGTTACGAGGATATGGTGGAGGGCTCCAAAACCTTGGCCTGGGCCCCTCACATTATTCCCTAATAAGAAATGAGGCAAGTAAAGTCATTGTCTGGCTAGTAAGAAGCTGAAAGTTCCGCTTAGCTTGGCTGTTGGCGGCAATCAGCACATATTGGTAAAGCTGCAGGAATTTGGTACTTAACCTTTGAAGGTCACCTCTAAAGTAATGACTTTGAGCCCAGGCTCATGGAAAAAAGAAAAAGGGGATTAAAAACTTTCTCTAAAGCCAACTGCTGGCCTGCATGTCACTAAAGTCAAGACAGTAAAGGTGCAAACATAAAGGGTGGTGGTCTGGCTTATATCATCTACAAATGCTATCACCTTCTCCCAAAGGGGTTGCTGGATGTCTGCTGCCTTCTCTGCTCAGGGCTTGCTCTGTAGGCTATGGGCTTTATAAAGAAGCAAATAAAGCCGGTGAGTGCTTGCTTTGCTGCTGATTGGGAATGTCCAGTTCTTGGCGTGGAAATGAGCTGGTATGCTTATGGAGATGTGAATTTGCTAGGGCAGAAATACTCACAGCCATCAAAGGGTTGACAAGGGTCTTGTAAAACAAACAAAACACAAAGAGGGGAAGTTACTATTGTACATGCAACGCTGCCAGTGCTCCTTATTTTAGTGTGAGTTTCATGATGTTTGGTGTTCTTCGGATAGCCCCAGCTTCTGGAGACGTGGATAAATGAGAATCTCCACTTTTTTATTAAAAAAAAAAAAAAAAAAAAAAAAAAAAAAGGTTTTTGACCTCGAGGTTGCAGAGAAAAGCTGGGAAATTCTAAAGGCCAAAATATTAGAAGGGAAATAAAAAGCACCCAAACAAAATGCATCTCTTTGGCTTCAGAATCACATCTCATGATTTTTGAGAGTTTTTGGGGTGGGCTACGTTGCCATGGTTCTTCACTCGGAGGACTTCATCTTGTCCTGGACGTGTCCCCTCCACAAGTATGGCGAGATTCTGGAGGTGGGCCTGAGAGTAACGCCAGGAGTGATACTGCATGGAGACAGTAAACTGACGCTTAGGTTGTTACCATTTGGATGGCTGCTGGGGGGATCTTACTGCAACCACAAGGGAATCATAGTGGAAGAGGGTTTATCCAAACATGGTCTAAAGAACAAGCCTGCTGGCCAGCAGCTGTCTGATTAGGCGAATTTCAGCAGGTTGCATTTCTCTTCCGTTAAGCTTGTGGCAGCTGTGTTTAAAAGTAACTGGGCGTGGCTTCCGAGGCTTCTTGACATGATGAACAGCTCTGTGCTGGAAGAACTGATAGGTGATGGTGCTGGACCCTGTGATCTGGGTGCATCTTCTGCCTCCTTCCAGCTGCGGCCGGTGGCAGTGAAGCTGCACGCTTCGCTTCTTTCATTCTCTCCAACTTTTTCTTCGGGCTTAAATGACAGAATAAATGCTTGTGTTAATGATACTCCCACTCTGCTGGGGGACTCCAAGCTTTTCACAACCAACTAATTAAGCCCCACAAAACTCCCGAGGGATACTGCAGGCAGCAGCACCAAGGGCGTGGCTGAGTGCTGTGGTTTGGTGTTCTTCCTTCCTGGCCCCCTCTTGAGCAATACAGACCATGAACTTGTGTCCTGGCACTACCAGCTTTCGTGACTGCTAGGGTCTGGGCCACTCAGCTTGAGATGGAATACTGCATCTTGGGACCTGTAGTTTCCGTGGGCATCACCTGCTTACTAAAGATGAAGGCAGCAATGCAGAACTCTTTAGGGCTGCACTTTGGCTACCCTTGTGCCTTTGCTTACACACCCAACCAATTCATTCGGTGAAAGCAGGTACTTTCTAATCTTTTTATTTGTCACTTCTTGAACAGAGGCCATATTTGTAAATGGCTCTTGGCAGTGTGGCATACATAGATAAGCAGATAGATATAAGGGGATGTTGTGTAATTATATGTTCTGAAGAACTTTTTGTTTCTTTGCCAGGCTCTTAAGCTGATGTGGACTCTGAATGTTACAATAGCGGCTTTGTCACTTTTTTTGTTTTGTTTTCTAATATAAGTCGTTCCAGTTTTGTCTGTTCTGCATTTTGCTCTGGAGATGGGTAGTTAGGAAACACATGGTCAGCTGAAGCAGGAGGTAATCGCACAGAATTTTTTGAGAGTCCAGATATAACTGTTCTGAAACTCCCTTCCACTAGCCCGATGAAAAGCATTTAGAGAGGTTGAATCCTGCCTTGAGGGTTGGGCGAGAGCAACTAGGAAGTGGTAGGTAGGTCATGCCCACACAGCTGTGTGTGACAAGCCTCCTTTTACACTGGGAGGGTGGAGGGTAACTCTGGAAGGCTGCGGCTGAAGTTTAGATTGGTTCAGTAACTTGGAGGGTCTTTTCAGTGTGTTGCTGAGGAGCAGAGAGACAAATGTCTCCGGTAATGCTTGGTCTCCATTTTTTTTATCTGTCTGACTCACCAGTTGGCATTTGTTTGAATATACTGAATGTCTTGCCATCAGGGCTGGCTCCAGGGTTTTTGCCGCCCCAAGCAGCAAAAAAAAAAAAAAAAGCCGCGCCCGCGATCTGCTCTACCGCCGCCGCTTCAGTCTTCGGCGGCAATTCGGCGGCAGGTCCTTTCCTCCGAGAGGGACTGAGGGACCCGCCACCAAAGAGCTGGACGTGCCGCCCCTCTCCGTTGGCCGCCCAAAGCACCTGCTTGCTGGGTGGTGCCTGGAGCCGGCCCTGCTTGCCATAATGCAGTAACTTCTCCCCATCCATGGGGGGGGGGGGGGGGGGGGAGAAGATTAACATTAGAAACGGCTTCAAGTGTCTGTCTGATACAGCAAATAAGATATACACAGGTAAGACAAGCAGAGGTAAGTTTCCGTTAGGTCTGCCTAAGGAGTAAATAAACCACTGGGGGTTTAGTTTATTGGCCATAAAAGACAATGCTACTTCTGTCATGCTGGTCTTGTAATAGTACTCTGACTAGATGTGGACACATGGCTGTGTAGGGACCTGAAACAGTTACAGGTTCATCATTCTGGAATGTTTGGATGAATACTTTACGTCTGCATGCAATGCACCTTAGCACTTCCTGAGCTAAAGTAGAGCAAAACAACGTCCATGCAAAGAAAAGCAATAACTAGTCTGGAGGAAAAGGCAGAATCAGTGGCACATTCCCTCCTGATCCCCCAAATAGCCTTCAGCTACTCCCCAGGCACAAACCTGACTGAGTTTAATAAGTTACTTGTTAAGCTCCAGTTTATTCCAAGCTTCGCATAGAAATACTAATTCTGCTGAACTCCACCAGCTTGGCTGAAAGTAGGACTGGGACAGAGGTCAGCGATTTTTGAATACTTAAAAATGGAATGGTTTTTCGTTGTGTGTCGAATTCATTGAACATCTGTGAAATTTCACAAATATTCCTCCAGAACAGCCCCTCATTTTGAATGGAAATGGACCCTTATCACTCCCAACTAAGCAGCCTCTTTGTTTCAATTTCAAAATTCAGAATTCAAACTCTGCAATTTAAGCTGGATAAAGATCAGTGTGTGTGATGAAATGTGGAAATGTGGGTGTTGCTTATTTCAATTTTTGTTGATAAGTTTGCAGAAAGTGATATTCCTAAGAAATGGCTGGGAACGAAACTGCAAATATTTCTTCTCCAAATTCCATGCAGATTTTCCCTTCCTTTTCTCCCATCTCCAGATGAAAGGCCATCTCACTTCGTCATTACCCTCTGCATATTACCTCCGCAAATTCTTCATGCATGTTTCACTCCTTAAATTCAACTATGGATATCCATGAGCGACCTGGCTTTAAGTCCTATTCACTATTATCTCCATAAGTGATCATCTCTTCAGATACTCTGTGCATGTGCTTGGGTGGGGGTGGCTAAACCTACCGTAAATCTCCTAGTTCTGGTCTCTCCAATAGCCTCAAACAGAGCTACACATTTACTTTTATAATAATCGTTATTTAGGTTAAATATTTCAGCCAGGTGCCTCGTAATCATCTTCTCTTGAATTTAAATAATCCCAGCTCCCTCAAGGTCCAGAGGTATTGCCCTAATTTGTTATGGGAGCTGGCTAGCGGACAGCACCCGTCCCTTCCCCCTAGTGACACTGACCATTTTTCACTGCTGCCGGAGAGTGCAGAGTGATGCAAAAGAGACCAAATGTGATGGGTTTACTCAGTCTGCCTCCCAGACACAGCCCTCTGGATTCACCTGGGGAAACAAAATTACTTTGCTCTTTCATGTCAACATTACTGAGTTAGACACAGAGTATCTCGTGAGACTGATGTTCAGTTTTACAAGTGGGTTGCTGGCAAACAGCATCAAAACATCCAGCAGATGTCTAGCAGGAACGACAGAGCCCTTCAGGCTATGTCTCCACTGCCCGTTGTAGCGAGCCTCCCAGCACAGGTCAAGGGATGGGCTAGTGGGGTTCATGCTAGCACTGTACAAAGAGCTGTGCCAACAGCACTTTGAAGCTGCAGCTCAGGCTGGACCTCAGGTTCTGAAGCCCACCCCCTCCCTAGGCTTCAGAGCCCACACCTGAGCCACACTATAGTGTGAACAGCACCAGCATGAGCCCCGCTATCCCAAGTCTCTGAACCTGGGCTGGGAGGCTTGCTGCAGCAGGCTGTCCACAGGCAATGTAGACGTACCTTCAGTGTTCACTGATGCGTGCAGCTGCTAGTGGCTTATTTAGGACCAAAGCTTAACTCGCATCTTTCAAGCTGCAGGGAGATGCAAACTGTGCTGGGCTGTATTAGAGAGCAGGCAGCTGTGCCATCTTCAAGCAGACACGTTCATTAATAACATACTGTAGAGGGAGGTCCGGACTCACCCCTGCGGCGCCTCCTACTGGTCGTCCAGGGAATTAGCTCACCAGCCTCTGGAGCGCCCTCTGCAGGGCAGTGATCTACCTTGTCCTCTGCACTGGCCCCGTGTCCCTCCCAGGACCCCGGTGCCCTTTGCTCTGGGTGCTGCCCCCTGGCAATACCCACACACACGCTAGGTCTCCCCTCCCAGGGGAACCCCCACCCACTAACCCCACCTTGCCTCAGGATAAGGCCACTGCCAGTCACCATCTAGCCCCCACTCTCTGGGGCAGACTGCAGTATAGGCCACTCATCATTGGCCAGGTTGGGTTTGGACCTGCTGCCTTGGCCTAGCCCTGGGCTGCCCTCTGCAACCCCCAGTACCCCTTGGCCTATTACCAGGCCGCAGCCTGGGGCTATCTAGGCTGGAGCTCCCCAGCTCCTCAGCCTTTCCCCAGCCCTGCTCCACCACAGGTACCCTGTCTAGCTCCCTGCAGCCAGGCCCTTCTCTCTCTGAAGGCAGGGAGAGACTGTTGGGCTCCTGGCTCCCAGCCTCTTTATACCGGCCATCTGGGCTCTGATTAGGGTGTGGCCCAGCTGCAGCAACTTCCCCCAATCAGCCAGGATTTTACCTTGCCCTGCCCCAGCCCTCTGCAGGGCTTTTCCAACCCCTCAGGGCAGGAGCGGGTGTCCATCCCGCTACACATACATAGCCGAGTGTTTGAGGGATCAGCACTTCTCACCCTAGCAAGACTCAAAGGCAGGGGCATTTTGTGAGACAGTGGGGCCAGATTTTCACAAATGCGCAGCATTTCGCAGCTTCCACTTTGACACTTTTATGGACAGATTTTTTTTAAAATTGCTCAGCAATCCGTATTCGGAGCACTTCTGACAATCTGGCTCCCATTGTGGGTGCTCAGCTTGTTCTGAAAATTCCAGCCAGTGACTCAAAATTAGTGACCTATCAAAGTAAACACAGAGGTCATTTAAAGTGAAGCAGGGCTGATTTCTTGAGTACGAATTACATTTTGAGTCAGCATTCAATTCCACATTCCTGAGATGAAGAGTTCCTTACAGTAATGTCAGAGAGCAAACCCATTAGCACTGACTGCTCTGAAAAATAAACCTTGCCATAGAAGAGAAGGTGCCTTTAAAATACTGTCCTAACAAGTGTAAAAATGGCCATGGTGTAAGATCAGATATGGTTGTGTGACGTGCTTCAGTGCAAACTCTTTAAAAGCAAGGAGGAAGCAGCACTGTTAGGTTCCAAGCTGAGAGTGCTGCTCTCTGCAATGTTGCAAAACACATTGGGTATTATTATTTAGCTCCATTATCATACAGCACAAAGCACAATATATACAGGAGGATATGATCCCTGCCTCCAGGAGTTACAATGTAAATGCCTTTTCCAGCCCACCCTGAAGTCAATGGGAACTAGATTAGACGCAAAATTACCATCTCTTCCTCTGGTTTCCTCCTCTTCAGGTAATCTGCTCCTGCCAGCGCTCCAGCAGGTAGGAACTCAAAACCGCATACTGTGCTGGGTACCAACTGTCCTGATCTGCAAGTACTGCCAAGTTGCAGTGTGGAAGAGACCCGCTCTCTAATCATCACAGCCTGTTTGGCAGCCCCATTTGGCTAGAAAGGCTAGACTTGTATACCAAGCGCTTTTGATCCAACTGTCTTTATTGGGCTCTGTGCCTCATTGTTACCTCGGAGCAGGGTGAGCTAGAGATGTTGATGAATGATACAAGGGACTGCATAAAAGGTTTCGCCCTGGAAATAAAAGGGAGCAGCTGTTCAGATGAATCCTTTTCTGTCCTGTTTTCATGTGCCATTCTCATGGAGAGCTTTTTCATGGAGAGCTGCCATTCTGATACAGGGCAGACAGAACCCGTCACTTACAAAAATGCTACTAAAAGTCCAGTGGATGGGTCAGAGGGAGGCTTGGTGTCCTCACAAGCAGTCTTCTAGCTCTAGTAGGGCTTACAACGAGCCACGGCAAAACTCAGTTTGTCTAACTGTGGGTCTAATCAGCCTTGTCAGTGTCTCTCTTTACAATGAGATGGCCCAGGCCTTCTGTAGCATGTGGGATTTTGCTTCTGTGCGCTTGGTTTATGGCCACTGCCTAAAGATGTTTTGTAGATTCATAGATTCCAAGGCAGGAAGGGATCATTGTGATCATCTCATCTGACCTCCTGCATAGCACAGACCAGAGAACTTCCCCCAAATAATTCCCAGGTTAGATCTTTTAGAAAAACATGCACTCCTGATTTTAAAATTGCAGGTGATCCATGATCCGCCAGTTAATTACCCTCATTGTTTAAAAACTTACGCCTTATTTCCAGTCTGAATTTGTCTATTTTCAACTTCCAGCCATTGGATCATGTTATACCTTCCTCTGCTAGATTAGAGAGCCCGTTATTAAGTATTTGTTCCCATGTAGGTACTTACAGATTGTAATCAAGTCACTCCTTAACCGTCTCTTTGTTAAGATAAATAGATTGAGTTCCTTGAGTCTATAACTATAAAGCATGGTTTCTTATCCTTTAACCGTTCTCATGGATCTTCTATGAACACTCTCCAGTTTGTCAATATCCTTCTTGAAGTGTGGACTCCAGAACTGGACACAGTAGTCGAACAGTGGTTGCACCAATGCCGAATATAGAGGTAAAATAACCTTTCTACACCTACTTCAGATTCCCATTTATGCAACCCAGGATCGCATTAGTCCTTTCGGCCACAGCATTGCACTGGAAGCTCATGTTCAGCTGATTATCTACTGTGACCCCCAAATCTTTTTCAGAGTCACTGCTTCTCAGAATAGAGTCCCCCATCCTGTAAATATGGCCTACATTCTATGCTCCTAGATGTGTACACTTACCTTTAGCCACATTAAAACACATATTGTTTGCTTGTGCCCAGGTTACCAGGCAATCCAGATAGCTCTGAATCAGGGACCTGTCCTCTTCATTATTTAGAATCATAGAGTTTAAGGCCAGAAGGGACCATCAGATCATGCAGTCTGATCTCCTGTGTTTCACAGGCCACCAGCATCACCCTGCACCCACACACTAATCCCAACAATTTCCCCCAATGCTTGGGTCATTTGAAAACTTGATCGGTGATGATTTTATGTTTTCTTCTAGGTCATTAATAACAATGTTATATAGTGAAGATACCAAAGAGAGAACGCTCAGTGATTGTAATAACTGGCGTGGTATCACACTTTTATCTTTGCCAAGCAAAATATTGTGTAAGATCATAGTCCAATGTATATTAGAGGCAGTTGATAGCATTCTCAGAAAAGATAAGCTGTCTTTTGGAAAGGACGTGGATGCACAGACCAGATCTTCATTCTACAAAACATAATAGAACAGTGCTTAGAATGGCAACGGCAACTCTACATAAATTTCATAGACTTTGAGAAGGCTTTTGATAGCATTCACAGGACCAGCCTATGGCACATTTTGCAGGCATATGGAATTCCTTTCCATATAATCATCATCATCATCAAAAGCTTCTATTTCAATTTTACATGCAGTGTTGATCACAGTGAGCTCAGTTTTGAAGTCAAAACAGGAGTACGTCAGGGGTGTGTCATGTCTGCAGTCCTCTTCAACATTGCCATCGACTGGGTAATGCGGTGTACAACAGAAGACATGCCAAGAGGCATTAAATGGACACTCTTCTCATCCCTTGAAGACCTGGACTTCGCAGATGATGTCGCTCTCCTATCACATACCCAATACCATATACAAGAAAAAAACAACTCGACTCAACGCATTCAGCCTGAAAATTGGACTGAAAATCAACCGCAATAAGACAGATATCATGACCTTTAATATTGCCTCACCATCACCAGTACGGATAGAGGATTATGTTTTCACCAATGTAGAAACGTGCAGCATCATAAGCCAGGACGGTGGAACAAGCCAGGACATCCGGAACAAAATCAGTAAAGCCAGGAACACCTTCAAGAGCTTAAATACAGTCTGGAAATCATCAAAATACAACACCAAAACCAAACTCAAGATTTATCAGAGCTGCGTACTTTCAACACTACAGAATGCTGGGGAATGAGAAAGTATGACATGTCCATACAATCTGCCTCAGAAAAATCCTCCGTATCTTTTGGCCCAGAACAATCTCAAGCCAAGATCTATTGATACAGTGCAGCCAAGAGGATCTGATTCCATCACCAGAGTAGCAATAAGATGGACACCTGAAGGAAAGTGAAAATGAGGCTGCCCGAAAACAACATGGCGAAGAGCTGTGGAAGCCGAGCTGAAAAACCTGGGACACAGTTGGGGAACCATTGAAAGACTTGCCAGAAACAGACAGGAGTGGAGGAGCTTCGTCACTGCTCTAAACGCCAGAGGTGTAATAGGAACATGATTATGATGATAGTGTTAGGGCCAAGAACCGCTCCCTGCAGGACACTACTAGAAACACACCTACTTAATGATTCTTCGTTTACAGTCCATTTTGAGATTTATTAGTTAGCCAGCTTTTAATCCATTTTATGTGGGTCATGCTAATTTTGTATCTTTCCAGGTTTTTTTCATCAAAATGTTATGCAGTACCAAGTCAAATGGCTTACAGACATCTAAGTGTATTACATCAATACTATTACTTTTATCAACGACACTTGTAATCTCATCAAAAGAAGATATGATATTAGTTTGACAGGCTCTGTTTTCCATAAACCCATGTTGTATGGCATTCATTGTATTACCCTCTTTTAATTCTTTTTTTGAGTCCTATATCAGCCACTCCATTATCTTGCCTGGCACTCGATGTCAGACTGACAGGCCTGTAATTACCCCGGTCGTAGGAGGTAGGTGCCTTTTGTATCACTGAGTAAAAATTCCCTCATGATTTTTAAGCCCAAGGCCTTACAAAGGTAACCCCTGATAAACTGTGAATGTGGTTAGGAATCCGTATTGCCCTTGGTTTCATGCGGAGCCCTTTAGCCACCAGAGATGCCCCACCACAAAGCACCCACCTTATTTTCATGTGCAGGCTGCCTCCCTTCGTGCTGTGTGAATAGGCAGTTCTGTTGTGTTCTTTCACGTCGATGCTTGGCTGGGCAAAAAGCCCCCAAATAAATCCTAATATGACAAATCTGGTCCTGGAAAAGGAGCTTCCTTTACTTAAAGAGGGACTTTCACACGGAGGTGAAGTTGGAAAAAACATGCTCAGTTCTGCCAAAAGGCACTTACTGCGCTAGTAATTGGTGTCAGTTGCCTGTGCTGCTCTTGAGGATGTTGGCGTGTTGAATAAGAACTTCCTGCCCCTTCCTAACCAAGCTTCTCCTTGGGCCTGACCCTGCTGGTTCGTCGCCTTCCTGAACTTCTGGCCTTACTGTCTGCAGGCATGGGAAGGATTGTAATGCCACAGGTTCAGCGTCAGAACGTCCCTGCAGGTCTGAGCAGGTGGCGGGGGGGAGGGGGGAATGTAAAAGCCATAGAAGGCACAAATATATTTGGTAAATTAGCAAAAGCGTCAAAGGAAGCTGTCTAAAGAGCTGAGAAGTATTACCTAATGGTTAGCGCAGGGGAACTGGGATCAGCACTCTTGGGGTCTGTGCCTGACTCTGCCACTGACTTGCTGTATGACCACAGGCAAGTCCTAGCCCCTTCCAGTGCCTCAGTTTACCTATCTGTGAAATGGGGATAGGAACACTGACCTGCCTCCCAAGGGGTTCATTTCATTTTATCTCCTTAAATGGAAGGCACTATAGATATAAAGAATGTTATGTGTTGTATGGCAAGGCTATGATAGTGGATAGGCAGATGGGCAGAGCTTCATCCCTCCACAGACTGACCACAGCAGAGGCTGCTCTGCTGACTTCTCTGGTATCAGAAGAAAAGGCAGAATCAACCCAGCTAATCTCAGTCCTTGGTTCCAAGGCAGATGCACTGATAGGTTTCCATCAGGATTCAGCATCTGATAATCAGGCCAACATATGAGATTGTGATAGAGCTTGAGGCCAGCTTCTCTTTGCATCCTGTTTTGTAATATTCCCTGACATTCTCCACATTCCTGGCAAGGAGGCTTCTGTGTGTTTTTTTGTTTTGTTTTGTTTTTACAGTTGCCCTTTTGTCTTTCTGAAATCCTGTGATGTCCTTTAAAACCAGTTCTCAAAAGCCATTTGGCTTGGTCTCTCCAGTGGCTGTTGTTTGCTCTATAATGGAAAGGAAGCATTGGTCTTTGATTCCTTCCACCACACCATCTTCAAACGGAACAAAGAGACAAAGGGTTGTAGTCTCAAAGTTGGCTCTAGTCACCTATATAAAATTCAGGTCCATATTCTCTGGGCTCCAACCGCATACCAAGGTTTTACTCCTGCCTCCACATTTCCACAAGGGTTACCTGCTTGATGCCCAGCAGATTCTTAGCTCCATGTTTGCTTTTGCTACTGCAGTATGTCTCCATGAGTTTGTTTTTTGGGTGGTAATATTTTTGGAAGAGGATTTTGTCTGGATTATGGTGATGGTTAAGTATGCAGAATTGTCACAATGGTCCAGGTGGTCTGGTATCATATCTCTAAGAAAGCAAACCCAGTGCATTTAGCCATTTGTGCTATAGAGTATCTTCTGGGGATGGGGGAATCCCTTTCTGTTTCCCACAGGTCATCAGCTAACACCCCAAAAGCCTGGAGGTTATTTGGCCTCCTTTGCTGCATTAGTGTCACCTCTACAGTCTAGGGGAATGGAGACCTGCTGGAGAATTGTAGTTGGGTGTAATTGCCAGTAGGTAGATGACAGTAATGTTTGTGGGGGATTATTCTGTCTTGGATCAGAACATGAATACTCTCTGCCAGAGAGGCCCTGTATCTCTAGGGAGTGAGGGGGCTGATGCAGTTGGTGGAAACATGGAGTTAAAATCTGTGGGAAAGTTCTTGGCCAGCAGTACGAAATGCCCAAGTCTTATTCCCCTTTGAGGATCTGGCATCGTTTCATGTACAACAGGCAACAGTGGGTGCCGCTCACCAGCATTTCCAGCAGCTCCAGGTTCCACAATGATAGTGGCAGCAGATGATGGTCTTTGGAGGAGACTGGTCTAGTGGCCAAGAGTCAGGAGGAGCGAATGAGGACTCACTGTGTGACTTTGGGCACAAATAGGACCACATCTCGCCCCCACAGGCAACCCAGATTCGACTTTGAAAGTAAGATGAGAAGAGCTCCTTGAGAATGTCTGGCTGCCAGCTGAAAAGGTCAGCCTCAGATCCTGCAATATTTGTTTCTGCCTTCTTCTTTCTCCCCACATTAATGAATGTTGGGGGCCCCGACTCTTAGTAGGGTTCTTCTGGGACTGCCACTCCCCAGGACACTCAGGGGGCCCTGGGCCTCCTAACTCTTCTTTCCTCTGTCCCTTTGCTCTCCTTTCCCTGTGCCCAAGCCAGCCTGCTCCTCTTGCTCCTCTCCAGCCCTGCAGAAGAGCAGCAGCACCTGGGCTACTCTGTACCTTCCTCCCTTCAGAGAAGGAGCCGTTGGCTTCCTGGACCTTCTCAGCCCTCTCCTCTGGGCAATATTTCAGCTCACTCCAGGCAATTGGACAAACTGTCTCTTCCATCTTCTTTGGAGCCAGGAAAGATCCTCCCTTTTCCCCCACCCAGAAATATTGGCTGACTCCATGCTCATGAGGCAGCTGATAGTCATTCGTTGCTGTAGGAAATTTATGGTCTAGTTTCCTTCTGTGGCGCCATTGGAGCACTAACAACAGGAAGGTCTGGCCCGGGATAATCGTGGAAGAGGCTTTTCCTGAGAAGAATTGTGCTGAGATCCTTTTGAGTGGGGGAAAGGATCACAAATATCCTGGACACACACCTCTTCCCCCACCTCCCCACCAGTCCACACACACACACACACACACACACACACACACACACACACACACACACACACACACACACACACTCTCTCTCTCTCTCACTTCTCTGTGTATGCTGAAGGAGATTAATCGTGCTCACTGGTGTGGATGCTCTTCGTTCGAGTGTCCTGGCCAAATTCCAGTTTGATTAAAGTCATTCTGCCTAGTCAAATCATCCTGTGGTGTTGGCCGGATCTGGGATTCTTTTTCACATCCTGCCCTAAACTGTTGTGCAGCAGTGCTGTGCGCTGTTTAACGGAGGTCACATTCCACTCCAGAGGTGGCTGCATGTCAGTGATGGGGAAATTTTTTCCTTGGCCCTATAAAATCTAAATATAATTATTATTTATTATTGGTGGGATATTTGTCTTTGCTCCTGGCTCATCTTCAAGTGGGACAGTAGAAATACTTGATCTTCTTTCCCTGCTAGACTGACTGTATTAGCAGACGGATCAAGGGCACTTAGTTCAGAGATTCAGCCTGCCTGTTACAGTGTTCAGAGATTGTCTACATTTGAAAGTTAATTTGGATTAAGGTAGGCTGTGGATTTAAAGCACAATAGCTATTCCTGACCAACTCCATGTGTGGACAATCTTACTCCAGAATAAGTGTGCGCACACTTAGGCTACGTCTACGCTGGCAATTGAACGACAAAACTTTTGTCTTTCAGAGGTGTTTAAAAAAACCAAAACCCTGAAAGACAAAAGTTTTGCCATGACAAGCGCCAGAGTGAACAGCGTGTTGTCGGCAGGAGCACTTTCCTGCTGACAACGCAAATGCCGCTGGTTGAGGGTGGAAGTTTTTTGTCGGCAGGAGAGCCGAGGACAACGGCTATGCAGCGCGACTTTTAGTGGCACTGCTGTAGCGACATAGCCATGTTGCTAAAAGCTGTGTCGTGTAGACACAGCCATAGAGTTGATCAGGAATGGTTATTCTGAAATAGCTCCATGTGTAGACAAGCCATGAAGTAGCTTTACCGATTCTTTAAACAACTCTAACAAAGTATCTGACTAAAGTTGAGGGTTCAATAAGAGACAGAGGGATCATACCTGTAAAAATACTAACGTTGCTGTCTCTAAAGCCATGTCTACACTGCCACTTACGTCAGCAAAACTTGTGTCGCTCAGAGGTGTGAAAAAACACCCTCTTGAGCAATGTAAGTTTTGCTGGCATAAGCGCTCCTGTGCAGAGCGCTACATCGGTGGGAGAGCTTCTCCCACCAACATAGCTGCTGCTGCTTGTTTAGGTGGTTTTACTCCCATCGGCATAGAGCGGCTACACAAGTGATCTTACAGCGGCGCAGCTGCATTGGTACAGCTGGGTTGCTGTAACTTCGCTAGTGTAGCCACGGCCTAAAGCCCTGCACTTTCTTTACATTGCAAGCAAATGAGATCTCATTTGGAAGTGACCTTTGACTCCTCCTGTGTTGGTGGGAATTTTAAACATAGTGCCTGGTAATGTGGATTGCCACTCAGCCACCCTTGCATCCGCCTTCGTCGTTGTCACCTGTACTGGATGGGTTCATTCTAGTCCCTTTGAAGATGCAGTTACCATTGCACCTTTCCCCAATCTGTCCCCTTCTTCATTTCAGCCCCAAATCCCCCTCGGTGCCTCTCACAATCTGGTTGATCTCTCAACTCATACTGTACGTTATATATGCCACAAATGCTGACTCAGGAATCGCAGAGAATGTGCTTTTTGCTACACAGACGAATCCCATCTCTGTTGAAGGTTTCCATTTCCCATGTCTCTTGCTTTAGTCTTTGTAATACGCTTATCTGGCCTGCACCTCCATACGATCGGAGTACCTCACCATCTTTAATGTATTAATCCTCACAGCACCCCTGTGAGGCAGGGAGGTGCTATCATTCCCATTTTACAGGTAGGGAACTGAGGAGCACAGAGACTAAGTGACTTGCCCAAGGTCACACCTGAATTCTGCAGCGGAGCAAGGAATTGAACCTGGGTCTCCTGAATGCCAGGTGCTAGTGCCCGAACTGCTGGACCATTCTTCCTCCATCGCCTGTGGCCCTCGCTGGATTCTTGAGGGATTGACCAGCGTTTACCACTGTTCTGACGTGCACACTCAGGCTTGTCTACGCTCCCGCTTAAGTCGACATAAGTTACATCGCTCAGGGGTGCAAGCAACGTAACATACATCGACTCCACGAGGTGTCTACACCACGCTCTCCCACCGACTTATCACGTCTTCACCAGACCTGCTAAGTTGATGCCGCTGCAGCACAGTAGTGAAGACAAGCCCTCAGAGAGCCAGATTCAGACCTGCTCTAAGTGGGTGCAGCCCAAGTCTCGAGGTCTGAATCTGGCTTATACTGCCCTCTTTTTTTAAAGCACATATTTTACTAATAAAAACCACCCAGCTGAAACTGGAAGTGAGAGACTTGACTGATCAGTCTCTGGTTGAATAGGACATATTTTCATGCCTCCACTCAATTTTCCCACGCCTGGTTATGGCATTGTGTAATGTTGCATGTTCCCAGTCCAGTTCCACTTTCGGAAGTTGCGTGATGGTGACAGTGAGGATTGGGGTGCGGAAGAGGGGAGGTATGCCTGAAAAATAAGAGCCAGGCATGCTCAGCACTTCTGGAAACTTTTATTTTGGTGTCTGATATGGATATAGGCACCATGGTTAAGCAGCCAGGTTTGAAATTTTGGCCGTAGAGGTTGGAGGTCTCATCTAGTCTAGTGCACGCCCTATGTGCCAATGGAGGAGAGCCCCTATAATGCATCTCCTGGGCACCTTATTTATTTGCTGTGCTTCACACTCGCTTTCTACTGCAGTGACTCTCTTACGCCAGGAGGCCGTGTGTTCTTTTTAGTGAGTTGCTCCAGGAGAGAACGCTTCCTCCGTCCAGAGGCAGGGTTTAAGAGCTTGAAATGGTTAAGCTGCACGCACGTACATACGTTATTGCTCTCACTTTCTCCCTTACTCCCACCCCTGCTATTTAAACGGTTCAGCCCCCTGACTGCACAAGCTGTAGATATCCCATTCGTTCCTAGGACCGAACTAGGTGGCTCTCAGTGCAAATGAGGTCAGCAAGGGCAGATTTTATTAGTGGAGTACCGTAGGCCTGGGTGGAAGGGAACACAGATCTCCAGCTTACTGCCTGCAGGAAGGAATTTGGGTTGGGAACCCTCCCATCTCCGGTGCATGGTGCTCAGGCTGGCTGCAGGAGCGGATGAAGGGGGATGGTGGTCATTCTTTTTTTATTTTCTTCCTTTAATCGGCAATTTCCAATGAACAAAACCCGGATTAACAATTTCAGCCATGGTGAGTCTGTTTGTGTCTGAGCTTTGCATGTCCACCCCTGTAAAAGATTTCCGTGTGCAAGTCGGCTTTACAGGGGAAGGTGGAAGTAGTTTGTAAAATGAACCTTTTTGCTGCAAAAGGGATTTTAGAAAACAGTATTTCCTCGTGCAGCTTGTTAGTTTGTTGGGGGGGGGGGGTTATATTGTGGCGTATGGGAAGGATTTGGAGATTTAATTCCTTTCTATGTTGAGATTTTCCATTTAAAAAAAAACAACAATTTCACTTTTCTTGAAACAAGTTGCAGCTGCTGCCTTGAAAGGTGATTTCCTCCACCTCATGTTCTGTTTTGAGAGAGGGACCGCAGTCAGTCCGTTTGCTGCTGTACCAGATGTGAGTCCTGAAAAGCATTGATAAGCTGAGGCACTAAAATTCAGGGTGTGGGAGCAACAGAACATAGTCCAACGACAGTTACATTGCGTGTCGTTTTCATCTGCACTCCAGGCAGAGTAAGACTCTCTAGCCCTTTTCATATTTGGTCTTATTTCTCACCCAGTCAACCCAACCGATAAAAGTTCTCTTGACTCCTTCGCATGCCAGCTCTACTAAACTTTTATTGCTTCCTGTGCGCATGCCAATATGCCTTTCTGTGCTTTCCGACCCTCCACCTTCCCTCCTGCAGAGGGAGCGGGTAGGGACAGGAGCTGCGGTTGGCAGAAAGCCTTAGAAATAACTGACATGCCAACCATGCCATAGATGAATTCTGTAGCCTGGGAAGATTTTTTTTAAACGTCTCTTTTGGAGAGAGAGCGAGAGATGGAGTTATGGGGGCGGGATGCTAGGAAGGAAAAGGATTCATTTGTACTCCGTGCAAATGAGAATTGCTGTGCCAGTGAGAATTATGCAGCTGTATTAATGACAAACGCAGTAATAAGGCTGATGGTATTCGAACGAAGTGGGTGCGTTGAGAGGATTGCAAGAGAAGACAGATGATTATTTATTAATTCCATAGTGCTGCAGGTAGACAATGGCCTTTCAGATTGAAGGAAGTTAAGGTCCCTGGCACAGGGACCGTACAATCCTTTCACGGGAGCTTCTCCTACAAACGCTTATACTGTACACATGAGTAACTTTACTCATTTGAGTAGTGCCATTGACTACATTTGGCTTCTTATATGAGCAAAGTTACTTTCATGTGTAAGTGTTTTCAGGGTCACGTCCTGATTTATACACAAAACACAACCAGTGAAAACAACACATCAAAAGAGGCAGAGCATAATGAGGTGCCTAGGGTGACCAGATGTCCCGATTTTATAGGGACAGTCCCAATTTTTGGGTCTTTCTTATATAGGCTCCTATTACCCCCTCACCCCCGTCCCGATTTTTCACATTTGCTGTCTGGTCACCCTAGAGGTGCCAAAATAAAAAGGGAGATGAAATCTCTTTTGTGGGTCTCCCTCCATCCATGTATTAGGGTTTTAATCATCTCAGTTGTCCCATTATCTGAATTGTCCTGTTACATTTACTTCTTAGGCCTGGTCTACACTTAAAATTTAGGTCAGCATAGCTATAGCGCTCAGGGGTATATACTGACCCAACCGCTGGCGTAGACATAGGTACGTCAATGGAAGAATACGTCTGTCATCCTAGCTGCCGTTGCTCAGGGAGGTGGAGTATCTACAGCAACAGCAAAAACCCTACCATAGCTGTCATCTGTGTCTTCACTACAGGTTATTGCCGGCATAGCTACAATTCTGCTATGCTGCTAGTCTCCATCGTGTAGACATGGCCTCTGTTGCTCATTGCTTAATTTAGCTTTTATTCATTTTTGACACTTTGCTTTCTAGCCCTCTCCCAATCATCCATGGAAGGGTAGTGGGGATCCCACCAGCTGAGACTAGCAATGGGATGCTAACAGAAATAACGGATCGAAAGACTGACAGAGTGTCCGCTGCAGCAAACCCAGGGTTACAGCAAAGGCAGTAATGTGCAACATTAGAGCTAAGAATCTGTTTTGGAGCAACTTTAAAATATCAACCGCAAATGCTGTGGAATTGGCTGATTTCCCAGACAATATAACACAACCTTCCATCAGGCCAAAGCCTCCTAGAGCTCTTAGAGTGGATACAAAATTAAGACTCACTGCTAGTGAAAGGCACAGTCTACTGGGTTGCTCCCCTCTGGGGAATAAAATCACTTCTACTCTCAAAATTTTCATCTGGCAGACTCAGACAGACACCCCCCCCCCCCCCCCCACACACACACACAAAGAGCTCACTTGATCTTGATGGGATTGATGTCCTAGAACTTGTCTACATGTACAGCGATGCAGCTATGCTGCTGTAACGCTTTAGTGGAGACACTACTATGCCAATGGGAGAGCTTCTGCTGTTGGTGTAGTTAATCCAGCTCCAGGAGAGGTGGTAGCTATGTTGACACAGGAGAAGCTCTCCCATTGACATAGTGCTGTCTACACCAGGAGTTAGGTCGGTATAACTACGTTGCTCATGGGGTGGCTTTTCACACCCCTGAGCGATGTAGTCAACCAATGTACATTTGTAGTGTAGACCTGGCCTAAATCTCTGCAGAATTGGAGCCTAAATTTGTTCATACACCTAGCTTCCAATGTACCAGGTGTGATAGTCAGATGGGGCTAATGGATGAGGCAAGGTTTGGGCAAAGTAAGTGCCTGTCTGGGCTATTGGCTGACAGCTCACTGGAAGTAGTGGAGGTGGATTTGGAATTACATTTTAGGGCTTGTCTATATGAATAATTAACTCACAGCAATCTCAGGTGTGATTCTACCTTGCGCTAGCTTGCAGCAAACTAACTGTCCATGTGGACCCTGCTGATGCTCATTAACAGTTAAGTAATGTGCAATGTTCTAGTCCTCTTTGAAAGAGGACTACATTAGAACCTCAGAATTATGAACACCTTGGGAATGGACGCTGTTTGTAACTCTGAAATGTTCGTAACTCGGAACGTTATGGTTCTTCTTTCAAAAGTTTACAACTGAACATTGACCTAATACAGCTTTGAAACTTTACTATGCAGAAAATGCTGCTTTTAACCATCTTAATTTAAATGAAACAAGCACAGAAACAGTTTCTGTACCTCGTCAAGTCTTTTTTTAAAAACTCTGGGGTTTTTTAGTCGTTTGTTTAACAAGTACTGTACTGTATTTGCTTTTTTTTAGTTTTGTCTCTGCTGCTGCCTGATTGTGTATTTCCGGTTCCAAATGAGGTGTGTGGTTGATGGGTCAATTTGTAACTTTGGTGTTTGTAAATCTGAGGTTCTACTGTAGATCAAAGTGCATTAACAGTGTCATCGGTGTCCACACAGACAGTTAGTCTGCAGCAGGCTAGTGCAAGGTAGATTCCCACTCCTGCTTGCTGTGAATTTAGGATTGCCAAATTTCTACCCGCACAAAACCGAATACCCTTGCCCCGCCCCTTTTCCGAGGACACGCCCCTGCTCACTCTATCCCCCGCTCCCTCTGTCAATCTTTCTCCCCACCCTCACTTGCTCATTTTCACCAGGCTGGCTCAGGGGGTTGGGGTGCGGGAGGGGGTGAGGGCTCCAGCTGGGGGTGCAGACTCCAGGGTGGGACCAGAAATGAGGAGTTCAGGGTGCAGGAGGGGGCTCTGGGTTGGGATTGAGCGGTTCGGAGGGTGGGAGGGAGATTAGGGCTGGGGCAGAGGGTTTGGCCGTGGGAGGTGGTCGGGGGTGCAGGCTTGGGGCGGTGCTTAAATTAAGCATCTCTGGAAGCAGTGGCATGTCCCCTCTCTGGATCCTACACGGTGGCGCGGCCAAGCGGCTCCGTGTGCTGCCCCATCTGCAGTCGCCGCCCCCGCAGCTCCCATTGGTTGCAATTCCCAGCCAATGGGAGCTGCAGAGCTGACACTTGGGGCGAAGCAGCGTGCGTAGCCCCCTGGCTGCCCCTACGCGTAGGAGCCGGAGGGGGGACATGCTGCTACTTCCGGGAACCGCATGGCAGGCAGGAAGCCTGCCTTAGCTCCGTTGCGCTGCCGACTGAACTTTTAACGGCCCGGTCAGCGGTGCTGACCGGAGCTGCCAGGGTCCCTTTTCGACCAGGCATTTCGGTCGAAAACCAGACACCGGGCAACCCTGTGTGAACTAAATGTTCATAGAGACAAACCCTCAGTATCTGAAGTGCAGGGATTGGTGAGGTGGAGAGGAGGCAGATTGTTCCAGAGAGCTGGAGAACGATTTGGAATTGTCATTCTTTAGTGGCAGCACATTTTTTAAAAAAAAGGCGGGGAAATCTGCTCTTCAGGTCTGAAGCCTAAAGTAACATCTTGTGCCTCTGCTGGGAAATCAGCTTTCACTGCTCCTGGATAGTGTGTCTAGGCAGCAGTTTTCATATATGGGACGTCAGCTTGTGCTGGCAATACTGTAGAAAGCATATTGACTAGATGGAATCCGGTTAACCATGCTGGCATTTAAGGCGTTTTAAGTTAGCAGCTGGTTATGGCAAATAGTGATCTGGGTTTTCAGCTCTTCTTAACCAAGGTCCAACTCCCATTGAAGTTAGTTGGAGTCTTTACATTACTTGCCTAGAAAATGGATTGTTTTACAGTTCTGCAAAAAGGTTGCAACACATTCTCTCCTAGTAACAAACACTGACCTTTCTAAATAATTAACAAATACTTAAAAATTGAGGGAAATAGCAAGTTATTATTTTTTAATGTTTGGATTTAAGAATTTTTGAGAATGTGCCTGATTTTCAGTGGCATTGAGAAAAGCCAGTAGGTTTTTAGTACAGCAAGGAAACTTCAAACCGTATGTAGGGTTGGTAAGAAGGCTGGTTCTGCTGATGCCAGAGCAGCCGAAAATACCACATTACAGAGAGGAAAGCAGTTCTGTGCAATGACTACTGGCCAAAATTAGAGCTGCCACACATTTAGACTTTTTAGTAAAATAATTTTCCTGGATCTGGCCGGCTTTGTATGATGATCACTGTCCTGACTTCACATAGGGTTCAATAATGCTCTCTGGCAAAAATGGCACCCATAATTCACCACTGGTGCAGCCCCACTGGTTGTAGCCATGTTGGGAGCATTAGTGTGAACAAGACTCAGGTGGGATCAGGTGTTATTTCCAGTGTGTGGTCCATTAGTTCTCTGAGCATTAAAATTTCCTGCCCCTTGTCTACACTATGGCTTCCACTGTTGCTAGAGGTGGTGGTGAGTTTTGGGTCCCATTTTTTGGCCAACATAGAGAAGGTGATTGTATGGTGGTCAAGATACAATGCTGCATCCTCTGACCATCAAAGTGCCTACAGTGCAAGCATCTCAGCATTGAGATGAGCAGACTGGCCCATGGCTGACTTGAGTTCAGATTAAGGTGGGTTGCCTTAGTCCAAACAAAGTGTTTTTGTCATCAGTAGGACGATTAACAGGAAAGTGATGGAGCAATCCCAGAGGGGGTGGGATATATACATTTGTTTTGTGTAGCATCTGAGTAGCTGATTTTGTTTTGTTCTTTTGTGCCTTTAATTTCTGTAATTAAAGCACCCACCTTCCACTGTATTAAGAGCTATAAAAATTAGTTAAATATATCAATACATTAATGGCTGGGTGGTCACCTAGGAGCATTGAGTAGGGAGAGATACACATCTGCTCACTCATATAGTAAAGTAGCTGCTGCAATCCAAAGTGTGTGTTCATGCTTTCCTTTGTGTGTGATCTTTAAGGGAGGTGGACTGACAGAGGTACTGCTGTTCCTTAAACATTGAGAAGAAGGTACCCTGAGTTACCCAACATCACTTCCACTTTGAAAGGATCTGCTCTTTGGGTCAGCTCTGTATAGGGTGACCAGACAGCAAGTGTGAAAAATTGGAACGGGGGAGGGGGGTAATAGGAGCCTATATAAGAAAAAGACCCAAAAATCGGGACTGTCCCTATAAAATCGGGACACCTGGTCACCCTAGCTCTGTAAACATTGCCTATAATTTTGCACCTGCGGTAACGTGTCCACCATTGGGTTGTAGCTTCAAATGTCAGAACACAGATATCTAACTACCTAACAGTGGCTCCAGATTGGGTTCTAAGAAGTCGAAATGCTGCCATTTGTGCCTGTGATTGACTATGCTGACACTGATTATTGGTGCAACATTATGTGGGGGTAGGGGCGGGAAAGGGTAGAAATTAGAGGCCATTTTGAAAAGCAGTTGTCCTTTATGTCTAGCCAACTGTGTGGCAGAAGTTTTGTTAAAGTTCCTGTTTCTGTAGATTGCACTGGAGTGTCTTGGTGTTTTAGCTTGTTACGGGTTTGTGAACTGGAAATAGGAACTTCCCTTCACATTTGAAGGTTGTTTTTACCCCCGAGCCCCCTCACAAATTAGCTTCCAGCATTTCTACCAAAACCTGTTTCAGTGTGCAGCGGAGTGAGGGTAACGTTTCTGGGGATTCTTAGAATCTGTGTGGTTACTACTCAGAGCAGAACTTGAACTGTTTGTGCACATCTGTGTCTGTTTCCCTCTGGTTGGTTTGTGTGTCTGTGCTTCACTTCACTTTGAGAGCCTGCAGGCTGGAGGGGGTCAAGGTAGGTGGGCTACTCTTCTCTTCTGAGACACAAATGCAGCAAGTTGTGTGAGTTCTAGGTTAGTCCCAGCTGGATGTTTTGTCTGGCCAAACACACTTTGAAACTTATTTTATTTTTATTGAAAGATTCAATATAACTTCTTTAAAAAGAGCCTATCTGACTACGTGGAGCAAATGTAGCAATAGTATAAGAGTCAGGAAGAGAATAGCTTAAAGTGTGCAGAAGAAAAACAGGTTTCAGTGGCAACCGTGTTAGTCTGTATCAGCAAAAAAAATGAGGAGTCCTTGTGGCACCTTAGAGACTAACAAATTTAGTTGGGCATAAGCTTTCGTGGGAAAGCTTATGCCCAACTAAATTTGTTAGTCTCTAAGGTGCCACAAGGATTCCTTGGTTTTTTTAGAAGAAAAACAGTAACTTGGCATCCCAAGATCTAGATCCAGGCAAATGTATCCATCCTATGATGCAGGAGATGGATGATCCTGCCAAACCAAAGCTCAGAGGGCTTCCAATACTATTAGTTTGCCTTGCTAGCTCCTTGTCCCAAGCACCATAGTGGGCAAGTTGCCCTGGTCCTTTGGGCCTCCCGTCCTCAAAAAAGAGCTGAGGTTTGAGTTGACTGTCGCATCCTTGGGTCAAGGGGAGAGGCGTCTGTGTTGTCTCCCTGGCACAGCACTTCATATATCTCGATCAGAAAAGCTGGTGAAGTGCAGGTGGGGGAGGAGGAAAGAATGATTGATTGACGTCTTGCCTGCTGTATGCCCTGTCTTATTTTTTCCCATTAGCACCCTTCACGCTTCCTTGTTTCCGCCAGACATGTGTTATGCAGCTGCAAAGTTTAAATATGTCACATTTAACCCCCGAGCGACCACCACGCTCTTGCTATCAGGTGCAAGCTGAGGGTCATGAGAGGAAGCATCCTGCTGTGGCCAAGGAGAAGTAAAAGAGCTAAAATGCAGAGCAGGGCGGAAATGTGTGTGTGGGACATGTGTATATAATTACCTGTGATGGAGGGACCGCATAGAATTTCATCCTACGCACAAACACATGTGATCTACCCCTGCTAAATGCATGTCTGGCTAGGTCTGTCCTTGTCCACTATATGTTCCCGATTGTAAAGCCAAAGCACAGAGAGAAGCAGACACAACCCCCCTGCTGCTGTAAACTCCATTGGCCTGACTGGCCACTTCCTCCTTCATTTAGCTAGTAAACAAGAAGGCTGAAGATAGCTGCAGTTACGGGAAAGCCTAGTGGAAGGCAGCCCACAGCTGTCCGTCTCTGTCTTTCCCCTCAAAGCAGGCCTTCTGCAGCCCCTCTAATCTGAGCCTGCAGTGCTGCCATATACTCAAAGCTGCAACAGTTTGGTTGATTGAAGTAATCCCATGATCTTCAGTGCAGCATAAAGTGAGCAGTGGCTTCTCTCAAGGTGAATATCAAGATATATTGGCTCAGTGAGGCAAATGTTGAAAGAGGAGGAGCTGGACATCAGTTTTCCCCCTCTATGAAATGGGAAGAATAGCATGTATCCACCTCTCAAAGGTCTAGAGTGTGACCTAATTTATTTGGGGGCCAGTTCTGCCCTTGGAAAAAGATACTTGCAATTCCCATTGAAGTCAATGGGAGCTGCACACATGAATGTAAATCTGGCCCTTATGTTTTAAAAGGCTGTTGAGACCCATCAGTGTAAGACATTCCAGATGTTCAAAGGACTATATTTAAAGTCTAATGCATCATTAGGGTTGAGATTTTAAACACACAAGGTGGGAAAGCTTAAGTTATGGCAGTGCGGCTGCACACAACAGGGCAGAATTTGGCCTTTCGGCCCATAGTTATATATTTCTGCATATCGCATAGTCTTCACTCCTGTACCTCTCTATAGCGGCACTGTGACTTCAGTGCTTGTAAAATACAAGGTGTAACTTCACAGTAACTTCTGCTTTTAGTATTGAATTTCCTTTGCTTTTAAAAGAGGAAGAAAGAGAAGAGCGACTGACAGCAGCTCACTGAATAGCCCAGCATTGAAATAAAAGCTTCAGTGAATGGAGCTGCAGATGCGTGCCTGGGCGTGTGGAGGAAATAGTATCCTGTGCATAGGCAGAATGGCATTGCCAAACCAAATTTCTTCAGAGCCTAGCACTGAGCACGCTCCAGCCTCCGAGCCTGTTAGGTACGTTACTGAATCTTCACAACCCTGCCGGGAAGTAGAGGGATGTTGTTATCCCCATTTTACAGATGAGGAGACTAATGCAGAGAGGGTGCAGTGAGATTTTTTTTACTTCAAATGTCAGTGCTTACGAGAATGAACAAGGCAAGGAACCTACAAAGGCTTGTGTGGGACAGAGGTAACTAAGGGAGATGCCCTTGGAACTGAGAGGAGACATGAGGGGGACAAAAGAAGAAAATGGCAGGAGCCTACACATAATCGTTCAACAGACACTTCAAGAAAAGAACTGAGCGCCTGCAAAGTCCAGGGGGCACTTGTGGATTGCAGGTGGCTGGGAGTAAGCAAGCACCTTGTCCTGTCTGGAAAGTTTGTTTTGATAATAATAGAACAGCAGCTTGTTAGCTTGTCAGGGCCTTTCATTCCACTCCTCTCTCTGTACTGAGGAGAGCTTGCTAACTATATGAGAGTCCTGCAAGTTCTCTGAGCCTATACCTGCCAGAGCCCAGGAACAGGGCACCATTTGAGGTGGGGGTGGGATATCTTAGACCTCTGCTCTTCTTGTCCCTACACATTCATTTGGTGCTTGTCTTCTGTAACTGGGGAGTCTCTGGCTTCCTGAAAAACAAAGAGCTGGAGATCAAGCAACCCCTCCTTCTTCCCCCAGTGGATTTGCAGAGGAGAAAGAGACTAGTGCCTTGACCGGGTTTGCAAGATCAGAGGGAGTGGACTGGTCTGGACCATTAGTCTGGTCTGACTGCACTTCAGAGAGAGCAGTATCCATCCCTCCACAGCTGGAACAAGTGTAGATGCGATCTGGGACCTTATTGAAGGATGTTGGGGAAGAAATAAGGGTCTCCTGGAGGGAGGGACCTCCCTCACCTTCCCAAAAGATGACTGTGCCTATCACATGTACACACACATGCACAACCAGGCACATGTACACACAACACACTCGCCTGTATTTGTTAAGTAGCTCTTGTCCTCAGCTGACTCAGAGCATTCCTTCCTCCAAATCACTCTTCTTGTTTATCCTGCACAGTACAGTAAATGTCTGGGATGTAAACAGGAAAGTGATCCATTTCTTAAGCTGTGCAACTGTCTAAATTGGTTCTGTCATTGACTCGTGAACTCTCCTCTACTACAGCTCCAGTTCCCAGCCAGGCCCCAAACCGTGGCTGCTCTCTGTTGACTTTCTGCCTGCCAGTGTTTTAGGTTCCCAAGGGTTCCTCAATTGTGACAGAATCAGTGCTGTTAAAATTAGACAGACTATTTCAGGATTTGAATGTGGTGGAGGCATTTGAACAATCCCTTGTTGGCAGTGCAGCAGGGCGCAGTTTCCAAAGCTTGCAAGCCCTTGTAACTGTGTGAAGGTTAATTATGGAAACCCACCGCATCTGGGACAGTGTCCAGTGAAGTTTCTTACTCTTGTCTCCATACTCTATCTGTGCTTGTGGCTGTTAAAGCTTATGAGGTTGGCTGATTGTATTGGGAGTTACATGAATAAACAAAATCAATTACTATTTATCAGTGACGTGTGCCAAACCGTGGCGGCTCGGATTCAGGTGTGGCTGGTGAATGCTACTGGGATACAGGATGTAAAAACTTGGCACACCTCTCCCATTCTAAAAAACTGCTCCTCACACCACATGTTTGTATGAGAAATGGGTCCAGAGCAAAACTCAGAGCTGGGATTCCCAACCCTAGGATGGCTAGGGGTGAGAGCACAGGGCGGGAGCATGGCTGGAAGCCTCTAGTATTGGAATATCACTATTCACTTGCTTAATGTTACATGTCTTTGAGGGTCAGGGATGGAATAATTCCATTTGCTTTGCTTCCTCTGCAAGTCTTGGTGTGAGCAGGAGTCGTAGGAGCTGATTCCCCTCTCCCTTACACTGGTGTAAATCAAGAGTAACTCCATAGACCTCAGTAGAGTAACACTGGTGTGAGAGAGAGGAGAATCAGGCCTGCAGAATAGTATCACAGAATTATAGAAAATGAAACTGGAAAGCACAGGGATGTTGTTTAAAAAAAAAAAAAAGTGGGCTGGGTTAACTAACCTAAGCTAAGCTCCACATTCCACCGATGAGAAGCAGGTGAACTCAGCTTACCCAAGTTTTACCCACGACGGCACTACTGCTGAAAAACACCTATTTAAACAGTATATATTCCATACCCAGCGGCCAACATGGGATTGTTCCCAATGGTATGTTCTGCACTGCTTTTCTCCAGCTTAGTTTTATAGATCTATATTTATCATCAATATCAAGGAGAGAGATGAGTGCATTCTATACTTAATAGGCCAAATTCTGCTCTTCCTTACGCCTGTGCAGTCTGATTCTAGCGTCAAATTCAATGAGGTAGCAGCATCAGTGAGAGCAGAGCTAGGCATCACAGGCAAAATTAATCCCTGCTGTAACTCCAGTACAGTTACAACAGGGATGAATCTGGCCCAATATGTTTAGCATAAGTAGGGATCCAAGTCCTACGTGTAAAATTGCTATTTCAGAGCCCAGTCCTCTTAAGAAACAGATGTGTTCTCCATGGCCCAGCGAACATACCAGACTTTTCTGTCGGTTCCATAATAAATAGGAAGGCGTTTACGTTTACAGACTAGGGAGAGAAATTAAGTTCCACTTCTGCATATTTAACTTATTATGCAATAGTTTATTTTAAACCAGGATGGAAACAAAACCCACACCAAAGTGCTGCACACGCTAACGCCAGAGCTTAGATGGAGTCTAATAGAAAGAGCCTGCATTCCCCCTCGCATCTGCCCAGCATCTTATTTCATAGCTTTCCATGATGGGCATCTTTGTGATGTGGTTTGTTTTTCACGCACTAATTGCCTGTGTGAGACGTTTTTTATGGGGAATTTGGAAACTTGCTCTGAAATTCTGGAACCCTGGTTGTATTGTATTGTTTTGAAGGGGAGGTGCGGAGTTGGAGCTCTGGGAAATTGTTTTCTAGCTGTAATTAAATCTGCCTCCACTGTTTGTGCGTTGCTGGTTTTAGACCTGTCCACATTTTGTTGTACCCCACTGGGTTTTGTAGCTCTTTCTCTGTTACAAGGCTTACCTGAGCAGTCATTAGTGGCTTGGGGTTTTCCACGGTCCCTTAAAACACCGAGGGAGAGATTCTGCCCCCTGCTCTGGCCCCTATTTGCCACTTTAGCTGGTGTTTAGGGGCCCTAAAGGTGCCCAAAGTGACTAGAGAAGAATTGCCTCAGCCCAAGCACAGCTTAGGCAAGGCCTGCAAAATTAGTTCTGCACTTCTCTTCCTGTAAGCACCAACGTAAAGTGCATGCTGGGAGTGGGGTATGTGTGTGTGTCTCTATCACCCCTGGCATTACAGAGTTACAGCCGAGAGACTGCCCTGGTAGGCTGCTATAATTTTGAGCAACCTCTGTGGCTGTTCTGATTTCTGTGTGGGACACGTCGGCCTACAGCTGCCTAGAATCCAGAGGGGGCAAAGGTGATTTAAAGCCATCTTTGCCCCAGTCTCCTCTTGGGTTTGCACCTTATGTGCTGCAGCTCCAAAAGGCGTAGAACTGGACCTTACATTTCACATTGCCTCTCCAAGAGAAGGCTGAAGGGCGGGGGGTGATCAGATTGCTCTGCACACTCAGTGTATTTTCTCTTTGCAATTCAAGTGCATGTGTTCGGATATCTGCTGTCATGGCCAACCCGCCAAGGATTGAACTGAGGACCTCCAGAGTTAAATGGGTGAGCTACTACAGCTCGAGCTAAATACCGAAGTTCTGTGGCTGTGGATGCAACAGACTCATATCCTCTATGGATCAGGCTGAGAGACCTATCACACACATTCGTCAGTGGGTTACATCAACATAAATTTCCCATTTACCAAAAAAAAGAAACAAACAAGCAGTCTGCATTACTGATAACCATAGTGATTATGATGGAGTTTCTAAGGTCATTTATGTTGCATTTGAGGAGTAATTTCTGCACTTTCCGTAGTGAAACTAGAGTAAATTTCACGTTGTTTCTAGTCAGTTTCCCTTTATGAAGCTCATTCAGTAACTTGGTGCTGTTGTGTTGGGGTTCCCAACATGGTAGCGGGGAAAATTAAAAATAAAGCTTCTATTATTTAATTGAAATGAAAAAGGTACCAAGAAAACACAAACGGGGCTAAATCCTGGCGTCGTCTTGCACCATCTTAACATGTTATTTGTTGTTTATTATTCATGTTGGATTCTCAGGAAAGCAGGAGGTTTCGGGGGAATGCTTTTATTTGACAATTCCATCAACAACATGATGAATGAAACCGGATCCAGTGTCTGACACAGAGAACTCTGGTCTCCATGTGTCTCTCTAGCCTGCTTCCTGTTGGGAACCTCTAGAAGGCACTGTGCCACAGTTCAGCCTGAACAGTATGCAAAATAAAGAGAGATCCTGCATCGAGAAGTCTGGGATATGGACTCATAGAAAATGGGACACATTGGGAATCATAGAAATGGGGTACTTTGCATGACTTTTTCTCTTTTAAATCATAACCTCATTTCTTCTGGGGCTTGTGGAAGAAGTGGATATTTTAGAGAGACTGGAAGAGGGGGTGTTGGGCTGGTGAGCTGGGATGGGAAGGGTATTTCCTCAGGCAGTAATGGCTCCCAATGGCTTTCTTGAAGTCCAGTGGGAGTATTCTGGTTTTACACTGGTATAATGCAGAGAAGAATTTGCCCCGTTTTGGACCTCCACTGGTGACAGTGGGCTGCTCAGCTGATCATGATTTCAAGGCCCTTGCGGCGCTTGTGATGTGTGGGGGAGAGAGAAATCTGGCTGGAAATCTCGCAGGCAGTCTCGCAATCTTTGTTGATGCTGCAGCATGCGCACCTGTGACATCTCTCTGGGTGCTGCTGTGATGTTGTTTTTCTTTGGTCAGGAGTTTGGAATCCAGTTGGGTTATTCTCGTAACTATTGTTCTACCCATTCTTCTTGCGGCTCGGAAAGATCCTTTTCAGGATTTCCGTGGGAAAGTACTTTTCATGGAAAGGGTGGGAGGGAAAGAGGAAATCAACCGCGGTCTCTTGGCCTGAACAGAAAGACTTTGAAACCTTTTCGGTGCTGGGGCTGGTGGTGGCGGTGAGCTTACCATGGGTGGTTAGGCTGTTGGAGCTATGAGCCCCACGTTCCCAGTGCAGCGGATCTTCCGAACCCATTCTTAGAGGAACTGTTTGGGGGAAAACAAAGGAGTCACCATTGCAGGGTGAACCGTTTAAAAGGCAGAGAGCTCCATTCCGACAGGCAAGAGAAAAGGCAGATTTCCCCCTCCTCCATCCAGTGCCATTTGGACTGACTCCAGTACAAGGGAAGGAAATGTCGCTCTCTGACTTCACGTTTCCACTGGCGATGTGAAGTACAGTTCATTTGGATCCCAGATCCGCCAAGTGAGCGCATGCCGTTCGCTGCCTTTCTGGAGGGGCAGGTGGGAACCCTCCTCTGCCTGCCAAGAATCCTTTAATTCCACGTCCTTTCCCTCTCCCGCCATCTGCCTCTGTCTGCAGCTTGAACAGTCTTTGAAGGAAACACCGTAGTGTGGCTGTTTTTGCTCCTGCGAGTCCCAGAGGTTGCATGGATGGTTGATCAGACCTGCTCGGCGTCAGTTCTGCAATGCTGTTTTATCAGTTCAATCTGTCTACTGTAAGGGGTAAGCTCAGCACAGCAATGTGTGCTCAAAAAGGATCACAAAACTCCCTTTGTGGCTCCTGTTTGTTTCTTGGCTTTTCTCTTTGGAAGTTTTCTCAGCCCGGTCAGTTCTGTTTTAAAAAATATATATAAAGATCCAGGGTCTTGTTTGGTGACCAGCGTGGAGTTTGGAGAATCTCAGTCTAGCTTTTGGTAGATAAGTATTACCATCGCAAAAAGTGCCACTTTTATTGGCCTCTTTAATGGGCCGCAGACTGAACTCCCCTTTCATTTCTAGTAGGAGTCCCTTCCAGGTCAGAGTAGGGCATGTTGGGTGAGGAGGTGTGTGGGCCGCAGCTGTTCTGCGGATAGAAGAGAGATTCATTCTCCAGGGCTGTCAACCTGGCGACTTTGATTTGACAGAAGATAATGGAGCATGGGTATTTTCCTGCATCTGAGTTACAACATTCACATTTTTAAAAAGCATTCCCCCTGCAATGGAAGGAGGTGAAACGTCTTTTATTTTGCGATTCTGGATGGAATGTGCAGTCGGGCAGGCGAGGGTTCATGTTGGTAGGGTCTTTGGAGCGTGATCTGTCCTTTAACTGGGAATGACCTGATGGCTTTCCTCCCAATGCCTGTGCTCAGCTAAGCACGGTGCCCTTAGGTTGCCAGTAAATGTTTTCTCCTTTTTAAACAGGACATAAAATACTGATTTACTGTCCTCCCTAAGATCTGGAAATACCTCCAGTGCAAGAAGGGGGAGCAGAAGTCACACCGCATGGTCCTTATGAGTGATCAAAAAACAGTGATCCCTTCTATCAGGCTTCTCTGAGCTCTTTATAGTTTGCATACGGTGCACTTTGCTCTGTGCTGCTGTTCCAAGCCTCCTGTGTTATACAGTTTACGACTGCGTGATGTGGGTTGGAGGAGACAAACACACACATATGTGCACATTTTCCAAAGTAACTTTCCCTGAATTCAAATGACAGTTGGACCTGAGTGCCAAAATTTAGATACGGATTTACATTTTTGGATTTTGACTCTTTCAGAATTCAGGTGGATTCAGATCCAAGGTTTTGGTTCGGGCCAATGTAGAGTTAAGGGCAGCTGCAAAATTTGGATCCAGATCTAGAATGATATTCCAAACCTTCTTTCCCAAAGCCTGGAGGCATTTGGTCCCAGGTTTTAGCTCAGTCCTATCTCTAAGTGAAATATTTATTTTGTGCTTTTTTTCATTGCTCTATGAGTCTATAATAAATGTATTGAGTGCTCCTGACAGGGGCTGTTGATGTCATTGGGGGTGCTTCCTTCCAAGATGCTCTTGCCTGAACCGGCCATATGTCCATCTATAGGACAGCAGAGCCGCTGTTAAGGGGAAAGTGGGCAAGGACGAATCTGTGTGAATTTACAGTAGGCTTTTCTCTCTTGTAAAATACGTTGGTCATGATCATAAACTTTAATCTTGCCCAGCAGTCTGATGACTGCTGACATCAGACAACCGCTTCCCTCAGCTGCATGGGATTGTGGCTGACAACCTCAGGTTCTGAAAGTTCTAGAAATTTCCTAGAAAACAAAGTGTCGGCTGTTCTATTGCCAACCCCCAGGGGATTTTCAAGCCACGTATAAGCAAATACCCGTAGCTCTGTCAGTAATTCAGAGCTGGGCCCCTTACTAAGTTTTGCAAGAACCTCATCGCTGTCCTGATTTCTGTTTCACAAACACTCTCTGGCTGGTTGCTGGCAGTCCTCTGAGGTATTGCCCTGTGGCCTAATTTTCATGTTTGCTGAGTGCTCCGAATTCCCATGAAACTCAATGGGGGCTGTGAAAATCAGACCACAGGGCAATAGCCTAGAGCAAGGACCTGGAGGTCAGAGTTCATATTCTTCATACGTCATAAAAGAGCCTGATTCTATCCCCCTTGCTCATATTAAGTAGCACCTAATTCCATGACTAGTCCCATTGATTCCAGTGGGGGTGCTAACTTAGTATGGTCCTAGACTTTCGTGGTGGAAGCCTGCAGAGGGCCTGTCAAATGATAAGCCCCCATGAGCCCTAACTTATTTTTTTAAAGATTCTTACTTTCTCCTGGCAAAGTGTCACTTAGTTCAGTGAGTTTAGAAATCAAATATTTCAGCAGGAGATTAAAAGCATTGCTTGTGGTCAAATCCCTATGTTGCAACTCCATAGTCCGTTCCATACCCTCTCTGTGCTGATGCTAAGGGAGAATAAGTCCTGTTAAAGGATGGGAGAAGGAGACTGCATTTCTGCAGCACAGAAATGGGAACAAAAGGTGAGGGGGGCCAATGCCCCTCTCATCAAATGCATTACTCTAATGCTAAAGGAGAATAGATCCTAGAATGGAATCCATAAAAGCTCCATTTGGGTTGTGCTCTCAGGGGTCCTGATGCGGTCTCCTTCTAACCACTCCTATCCCATGCATAGGTGCTAGCCCATGCTTGTTGAATGAATGCTGCCAAGGGGGGATTTGTAGGTTTTACACATCCCATTTCATGTAAATATATTTACTTTGACTGGAGTGCATTTAAAAATGGGTTCAGGCCACGAAGGTTGGATCCAGATGTGGTTCTGAAGTTCAGAAGCTCGGGAGTGTTTGGACTGGCCCAGACTCTAGTGCACGTTGCCCTACTTCGGAGATAATGAAGTTGAGATCCTCAAACTAGTTCATTTGCTTTTGTTTCAGAAGTCGAGGCCAAGAAAGCTTGTGACTGGCTGCGTGCAGCAGGATTTCCTCAGTATGCACAACTTTATGAAGGTAAGTGTCCCCTCTCTCGCATTCTCTGGGTTGGGGGAGCATTGGGGGGAGAGGTAGTACTCTCATTTCTCTAGGAGCATGCCTTTGAAAACAGCACTGCACCATGTGTAGAAAGGATGCAGGTCCCACCACCCACCAGTTTGGGGTTCTAGTCCTGAGCTGTTACCCACGCTTCCTTAGCCAGGAGGAGCTGAGAGAGCCTGTGAGACAACACTTAACTCCCAGGAGGAGAGACGACCCCCAGCACCCTCGGGCCAGTGCTCGAAGCAGTGTTGATGAGCTCCAGGTATCGTCAGCCTTGGATGGATGGAAAGAGAGGGAAAATGAGAGAAAATCCAGAAGATCATCCTGTACCTCATCAGGATGGGTTCTGCAGCGTGAGGCTGAGTGTAGTTGGTTGCTCAAGTCCAGAGACGTGTCTGAACAGCAGCCTTCTTCCTATGTGGTCAGGGATGGCTGCAGGCTGCTACCCGAGCAGTGGCTGCTATGCTTTGGTTGTCACTGTGGTAGTGAGTGTCTGATTTTATGCTCTGATCACTGACAACAGTGTCCCTGGCAGCTGTGCTTAAGGTCTTGGCTAGCTGGAGCCTGGGATGGGTAGTAGACCGGATGGTATAGTATGCTCAGACCATGGGGCTAGTCATTCCAGGCCTCCCCTATTCTTTCCAGTTTGGATGACCCAGAAATACCTGACGTGTGTGTGTCTTAACTAGCTGCAGATGGCGACTGCAGGGGAAGTTCTCAGAGCACTGGAGCCAGCGTGAAATACTGGGGAAGAGGAAGAGATGGAGGGGGCAGTTTGCTAATTTCTGATTATATGGTGCAACTTTAAGCCTTCCGACTTGATAGAGGCCTGGAGAACTAGTCTTCTTATCGGCCTTTCTGCATTCCTAAACCTCTGCCCTTCAGGCAGCACCACTAGAAAGTTCCCAGGATGCCTGACCAGGCCAGGGGGGAGACGGGTTTGCATAGATGACAGTGCTGGCAAGTATTTTAATAAGCTCTTGCTGGAGGTGGTGATGCATGTACAGCTGAACTGGCCATGGCACCGGAGTGGGAATGAACATTTCTTTCTCACTCTGCTTAACTGTCTTTGCTGGCAAATGCCATTCCCCCACTCAGTATGCAGGAGCCAGGTTTGTGCACTCCCTGAGTATAGCACCTCCGTGCTGGGAGCTGCATTTCTCTCTTGTGAGGTCCCAGAAGGAAGGATGATTTAGGAGAGATGGCTGGATGAATCCAGCTGACTTTCTCATGCGTTGTGTGTTTCTCAGGGCTTGTCTACACATACAGTGTGGCAGTGATGCAGCTCCACTGGTGCAGTTGTGCCGCTGTAGTGCTTAGGGAAGACGCCAGCTATGCCAAAGGGAGAGCTGCTCCCGTCGGCGTAGTTAATCCACCTCCCTGAGAGGCGGTAACTACGTGGATGGGAGAAGCTCTCCTGTCACATAGCGCTGTCTACACCGGCAGTTGGGTCGGTAGGACTACGTCGCTCCGGGGTGAGGTTTTACATATCCCTGAGCGACGTAGCTACACGGACATACGTTTGTAGTGTAGACCAGGGCTCACAAACCCCATCTGCAAATTAACCCTTGCAGAGTGTGTTTCTGGACCCAGCTTTGTTTACTTCAAACACATGGTGAAGGCCAGTGGTCCCCATGGAGGTTGAAAAATCATAGCTTTGGCTCAGCTTAGCCTGAGGAAGGAGGAGGCTAGAACAATAGCTGGAAGCCTGGCCTCCAGGCAATGTGCAAAGCCAGCTATTGTTCAGCTGGGACACTTCCACGTGCCCCCTCCCAGCAACATAAGCACACAAAGCAAGATATTCCCTCCTTGCTGATAGCTTTACAGGCTGCCTCTTTGTTTCTAGTTTCTATTTTAGGGGTGACCTCTATGTGCATCCAAGTGTAAAGACTGGCCAGATTTCTGGAACCTAGGCCCAGATCTGATTGCCTGTGGGCTGATTACAGCTCATGCTCAGGGAGACAAGAATTGGGTTCTAGACACTGGAGTCTGTCAAGAAACAGTCCAAACTCAGTGCTGGTCTAACAAAGCCTTCTACATCCTTCTGCAGCTTCTCTCTGCTTTCTTCTCTCTCTACTTCTTCCTGCTCCCTGTGGACTCAGCATTCACCTCATCCCTGTGTTGCAACCTGCACTGGACGGCTTCAGTTACAACCAGGCTTCTGCCCTCGTTAATAGAGTAAAAAGTATATATGTATGTCCCCAGCAGAGCTCCCTAGAAGAGGGGAAGGAGCAGAAAATTCCATGTGGTTTGCTAAGGACCTTGCTATGCAGATCTAATCTACCTGGAAGGCTTGTAGATACTACAGTAATGATGTGCATTATGGAAAACCCTATGATAGATGGATGCTAGTGATAGCTGTGTTTAAAGACATGACTATTCTAAGCATGTGCTAGCTTCACTCCTTCCCCAGCCCCTGCTCGGATGCCAGCTAACGTCTCTGTCCTCCGAGACTTGACTCATGACTTTTGAGTCAGGTCTGGGGGAGGCTGAGTGAGGTCCCGGAGCAGCCGTGCTGCTGTGCACATTCCAGACCACTTGCTTGACACAGGCCTGGTGAGTTAGCAGAGGGAGAGTGTCTGCCTGAGAGAGTTTGCAGCACCGCTAATGAAGTCTCCCTACCCTGGCCCTTCTCACTGCTCTCCTCTTTTCCTTCCTGTGGGTGCAGATGTGAATTTTTCTTTTGAGCCAAAGCTGTGGGCGCTTTGAATGCCGATGAAAGAGATTCAAAGCAGCCACTCTCAGCTGGGGGCCCATCCATGCTCGCGGGCTGCAGAGGAAGCCCTGATATGTCGCATCACTGCCATGGCCACTGGATGTAAAACAACTGGCTTTTCTCCAGAAAACAGGGGCCTTATTGTTTGGGTTGGGTCTAAATTTGGAGCATTGGAAACATTGTGAGCAGTGGATTTTCAGAGAGTGCAACTCTGCCGTCTGATCCACTAATGTTTGGCTCCAAAAGCGGGTTGTTTGGTAGTGGGCTGAGAGGCTTAACAGATGATTTTTGGGATGCTGCCACACTCCAAAAAACGGCATGAGTCCAGATCCATGTCTCCCCCACTCCTGACAGTGGTGCTCCAGAGGCAGGTGCCTTTAGTAAGATTGTTCTTATTCTGCGTACTCGAGAGAGAGTGTGATGTAACAGTTAGAAGGAGTCAGGTGTTCGGACTTCTGTCTCCAGCTCTGCCACAGATCTACTGTGGGACCCTGGGCAAGTCACTTAACAGGGATCATTATACCCCCCACTGGTCAAGCAATGAGAGATCCTCGCCTGGGAGAGGAGAGAGACACGCATAGTGTTGTGGTTATCATCACTGTCTGAAACTAGTTCAGGAGCATCAATGATTCCTGCCCTGAGGTCGAATAACTCGCTGTCTTGCAGCTTCCTCCCTTGGGTAGCCACTGGGGAGGGGGTCAGTTACCTGTGCTCTTACACATACCATGTACCTGCTAATTTAAAGCTCCCAATGAAAACCTAAGCATTCAGGAACATGTGGGCCAAACAAATTGAGCACGATGTGGCTGTTTGAAGAGGGAAATAATAATTCTCCTCCCCCTTTCCTGGTGACCTCTTCCCCTCTCTGCTTTCCTCCTTCAGGTACTTTCAGAAAGCTGGCCAAGTGCCAAAGGGGAAGTCGGCCCCTGTGTGGGGAGAGGTTTACCCTCTGCAGTGCTAGCACTCTCCACTCCCGTGGGTGTCACTGCAGCCTGCGGTCAGGATGTGGCAAGGTGTGGGAGAGAGGTGCTTACCTGTGCGGGCTGTGCGGGGCATTGAATGCAGGCTGGGTGTGTGTTTGTGAATAGGCTGATCTGTCAATACAATCAGATGGGACAGTTTAAAAAAATGGAAAGTGTTTCCCCAGGAGGCGCGCTCGGCTCCAAGCAGCACATGCCAGGGTCATTTAACCATGGAGTATTTACCCTGCAGGGAGGAAACTGTCTGTCTGAGAACAAGCAGGTGAGCTAGGCAGCTGCTAAGTAACGGGGTTTACATTTCTTAGTGCGCTTTGGTTTATATCCCTGGTGCTGCCCTCTCATTTTCTGTGTGCTTTGTTTCTCCCCCTCCGCCCATCTCCACTGTCTAACTCATCCTTTTCATCTCTGCATTTCTCCGGTGCCCATCACCATGGCAGCTAGGCACCACTGAGTCTCCCCTCTTCCACCTCTGGGTCTCTCCCCCTTTTTCCTTCTCTGGCTGCCTACAGGAGCTGCCAAATGTGAAGCCGCAAGTTGTCCCTTCAGTGGGGAATGTCTGGCCAGCCTCCTTCCTGCGCTGTTGGAGTGCAACCCTTGAGCCCTGCCCCTCGGGAGCTTCCCCTTGACATTTCGGGGCTGTTCATAGAGCAGTGATATAGTGCTCACTACCTTCTGGGAAGGACAATGTTGCTTCTCCCTCCCGCTCTATCATCCCGGAAGTGTCCGGAGGTTGTCCCATGGTGAACATGCTCCACGTGGCATGCAGATGCACTGCCCAAGCGTAAATCGTATCTTTTACCTGTTGCTTGCAGTCTTCATGGCTGGGGTTCAGAAGCTTCCCACCCTCCTTCTTTCTGTGGCTTTCCCATTTTCCTCCCTGCTCTTCCCTTCTCCAGGTCACACCACATCGCCTCTCCCTCCCCACCCCCATATGCCCACTTTGTCTCCTGGTAGAGCTGCTGACTCAACTTGTGACTGTAATTCTCCTCTTCCTCTTCTCCCCTCAGACTCGCTGTTCCCTATTGACATCGCGTCCGTGAAGAAAGACCACAGCTTTCTGGACCAGGATTCCCTCAAATCCCTTTGCAGGTAAAGCTTCCCACAAACCAAACTAACCTCTGCAAAGAATGGAGGAACCGTGGGACCCTCTCTCTCTGCTGCCCTGTGCTGTGTTGTGCCAGCCCCAGGGCTAATCCTCTGAGAGCCTTCTGAGATCCCCCGGGAAAGGGGTAACATAGATTAGAGACAGCACAGGCTAGTGGGGCTCAGGGGACCTAGGTCTCTGACACTAACTTGCTGTAGTCATTCAGTCTCTTTCAGCCTCACTTTCTCCATTTGTACAACAGGGTGATGGGATGCTTTACTCATTCAGGTGTAACACGCTTTGAGCTCCTTGGATGGAAGGTGCTAGAGCCAAGTATTGTATTATTTACACACACCCCAAGCTCTTGAACAGTAGACACATCTTCCAAAAAATCCCCTTTCTAGATTTATCTTGTGTGTTTGTCTGTGTTTTAACTTTTTGCCTGAGCAATCCCAGTCCCTTGTGGCTGTGTTTCCAAGTGAAGCAGTTGCTACGTGCAGAAAGTCTGGCCATCGACTATCCATCCCAAAAGGCTGTGGTTGGGGTGAGCATCTCAGAGTCGGGCCATGTCTCTCAATTTTAGCTGGACTTTATGGGACTTGGGAATTGGTCAGGGAGTACGAGGAGCACTCACTCATAAGGACTTGTAGCCCCCTCTCTTTCCCATTCTGCCCAGATGTGCAGAGAGGAGCAGAAATTACACCAAGTCCGTTGAGGTGAAAGATAAGGGTGGGCACAGAAGTTAACCAAAGATCTCAGACTTTTCTAGAAGATTCCACTTGGGTTGGGATGTGAAAATGGGCAAAGGTTCAAGGAGGGACTTGTTCTGTGTCTAAACCATCTGCCCATTCTCTACTCTTTTACCATTTGCTTCTACGTAGTTCTCCCTGTGCATATGGGATCCAGAAAGAAATGAAGCGCTTTCCATTGTTCCAATCTATGTTATACTGATGGTGCTTTGTCACTTCTCTAACAATTGAAGAGTATTTGAAAATCCTCTCTCCAGGCTTCACAGCGGGGATTTTGTTTCTTGTTGTTCTGCTTAGACTGAATTCACGACGGGGCTGTTTATGCCAGAAACGCCATCTGTGAGCAGAATTTCACTTGGGTGACTTGTGCCTGTCACATGTAAATAAAAGAAAATGCTCAATGAGTGATTTACTGAGCTTTTGAAAAATAAAAGGTGTGACATGAATATTAAACAGTCAGCTATCCCTTACAGTGGTTTGTGAGGAATTGGATCCTGTAGTGGTGTGTTTGTTCTGTGGTGGTAGATGATTCTCTGCAGTTGATTCTTAGTTTAGCGTGTAATCTGCCGCACCTTGCATTTTACTGTGGGCTGTGAATTCCTTTCCCAGACTTGAAGAAGAGCTCTGTGTGGCTTGAAGCTTGTCTCTCTCACCAACAGAAATTGGTCCAATATGTCTCTCTTGGGTTCTATACTTGTAGATTAATTTTCTTTCATGGAATAAACAGTTGTCTGGTTGCTCTGAGTAAGGATTTCCTTTTGAAGAAGTGATTGTCTGGAAGTGTCAGTACAGTTCACGTGATTAACATAGTCATCCCAAATGCATGGGAGGAGAAACTACGGAGTCCTTTGCCCCAAAACACGTTCTCTCTTTATACCAGCAGGGTTGAAAAGAGCACCACTAGATTCTGTACATATATTTTTTGGGAGAGGAGGTGGCCTGGTCCCTATGGTGGACACTATTAATACCACTGTCATGACCAAGGGGGGATACTTAATAGAGAGGGGCTGTCAGATCCCTGTGGTTTGTGACTATAAATGCCCAGTCCAGTCCGAGACTGTGAATGATCCAGGATATTTAGCTCCCATGTTTTGGGTTCCCGTACTCCTCTCCAGAGCTAAGTCCTTGCAGTGACCCTACAGCTGAGAGGTTGGGTAGATATTTACTATAGTAAGTGCCCTTCTTGCTCACAGGAGCAATGGAAACATCTCTGCCAGGGCTTTTACCATAATGAGGCTGCTGTAATGTTGTGATTCCTAGGGGTGGATCAGAGCTGCTTCTCCTTGCTGGGGCAGTGGAGGTTATATGAAGGTTTTGAAGTTCCTGGGTGATAGTCCATCCCTGTCAGAGCTTTTATGTTTCTTTGTTTCCACTTGTGGCTTAGCATTCAGGTGGCTTGAGTTGTTTCTGGAGTTGTTTCGCTCCGGTAACCTGGAACAGGTCATTTCTGCCTGCTCAGGTGATCGCTTTACATAGTGGAGCCTGCATCATTGCCAACCCCTTTGGGGAGAGAGCGTGCGGTGGGTGGCATGAGTAGACCGTGGCTTTTGGACAGGCATGCCTGGAGCCAGCTTTCCAAAGCCATCCAGTAATCTCTGGGGTATGCAAGGTGGCCACATGCAGCATTTAGCTGATTAGAAGGTCAGAAAAGGAAATTAAATGGCTCTTCCAAGAAAATGAAATCCCGTACACACATGTTCTCCCTCCTGCTCTCCCTCTCTTTCAACTTCCTTCTGCCAAAAGTTCATGAATTTAATCCCTTTGCTTTTGAACTTTCTTCTCCAGCCAGCATGGGACAAAGTGAAAGGCTGTTTGACTTATTTCCAGATGGGTGGCAGGCCAGGCGCGCGTCTGGCATTGCAGCTGCCTGTGCTGGATCAAACCACTTCTTGTGCTTCCAAGTGCCCACTCGATCCCTTTGCCCCTGCCCTGGAAGGGCAGTTGTAGAAAATCTTCCTCCTCACCCCTAGAATCATTATATTCTTATGAACACAGGCTCTGTTTCAGTCCCTCAGCATCCTGCATCTCAGATTTTCTGCCCAGTTTATGAAAACCTCTGTGAATGTTCACTCCAGTCTTAACCAGCTCTTGGAACTGTCAGCTGAATACGAGTTTGAGCCCTAGGGGAAACCACAAACTTTTGACTGGCTTTATCTTCCTGGCAGAAATGGTGGGGTTTTTTTACAGCAGGGTAACTAATGACTGTTCGCTACCCCCTTGTCAAATCCTAGTTGAGACAAGGCTCTGTAGTTTTTACCATGAGATAGCTAGACGAGATCAGCGCTATACCACCCGCCCGTGATTGCTAGCTGGTGTTAAAAACAACAGAGCCTTGTTTCCCCCAGGATTTTACAGTGAGATCGCTAATAGCTGATGTGGGTGAGTCACCTTGCTGTAAAAACATACCTCTCTTGGCTCTGAGGACATAGCCCTTGTGTCCTGGAACCTTTGTGTAGTGTGCACATTAGCATTGACAAAGGTGCTAATTAACTCGTCTTAATTGGCAATCTGTTAACTCGAGTTAAAGCGGGACCACAAACTCTAGTCCAGATACCCCTGGAGTGCAATGTCCAGTGGTCTCAGCTCAGCAATGGGAACCAGGGACTCCTGAGTTCTAATCCCAGCTCTGATTCCCTCTGTGAATTTGGCAGAGTCACTTCATGTTTCTTTGCTGAATAGCCTGCGTTTCTTTCAGTGTCAGATGTTTGAAGGTGCCCCTCCATTGTGCCTGCAGAACTTGCATGTGTAACCCCCTTCAAATCCCTCCGATTATGTTACATATGTCCCCCCATTTCCATGTGCAAACCTGCACTCATGCGTGTAAATTGGCTTGTTCATAACTTTTGTGGGACCAGTTCAGGAAGCCCCTTTGAAACTATATCCCTTTAATGCCCATCAGTACTGGGTGGCTAACCACCTCCCCAAGGGAACTCTGAGAATCTCCCCCGCATTGTGCTTTATAGACACCTGCCTTCTTCTCAGGGTGCTTGAAAATGCAGAGGGAATGGGTGTCCTCAATAGAGGCTGGCAGAGATTTAATTAAATTAAGGCCAAGGATTTGCCATCCCACCTGGTGGCTTTTCTCTCTACCTCCCTGCTTGTACACTGCCCATTATATTATTAGCTTCCTGGGGAAACTGTTATTAAATTGCCCGGAATCTAAACAATGGGAAAAGGGAGTGAGGCTTAATCCGCTGTCAGCTAAGTGTCAAAGCAGTTTAGTCGACTGCTCTGAACAAGTTAATAACAGGCAAGCAGGTCATGTGTCTCATGCTCAGAGCAGAGACTGAGCCCAAACCAGCCAGCTTCTTCCCTCCCCCTCCTCAGAGCATTTCTTAAACGCCCTGTGAGGGGACGCAGTTCGTTCCTGTTTCCTTTCACCTCCTGCTGCCACTTCCTTCCCCTTGCTTTTTAAAACAAAGATTATTTTTCTGAGAATTCTTTGCTGGTGAAAGGCGTTGGGTTTGCAGCCCTGGAGGCTGGAGTCCTCTGTTTATCATCTGAGCAGGTAGCCGGGGCAGTGACGAGCCAGCTCCCCCCACTGCTGTGAAGGAACCAGCTCCAGCAAAGAGACCCAGCCTTCATGGCCTCACTGCTAGGGCACCTACAAGAGGCCAGCCATGATGGGTTCTTCTTCTTACTCTCTCATTCTCGTTCACACTAGCAACTTGTTTCCGTGCATGGAGAGAGGCTGTCTGGATTTCTATATCGCTTTTCAATGAGCTGCCCTTTGTTGTATTTAAGTCTGTTTCCTGCAGTCATATAGCATGAGCTGACAAACCGCAGTGTATACTCCAGTCTCTCACTACGATTAGCTCCCACGCTCACAGACGCAGACATAAGTCACTTCTGGACCTGGAGATTAGCAGTTCTTGCAGACCAACCGCCGAGTTTAGCCTTTCCACTCCAGTGTAAGCAGATAGGCTCCCAGCCATTAAATGATGCTGGCAGATTTGTAGCTCTTCTAAAGTTTATAGGAATGTGCCCAGCAACCTTGGAAATAGTGGAAACTACCTGGGTGCCCTAGAGGGAATCCCATCATGAGGTCACTACGGGGGCGGAGCAAACAGATCGAGCAGTAACTGGAATGAATCATGCTGTACCCACTCAGAATGCAGTGCTGAAGGGATGGTGAAGTCACATTGCTGGACAGAGCCCAATGCGATGTGGCCAAGAGCAGTTCAGCTTCCGCTGTGCAATTCTGCCAAAACACCACCGTGCTGACATTCTGCAGGCTCTCCTTTGTAGTCCAAGGCTGGAGTGGGGAAACTGCCAATTCACTCGAGTCCTGGCCTGCAGCATCGCACATATTATTTAGTCTTGTGTTCTGAAGCCCTCTCAATTCATCTCATTCCTGACCTGTGGCTTCCAAGCTGGGCCCTGCCCACCTCTGCTGATGCACCCTTCATCCTAATCTGCAGCATTTGCTGCTATTCCAGTTATTCCCTTGCATTTCAATTCCAACCTGCAGCCTTCACTTCTGCACAGCCAAGGCACTTCCCTGTTAGTCTGCAGCATCCTGTGCCGTACCTGACCCGCTCCCAAAAGCACAACCAGTGCACCCTAATCCTGCTCGACAGTACCCCTGTTACTCCAGTCCTGGATTCCTCTGGAGCAGAAGAGAAAAGATTGCCTGCTGGCTAAACACATGTTCAAGTGTGGACTGAAGATTTGAGGCCTCTGGAGATGAAAATGTCCTGGGTGCTAAACCCAGAGAGCCACTGACTCACCCACACACACCCCCGCGCAATGACCTAGAGGTATTTATAGGGTTCCTATTTCTAAATCCTCTCCTTTGTCATCTGAAAATCAGTATGATGTCAGGGCTTGGTGTCGCTGTTGGAGAGGGGCTCTTCTGACTGTTACAGGATGGATTTGTTTTATCTTGTGGGGAAAGGGCTGTATTTGTATTTGTGTTTTGTATTTTGTATTTAAGATGTGTAACCCCTTCAGTGCCACAGTGAAGTATTGGGTATTTCCATTAAATGCATTTCTCCCCCTCCCCACCCCCTCCAGCATGACTGGAGGTGCCTGGGCTAGCTTGACATTCTATGGAGGCCCAGTCACATTGCAGCAGCAGTGAATGGGGTTAACTTGTAGCCATGGGAAGGGTAAGAAACAAACTTCGGGAAGGGTAGGAAGTGGCTTCTGGTACCAAGTCAAATATGGGACGTAAAAAGCAATCCGAATCCACGCGAGAGTCAGCCACGGGAAGGGGTGCAATGTACAGTGGGTGGCAGTGGTGGATGTGTGCAGCTGTGGGTGCTGAATCTGATGCCGGCCACAGGGCTAGTAAACTGAAGTGTAACCAGAGGAGCTGCAGGTACTTGCAATTTGGCCAGAGTATCCAGGGACTTGTATTGAAAGGCAGTGGGGCATCTCTCTGACTTGAATACTTGTGAAATGGTTCTGGCATGAGCCATTAAGGCACTCAGGCCACGGGCATGTTGGAGCAGTCTGAATTCTTAAGGGGAGATGCCGAGGCACACGTGGTTCTGCTTTCACTCTTGGGAAAAGGGAAACACAAGGAGTCCAAAGAAGCTTCTTCCCATTCAGCAGGATCCTCCTTCCTGCGCCAGCCGGGCAGTGCTTGATTTGTAATGAAAGAGGTGCTGGGGCTCAAGCAATTTTTTTACATTCATAACTGATGCAGCCAGGCCAGAGGGGCCGGGGCTGTGAACTGTCGAGCCTGGAGGTGCCGGGGCTAAGCCCTGGCACAAATTAAGCACTGCAGCGGGGGAATGTGCACTCGGCTGGAAATGATCTTGGGCCTGTCCCAAGCTCCACACATACGCTTGCTCCCCAGCTGTTTGGTGACAGGTGACAATGCCGCAACACGGGCCCTTGAGAAAAAAAACAAAGTGCAGCAGCAAAAGCCGAAAGCCAAACCAGACAAAAGCGTCTCTTGTTTGTTTGCAGGAGGCTGATGACCCTGAACGCATGTGCCTCTATGAAGCTGGAAGTCCACTTTCAGCGTAAACAGGTGAGTGGTGAGGTTTCAAGGGTATAAACAAGGCCACGATGCATTGTGGGGGAAGCACATGCGCACGGATGGGACAATGAGCCTGTGTTTAAAAATGAATAATTCCAACACTGCTCTTTCATGTAGAAAAGTATCATTCCTGGATCAGATGCCTTCCCCTGCTCTGTCCTGGGTCATGGGTCTTTCTGCTTGGCTCCGAATAAAGAAGGAGCACAGCTATCTAGAATCCCTGCTTGCATGCTGCAGGGTTGAGGTGGAAGGCTTGTGTCAGTGTGTGCTCCGTGGTTTGTCATACTGTGCTGAGCCTCCTCATTTCAGCTGCAAAATTACACAGAAAAAATCTGTTACAGATTCTTTCTGAATGATCTATTTCTACATAAGCAATTGCTGTAGTTTCCATGAGGATGTTCTGTGATTGTGAAGGGGGGGTGGAGTCCAGGGAATGCAGAGGGGGTGTCGACAAGAAGACAATCTCTCCAGTAAGTTCAGGTGCACCCTTGGAGGGTGTTTGAGATCTAGCAGATCTCCAGGGACATGTGGCTCTGGCTGGCTTTTTAAACTGTGCTATCTGGGGTCCTGCCAGCATTGCTTTTGCTTCCCATATATTAATATCTATTTTTGTCATCCCGCTCCTGATACCAGATGGAGGATTTCACAGGGGAAGAACCCTGATTTTTTTCTTTTCCCTCCCTCCTCCTTTGTTTGTTGGTTTATTCTGCTGAATGCCTGTACTTGTCCATGGCCAGTTTTGTGTTCCCATTTGTCATGTTTCAGTGTAACCATTATGAGATCCATATTGTAACCATTCAGACCATTGGAGAAGCTGCTGCAGCAAACCCGTTGCATGAGCTCATCCAGATTCGAATTTAGGCCCCTGATTTGAGGTGAGCTCCCATCACCAGGAGACTTACTGCAGATATCTCATATGATAACCATTAGAAGGGTCTGGTTGCAGCTGCTTCCAGGCCAGCCATAATGCAGTGCCATGCAGTTAAACATGAACTAGAAGGGGATTTCCTTGAGCAAATGTCTGGCAGAATGGATCAGTGAGGAAACATAACCCCAGAGGGGAGTTTTCCCTCGGGGAGGATAAAACTTACCCATGTGTCTCAGACAATAAAATGCTTCTCTTAAAACATCGTTTATTGTGGTTTCATATTTTCCATTCCCACCTGCACTCTGTGGCAGCTGCAGTCTCCGCACCTTAGTGCCAAAGGTCCTCACCTGTCCTGCAGAATTGCAGGAAGGGGTCATGGTTTTGGAACATTGTTCCAGTGTCCGGATCTCTGGTTCTGCAGAACACAAACAAGAGAAAGAAAATGAAGGTGGAAAGGGGGCCAGGGCCGAGTGGATAGCTTCAAGCTGTTTGCGCTAGCTTCACTGAGTGCAGAGGCAGTGAGGTAGCGGCATTAAAAATAGAAATGCCATAGATAGAGGGAGATTGGGGATAAATCTAATGGGAATTAGTAAAAATGTTGCGTGACTGACCAGATCAAGAAATCAGTATGTGGGCTGGGAGAAATGTCACAGCTGTCTCCAAAATTCTAATCCCAGTGCAGGTTTTGGTAGCTAATTGCCCTTGCATTCCCTCTTCAGAAGGCATTGCTACTGTTAACTCCGAACATACCCCACCTCACCACTAAAGCATCGTGGTTGCTGGGGAGCTATTGTTACCACTCAACTAGAACTGTTCAGTTTTGATAAATATTTTTGTAAATCTTGACTTTTGATAGGAAACAGTTAAAATATTTTGGCCCACTTTCCCCCTATTTTTGGACCAGGTCTTACAATAAATTGCTTTAATTTTCCTACTGTAGCGTACGTTATGTGCTTGTCCGCTACAGTGTGGGGATATATGCACATGATGTTTTGAGTGCTTTCTGGTGGTGGTTCTAATGATAGTGCTCCGTACTACAGGAAATGCTTCGTGGACCAGTGGATCTCAAACTTATTTGATCGCGCCTCCCTTCTTTGTGTCTGTAGTAGTTTGTGACCCCTCTCCCTGCTGCTCCTGCCACACAAGTACATATATGGCTGCCCAGCTCTGAAGGCAGAGCCGACAGCAGCGGCTGCTGTCTCGATGCCCAGCTCCGAAGGCAGTACCACTGACAATAGCAGTGCAGAAGTAAGGGCGGCATGGCATGGCATTGCCATCGTTACTTCTCCACTGCTGCTGGCGGCGGCGCTATCTTCAGAACTGGCTGCCCAGTCTGTAGCCACCGCTCTCCAGCCACCCAGCTCTGAAGGCAGAGTGACTTCTCATGCCCCCCTCAGAGTACATTCTGCCTCCTCCAGGGGGTGTGCACGCCAGTTTGAGAACCTCTGTGTTGGACAACACTACCTAGAATCCATAACAGGAAGTTGAATATCCTGGTTTTAGATAGGGAACAATAAAGTCTTCTGGTCCTGTTAGCAGGAAACTTCGTGGCCTCTGAATTTCCCACAATAAATGATAAATAATGGATCTCGTGTGTATGATGTACTACAGTTGGTATTAAAGGAATGGAAGCTGCTATTTATGTGCGCATCTTGCTCCAAATTCCCCTTTGTTTGTATTTAGGGAGGTGCTGCTGTATTGAAAACCAGCCCTCCATCCAGCCCCTACCTTTAGCCTCATAGTAGTGGGATGTTTCTGATAAAAAGATCAGCAGTGAAATGGTTGACAATGATTAATATTTAAGCTGCCATCATTGGGTCTCAGAGTTAACACCCTATTTAGATGAATGTGGGGAAGTTCACAATTTTGCTGGGTTTTTTTTTGCCCCCCTCTCGGTCTATAGCAAAGGGCCCTTTAATTCAGCTACAGTAAGTCAGCCCAGCTGCATCCATTCACATCAGGATTTTTTTTTTTTTTTTAATAACTTGCAGGTCTAACAGAAGTTTAAATGTTTGAAGTGAAAGCTTAGATTCTGTAACAACTCCTGGGGACACCAGTAGACAAGCTTCACCTGATCTCTGATTCGTATGTTGGCTCGGCAAGGCCATGAGCCATTCTGTCCCAGCACCTGACCTGAGACCCCAGAAACCCTTTTCATACCAGCACGTGTATCTAGAAAGCAATAGCTTCCGTCTGTCCCCTCCCGCTTTGATTCAGTTACAGTGGAGCAGTCTGTTCTTTGTAGGACTCCTTCCATTGTGTGGCAAGGAACCCTCTGTTCTAAGTCTAAAGGCTCTGGGATTGGCTGCGTGGCAGTGACAGTGCTTTCTAATGGACAACAGTACAGTGTGCTTCTGCTGAGCTGCTTCTCCAGTGCGCCACTGTCCTGGCAGGAGAGAGACAGGCAGAGCGTCAGGACACTATTACAAATTCTGGAGTCTGTTTGCATGGGATGGTGTTTTCCCCCTGCTTCGTAACCCTGTGAACTGGTTGGATCCACCATATGAAACATTTAGAACTAGCATGGACAGAGCCCACAGGAACATACTGTAGAAAACAACCCTGCTCTAGCCCCCAGAGAATGGACAGACTGAGACTTAATGGATCTTTTCTCTCTCTCCTATGCAATTGCTTTTCATAGAAGGTGGGGTGTGCTTGTTGGGTCTCTTAAAGTGTATTGTACGTAGCACATGACCCCATCAAGAGAAGATGTGGTTATGCAACTGTAAATTCTCCTACCCTAGCTGTGGTTGGTGGGTGTGAGTAGCCATGCAAAACTCAGGGAGAGGGTGGTCAGACTGGATGACCCAGCTGGTTGTGTCTTACTCTGTGATCCCTATTCTTGGTTTAGAATGAAGACTCAGAGGAAGAAGATCTTTGTGCCATCAGCGACCGATGGGCCTTCCAGAGGGACAGCAAAAGGTGGTCCAGAATTGGCTCTGTTGACTTTCTCTCCCACAGTCCAGAGGTGCTGAACACCACCATGCGGCAGACATCCAGCCGTGAGAGCATCCTGACGGACCCCAGTGCCAATCTGGAAGCCACTTCGCTCCACAGCAATACCAGCACAGGCAGCACTGGCGGCACAGTTGGCATTGTGGCCATCCCGCCTGACGTGTCACCCAGCCAGGACTCTCCAAACATCACCAAATCCAGCCAGAGCTTGAGTGACCACTCCGTGACAAACCAATCCCCAAACCGGAGTGGGAGTTCTAAGGACAAGTCCAAGAAGCGGAGGTCCCGCAGCTTCCTAAAAAGGATCGAGTCTTTCCGAAGGAAGGACAAAGAGAAATCTGACTCCAAAGCAAAGGATGCCGCTAGTGGCGGGACAGTGACCAAACCAGGGTGGGACTCTGCGAAGAGTAATGGGAACCTTACTGCTGCCACGACCACCTCCCCCAAAAGAGGAATGTCCTCCTCTTTCCATGGCAACAAACACTTTCTCTCGGTGGGATATAGGACTAATCGCATGTCAAACTCGGGCGAGAGGAAGCCGGGCTCTGAACTGAGACGCGGTGCAGTCTATCTGGAGGACTATGAAACGGCCCTGAAAAATAGCACCAGCTGGGCTGCTGGAGAACTGCACCAGCGGCATGTGTACAAGGGCGACTGCCTGATCCACCTCCCTGGGGACCACAAGCCGGGGACTTTCCCCAAATCTCTCTCCATCGAAAGCTTGTGTCCTCTCGATGGCAGCCCTTTGGCCCACTGGAAAGCTGGGAACAAAGCGGTGGGACTTTCGGGGTGTGGAGTTGGTGGCAGCAGCAGCAGCATGGACGACTCCTCGCCACGGGGCTTTGTGTGCCGGCAGAGGCGGGGCTCCTGCAGCTCTGTGGGCAGCCGGGCGAGCGTGTACGACAACGTGCCCGAGTTTGGCAGCAGCGAAGATTTCTTCAGCATGGATGGGGAGGTGAGCTACAAAAACCTTGATGACATCTTGCAGGACGTCTGGGGGCTGCAGCGGAAGGTGGAGCTCTGGTCTAAGGCACTCAGCCCCGACCTGGATGAGGAGGGAGAGGGGGAAGGGGAGGAGGAGACGGACTCAGGAGGGGAGCCCACCTTCCCCTCCAACCTGAACTTCGAAGAGCAGTCCATGTCCGACGTGGGCACCTCTGCCAGCGACTTCGACAGCACGGGCAACTCCTTGAATGAGGCGGAGGAGATCGAGATGAGAGAGCGCAGGGATTCAGGTGTGGGAGCGTCCCTCACCAGACCTTGCAGGTAAGTGGGTTGGACACGTCGCTGAGCTAAGGTCTAGGCACGACTCCCCTCAGGCACCCCTGTCCCTGGCAGCTCAGCGTCCCTTTAATAGCAGGTGTGTGGCAGGTGGAGCGCTTAGTCTTGGGGCTGACTTTCCACAGGCACAACCAGCTGGCCCCTAGTGCGCCACCAGGCTTTTCCTTTGGAAGGGTGCTCGCAGGCCTCTGCTGGCGGTTTGCATTCCAGTCGCCCCCCGTCCAACGCCTCAGTGTTGCTTGTATGTAGATCAATCATGAGAGGCCACTAGAGAACAGTGTGAGTGGCTCTACTTCTTCTGGGACACCTTTTGGCCCTAGATCTAACATCATCTCCTGGATAAACCCTGGCATTTGCTTATTGCACAGCTCCGCTGGGCAGGGCCATCCCTACCCATACGCAAACTACACAGCTGCATAGGGCACCAGGAAATTTGGGGCACCAAACTGCCCCAAATTTCCTGGTGCTCTACGCAGCTGCATGCTGCATCCAGCTACAGTGGCCAGCCCAATCCCCCGGACGGCTGAGCTGGCCCCTCTTGGGCTGCGCACAGCGGGACCCAGGAAAGCTGCCTCTTCCCCTTCCCCTCAGCCCCTGCCCCAGCCCTGCCCACACTCCGCCGCTTCCCCCCCAAACCCTGTCCCCTTAGCTATGCGTCCTGGGGGACTGCAGCAGGGGTCAGGCCCGCCCCGCACTCATTGGGCGGCGGGAAGTGGAGCGACCCGGCCCCAGCCCGTTCCAGTCCGCCAGCTCACAGCCGCGCTGCCTGTGAGTGCTGGGGGACAGTTCTCCTCTCCCCCCAAGCCTGGAAGCCGGGGAAGCAGAGTGAAACAGGCTGGGGTCGGGGCGGGCGGGCCTAACCCCTGCTGCCTTCCTGCACTGGCTGCTCCTGCTTCCCAAAGGCCTGGGACGCAACCCCCCTCGGAGGCCTGGGGCCAGCTCCCCCCCTGCTGGGGGGCTGCATAGGGCACCACAATCTCTGGGGATGGCCCTGCCGCTGGGCCACTAGCACTTGGGAGAGGAGGGAATGTCACTGTGATATTGGTCCCCGAGGCAGACAGGCTGGCGTTGGTGTAGGTGACACACACGGTGACTGTGCCATCTGCGTATGCTATTGTTTTCACTGGGACTGAGCCAGCCTGGAACGAATGAAGACCCTGTTCAGAATCAGTTGCTCCAGGACCCCCTGCACTGTGTGAGACTTAGTTTGGGTGCCTAAGGGCAGCCGGTGAACACAGCTTGAGTCTCTGGTGCCCTCCAGTGGCCTGAAGCAAGCACCAAGAGCATTCAGAAGGACCAGGATGCTCATCTACCCTTTTGCTGCTGCCAGTTTGAAGGGAACCTTAATATGGGCATATTTCAGTTGTGTCACACAGACCCAGTTCCACACATACCCCGGACGTGCTTTGCCACTTTGACTTAAAATTATTAGTTATGAAACCAGGCAGTTACTGTCCATGGATATGCTGTTAAACATGCTCGAGTGGGGTAGTTTGTCTGGTATGAAGATCCCTCTGAAAAGCTCTGGCATCTGCTCAGCTTCCCGGTTGCCCTAAGTTAACTGCCGCCTGCACGTTTAGACAGTGGCAGGTAACTCCTCTGCTGGTAGGTGGTTGATGTGTGGGGATTTAGATCCATTCAAGTCAGCAGGGAAAGTCACACCCCCTCCGCTTGGAGATTTACCCCAGTGCATTGGTGGATGTCCAGGGGCCTTTCAGAACAACATGGACTTGGGAAAGTTCAGCAGGGTCAGAGCTCATCATCAAGCTCCCTACACCGAGTCAGTCAGGGGGTTCGATTGCCTTCGTTCTGCCGAAAGAAAGCATTGGCTCGGGGTGTTTGTGTCACTCTGATTTCACAGTGCTCTGGGATGACACAGGATCAAATTGTGATGTTGCTTCCCACTGTCACAACACAGCATCCCACCCAAAGCACATGAGGGGTTCTGTGAAAGACCTGCAGGCTTGCGTCTCTCTCCCAGACACTGATACCCTGGGACTGGCTGTGATGTAAATACCTGGCGGGATGGCTAGATAGGAGTCTAGGCCCTTCCATGAGGCCCAGTACAGACTTGTGGAAATCAGGATCTCTTGTGACTGATGAGCTGGGTGGTGGCCCTAGAGTGTGGTGACTTTGCTGGGGTAGGTTGGGTAGATAGCGGGGTTCTTTTTTACTGCCAGTGTTGTGTACTTCACCGGGTGGAAGGTGTAGCTCTGGGAAGCAAAAGAAGATGCCACTGCCCTCCACCCAGTGCCCCCGTTGCTCCCCAGGACAGCAGGTCTGTAAATCCCCAGGCTTAGCAGACCAATAACCACAGCACTGGGGTTCTCAATGGAAATGCCCCAGCTATGTTTGAATTGCACGGGAGGGCTGCTTTGAACACTGTAATGGGCCCATCCCTCCCACGGCCTGAGGTAGTTCATATTCTAGTCCCTGCTGGAGGAGGTGGCAGGAGAGTGCTACCCCTGCTGGCTCAGTGCCTCTGCTGGACCCCTGCTCAGCTCCCAGGAGCACTTGGCAGTGCGGGAAGCAGGCGTCCTCCTCCCCTGGGGAAGCGACACGGCTGCCAGTGTGACCTTTTGCTCCCTTGCCCTGCTGTCCCCTGCAGGAAGCTACGCTGGCACAGTTTCCAGAACTCCCATCGTCCCAGCTTGAACTCTGCCTCCTTGGAGATCAACCGCCAGTCCTCCGCTCAGCTCAACCTGCTGCAGAAGTGCTCGTTGCTTCGCCTCACCGCCATCATGGAGAAGCACTCTGTGCCGCACAAGCAGGCCTGGGCCTGGTGAGCGTGGGAGAAGTGGGGGCGGGGAAGGGAAGCTGCAGGGCATGATTGAGTAGGGCCAAGCATGAGCTCCCTGAAACCAGAGCTTCAGATCCCAGCAGGGTTGACTCAACCTTTCATCCTCCTGTGGCAGATAGTGAGGGGTGTGTGTGTGTGTGTGTGTGTGTGTGTGTGTGTCGGGGGATGGCGTGGGAAGCCATCTTTGCTCTGCATGCACATGAAACATTGCCTTGGGCTCCCTGTAGGAGTTTGCTGTAGGCAGTTCCCCTGGCTGCTGCCCTCCACCCCAGAAGTGACTGCATTTCAGCGGTGCTGAATGGATTGTTTGTGAAGCACTTTGGGATGGAAGGTGCTGTAGAAACACAAGAGACTATTGGGGAGGGGGTTCTTTTGTACCCGAGAGTATCAATACAAGGTAGAGTTGTTTGTATGTGAGCACGTGGGTGTGCATGTATGCATATGGGGGGGTGTGCGCACACCATGTGTACATGTATGCATATGTTGCATGTGTGCATCCATGCATATGGTATGTAAGCATGTGAGCGTATGCACATGGGTGTGTGTGGGTGTGCACATGGCATGTGTGCAGGGGGGCGTGCATGCATGCATATGAGGTGTACATGCGTGCATTTGTGTGTGCGCATATGTGTCCCCACCTCACCTCCTGCTTGCTGCTATGAGCTTCTGCCCAGGGCAAATGGTGGCTGTTCTGACTGGCCTGTCTGCCCCCTGTCCCCATCTCACAGGACTGTCCCCAAGTTCATGAAGAGGAGCAAAGCCCCCGACTACAGGGACAAAATGGTCTTTGGGGTCCCGCCAATCATTAACGTGCAGAGGACAGGGCAGCCTCTGCCGCAGAGCATCCAGCAGGCCATGCGCCACATCCGCAGCCAGTGCCTGGACCAGGTGAGGACCAGCCCTCTGCAGTACAACCCTGAACTCCCATTCACTTGCCCACAGCTCAACCGCCCCTCATTTAACCTTGTGTCAGCTGGAGCCCTGCAGTAGATGCAGCCATGGTGATCAGGGTGCTCACTCTCCGGGGATCTCTGTCTCTCTGTCAGGGTGCATGAGTGATGGAGGCAACCCCTCGCTTTGGCCCCACTGACTTTTAACTCCATAGGGTGCTGCTCCTTAACCCCTATGCATTCAGATTGCCTTGAAGGGGAGATACAGAGTTGCTTGCCATAGGAGCGTACTGCAGCGTTAGGACTATGTACAGTTTCATTGCCTTTGCCCACAGCCCCTGCCGTGGGCTCCAGTGTAGCTCCCCAGCCCTGCAGCCCTCTCAATGGGGCAGGAAGAAGGCACTTTATTTAAGGAGCCACTGTCAGCCCCTGCTGGTACCCCTGCCTGGTCGACCAGAATAGCCTACCAGGGGTATGGACCTGTCGCTGAGGGGAAGCTTGAAGGTGGGTTGGCTGGTCGAAAAGCCAGCAAGGTGGCAATGAGCTTTGGGGCACTGCAGTAAACTGAGGCTTGTTCCTGTATTCACCCCGGTCTCTGCCTGCCAAACCAGACGCCTCACCTGGGTGCCCTGGCCCAGCCCGCACACAGCAGCGAGCATCTCAGGAAGGGCAACAATGTTCTTGCTGTCGCGTGGGGAGCGGAGCCCACAACCTTTCACTTAGTCAGTGACTTGAGACCCTTCCTCTCAGGCATTGTTGCCTCCTCGACCTTCCCTTGCCCAGGGCCCCCTTCCCGGGGTGGGGGAACCCAGACGTGCTGGGAAGGTGTCTCCTGATGGGCACCACAGAGACTCCCTGGCCAGCAGGTTGTCCTGGCTTCTCACTGGGTAGCAGAGGCTGAGCTGAGGGCTGTCAGCACCTGCCTGAGACAGAGCTGGTTACTCTGCCTGGAGCTCAGGGCTGCCTTGGCCGACTGTGCTGGACTCTGCGCTTCTCCTGGACAGATTGGCATTTTCCGGAAGTCGGGGGTGAAGTCTCGGATCCAGGTGCTGAGACACATGAACGAAGCCTCCCCCGACAACGTGAACTATGAAGGGCAGTCGGCCTACGACGTGGCTGACCTGCTGAAGCAGTATTTCCGCGACCTGCCAGAGCCCATCTTTACCAGCAAGCTCACCGACACCTTCCTGCAGATCTATCAGTGTAAGTGCAACCAGCGGGCTCCCTGGGAGAGGCCTCCCAGCGGGGCAGAGCTAGGCAGGTCCTCAGGGCTGGGAGTGGGTCCAGGCTGAGTAGGGAGTTGGATCAAAGCAGCAGGAGGTGGTGCAGTGGCCGCTGGGCTGGGCTGCCTGGCTTGGGAGGAAAATCAAGGACTTAGGAGCACCCATGGGAGTTGGGAAGAGGAGTCTGCCGCAGAGATGGGGAAGCGGAGAGGAGAGAGGGTGTCTATGGGATAGGGGGGCTGATTTGTTGGATCTGCCTTATTCCACCTCTGCTTCCTGAGGGGACTGCCCACTGCTATAGCCTGACCCCATTGCTAACGTTCTGCCAGCAGTGGTGGAATAAAACTGACTGGTCCAGCATAGGCTTCTAACCAGGGAGCAGCGCCGGAGCAGTGAGCGGTGCTTCAGAGCATGGGGCCTAGATGAGGGGTTTGGCTGGGCCCTTTCCTCAGTCCCCACTACTTGGCACCATTGAGGTGGTTGTTGACATGCAGTTGCACAGCTCTTAGTTGTGACCCAGTGCTGCCCCCAGAGGAATACGTGGGCTGTGGAATTAGAGACTCAGTCCCAGGCCCTGTGAACATGCTGCTAGGGGAGAAATGTTACCAGGGGAGATTTTTGCTGTGAAATGGCCTATGAACAAATATTGCTGTGACCAGCTCCACACAATGAGAGGCCGGCAGTAAGGTGGCTTGGGGCCCTTTGACTGGACAGCAGCTTCAGTATGAGGTGAGCAAGTACCCTTATTTTCTGGGGCCCCACCTAGCTGCCCCTTGGTCCAATCAGCCCAAGTCTAGAGGAGCCCCTTAGGTGTAGGGTCCCAGAGCCTGGCTGACCACAGGCTTCTTCGCTTTGCCTTCAGTTGTCCCTAAAGAGCAGAGACTGCAAGCTGTCCAGGCAGCCATCATCCTAATGCCAGATGAGAACCGGGAAGTGCTGCAGACATTGTTGTACTTCCTGAGTGACATTGCCTCAGCTGAGGAGAACCAGATGACATCTGGGAACCTGGCGGTGTGTCTGGCCCCATCCATTTTCCACCTCAACGTGTCCAAGAAGGAGAGCACCTCACCCAGGTAATGCACAGCCAATTCAGGCTTTCAGAGTCCCAGCGCTCCCCTCCACGATCCCTCTCTCTGTCTTCCTTACTGGAGACACGGCCTGGTGGTACCCTGGCTGGCCTGCACTCGCTGTGGCACCTACACCGAGGCTGGGTCAAACGAAGGGGGAAAAGGGCTTCCATTCCCAACAGGTTCCCTCTGCCCGTGCTCTCCATCAGGGGCTGCGAGGGACTCCTAGAGGGCATGCTAGGGGAAGGAGCATCCAGCTAAGGTCCTAACTCTCAGCCCAGTGCTGCAGGAGTCTCTGAGAGCCATGGCACAGGGGCTGCTGCAGTGTCAGGGACCCCTCCATGGGCACAGCGGACAAGTGACATAAGGCCTGGGCCACAAGGAGCTTACAGCCTAATCTTCCTCCTGGGCTGAGCACAGCAGTGACAGAGTAATCACCATGGTGACAGTACAGCCCCAGTGAGGGACATAGTGAAGTTCCCAATGTGAGGGCAGGAGGGGATGGAGTCTACACCCAGTCCAGCTCTGCTGAAAACTGATAGGATCAGGAAGCTGCAGTACTGCTGTTTCACCACAGGGTGTCAGCAGGACTCTCCTTAGGGCTCCATCTTTTCAATTACTACAATACAGTGATTCCTCCCCTGCCAGTATCTCTCCCTGTTGCAAGAATGCATGGAGTACCTCCAGCTGAGCCCTTACTCCCTGCTCTCTTGCGGCCCGTCACTCCCTCTGCTGGGTCTCACTACTCAGCATTTTCTTGGGCAGGATGATTCAGAAGAGAGGCACCATGGGAAAGCCTGACCAGAAGGACCTGAATGAAAACATGGCTGCCACCCAGGGGCTCTCCCATATGATCACAGACTGTAAGAAGCTGTTCCAGGTAGGTAGCTGCAGCTCCGGGTGAGCGATGCTGCTTTGTCTAGGTACTTACCTGGCCCCTCCTCGCTGTACAATCTGAGCACCCCTGGATTTTGTTCTCACAGTGCCACTGCTCGGTAGGGCAGTGCTGCCTTGCCCCCGGTACAGGTGAGGCACACGGTAGATGAAGTGCCCCAAGTCACATGGCAGGTCCATGGCTGGGTTGGTAAGTCCGAGTCCTGGGCATTAAACCATCCTTCTGCCATTGCCGTACAGAAGCTAGCCAGCAGCAGGCTCTGTCTCGCCTGTGATCGTGTAACGATGAAACCCTTCTTCTCTCGGCAAGTCAAACGACTGTGGAAAGGCTCTGGGAGATGTGTAGAAGTAGCAGGTGCCTGTGCATTTCCCCTGTGTGCTTTGGGGACTGGCTTACAGCAGGAGAGCAATCTGACAGAAACGGTGCCAGTCTGTGTAGAATGCTGCTCTGAGGGAATTCAACTCTCACAGCGGAGTCTGCCTTCATCCCAATGTACTCCTCCCCGACACCCATCGGCGCCTTGTCACGGTTCCTGGGAAAGGCCAAGATTCTCCTTTGTTACTCACTGACTGCCCTAGGAAAACTCTGTGAAGTGCCATAGAGTCAGAGAAGTGTAGGACTGGAAGGGACCTCAGTAGGTCATCTAGTCCAGTCCCCTGCACTCATGGCAGGACTAAGTATAACTAAACCATCCCGACAGGGGATTGTCTAATCTGTTCTTAAAAACCTCCAATGACGGAGATTCCTCAACCTCCCTAGGCAATTTATTCCAGTGCTTAACCACCCTGACAGTTAGGAAGTTTTTCCTAATGTCCAACCTAAACCGCCCTTGCTGCAATTTAAGCCCATTGCTTCTTGTCCTATCCTCAGGGCTTAACAAGAACAATATTTCACCCTCCTCCTTATAACTACCTTTTATTTACTTGAAAAGTGTTATCCTGTCCCCTCTCAGTCTTCTCTTCTCCAGACTAAACATCCCAATTTTTTCAATCTTCCTTCAGAGGTCTTGTTTTCTAGACCTTTCATCATTTTTGTTGCTCTCCTTTGGTCTTTCTCCAATTTGTCCACATCCTTCCTGAAATGTGGTGCCCAGAACTGGACACAATACTCCAGCTGAGGCCTTATCAGCATGAAATAGAGCAGAAGAATTACTTTTTGTGTCTTGCTTATAACACTTCCGCTAATACATCCCAGAATGATGTTTGCCTTTTTTTGCAAGTGTTACACTGTTGATTCATATTTAGCTTGTGATCCACTATGACCCCCAGATCCATTTCCGCTGTACTCCTTCCTAGGCAGTCATTTCCCATTTTATATGTGCAACTGATTATTCCTTCCTAAGTGGAGTACTTTGCATTTGTCCTTATTGAATTTCATCCTATTTACTTCAGGCTATTTCTCCAGTTAGTCCAGCAGGGCTCTCCTTCCCTACATGCTCCCAAGCACGCACTGTACTGCTACGCAGCACTCCCAGCTTGGGGAGCAATAGGCCAGCCCTGCTAACCAATCCCAAGTGTGTCTCGAGTGGCAGTGCAGAGCACTTACCACAGGGCACAGACCCAGACAGGATGGCTGCGCTGTATCATCCTCATTTACCCACTGGCCACATGGGATTTCCTTAGTGTTCCAGGGATCTAGTAATTGCACTGGATTGGCCCAAAACTCCATCTGGTCCAGTTTCCTTTCGCCAACAGTGCCCAGTACCAGATGCTCCAGAGAAACGTGCAAGAAGCCCCCAGTGGGCAGTTACGGAATAACCTGCCCATAGGGGATGTTTCTGTCTAAGTCCCAAAGTTAGTGGCTTAGTTGTGTTCCTGAAGCAGAGAGGCTTATCTCCCTTGTAGAAATACCTTTTTTACCCTCCCTAATGTGACTGCTCCCATCTAACATTTGGACATCAGCTGATAGGTGGGGGAGGTGTGAAAACACCCAATGAGCCCTGACGTCACTGGACCCAATCTGTCCTGCTGGTTGGTGTGCAGCATTGTTTGGGCTATTGGTATTGGCATCCCAGAGTCCGTCTGGGTCAGAGAGGTGACCTCAGGGTTTATTGCACAGTGATTTCAGGAGACAGAGTGGGCGAGCAATTCCTAGCAACCACTCTTGGGTTTTTAAACTCCTAAGTCCCACGTGTTTGGTTTCTAGATACCCCACGACATGATGCTTCAGCTGGGCAACTCCTACGTGGCAGCAGACGCCCACCCGCTCTCGCTGGCTGAGCTGATGAGCCACAGCTTGCAAGGGGAGGGCAAGGATTTCCAGGCTTATTTGGAAGATAACGTGCAGAATCTGCTCAAAGAGTCCTCAGAGAAGTTCAAAGGGTGGCTCAGCACCGCAGGGCCCCAGAACACAGAGCTCTCGTGCAAAAAGGTAACGTCCACCCTGGGAAGGGTTTGCACATGCCGGTGTATTTGGAGTATATGGAGATATTCAGGAACAGACTAATCAGTGGCCTACATCCTGGTAGATTTCTTCATGCGTCACAGATACACACAGCATGGCTGCCAGCTAAACTGGTCCGTCAACTAGACCTCATACCCTTTGGCTAGGTAGTGTATTCAGCAGTCCCATTCTAGACCACCAGTGTGATGACACTAACTAGCAGAAGCCGGGAGCTGGATAACCAGAGACAAGCACGGGGTACTCTGTGCCAGCAGGCCCAATAAAGAATCCCCTTTATATTCAGTGCAGATGAGCTGGTTCAGACATAGAGGCCGCTCACCCGTGAGCCAGTAAGGGGCAGGCTGTACATACTCACCAGCCCATGTAAGGCAGTTCCCCTGCCCCCATGGCAGGGAGGCCTCAAGGGGCCACTTGTTGTCCTTAGGTTTCTTGGCTTGAAAGCCTGACTGACTTCCTCCGCTCCGGGCTTCCACAGGTTGGTGACGGACATCCGCTGCGCTTGTGGAAAGTCTCCACGGAGATGGAGGCCCCTCCCTACACGGTGCTGCAGAGGGTACTTCGGGAGCGTCACCTCTGGGATGAGGACCTGCTGCAAGGCGAAGTGATACAGGCCCTGGACGAGAACATGGAGGTTTATCACTACGTCACGGACAGCATGGCGCCCCACCCCCGCAGGGACTTCATCGTTCTCAGGTGAGGTGGGAAGAAGAAGCACTTGTGGGTGAGGGAATCTGGACCAGCATGGAGGCAAGGTGCAATCTCTCCAACTCCCCTACCTATGCAGGGAGCTATTGGTCCTGGTGTGGAATGTCCTGTGCCTTTATATCAGGGGGCGGTCAACGTACCCATCCCCAATTTACCCAAGCAGACTACAGACCAAAGGAGGTCCCCGGAGGTCTGAGATGCGGCTGCCCGGAGGAGTGTGGAGATTCCAGGTCCTGTCTGGGAATGCTCCCTCTCCATTAGAGACAACATACTGCACTCGGGGGTTGGGCAGCCTGAAAATGCCTTAGACAGACACAGATCAAGGAGGCACGTTTCCTTCTGGGAAGCGTATTCTCTGTGGGCTGCACCTCTATGTTAAAGGTGAGGGTGTCTGCAGCATCTTGCTCCGTTTTCTCTCAGGTGCAGCCCTTCTGCTCTCAGCAGAGTGCTGTGGGCAAAGCTTAGGCTAGGTCTACACTACCCGCCTGAATCGGCGGGTAGAAATCGATCTCTCGGGGATCGAATTATCGCGTCTCGTTGGGACGCGACAATCGATCCCCGAATCGACGCTCTTACTCCACCAGCGGAGGTGGGAGTAAGCGTCGTAGACGGGAAGCTGCGGAGGTCGATTTTGCCGCCGTCCTCACAGCGGGGTAAGTCGGCTCCGATACGTCGAATTCAGCTACGCTATTCGCGTAGCTGAATTTGCGTATCTTAAATCGACCCCCCCCGTAGTGAAGACCTGCCCTTAGACACTCTTGGCCTGTAGCAAACTCAGGCCTCAGTGACTAGAATGGGGTTGGTTCAGCCAAGCTTTCCAGCGTGGCTGTACAACCTCCTGCTCTCAGCTCTGCTGGGTTCCCATGGCACTGCCCATTAGAAGGGGACAGGTGAAACCCAGAGGTTGTCCGGAGCTTGTTGCTGTGTGTTTGACTGGATGCCGCTTCCTTGCTGGGCCTGGTCCGGAAGTTCTGATGATGGGCTTTGCTTGGGATGGCCTTATGTCCAATTTTGGCTGGACACTCCCTTTCTTAAGCCCTGTCCCGGCCATCCTGACTTTTTTGGCAAAAGTGAGCATTTGTCCTGTTTGCTCTTGCCAACAAATGCTCACTTTTGTCAAAAAAGTGGGTGACGCCAGCCCCCTGCAAGGGGGAAGCAGGGCTGGGGAGGGGGGCAGGCAGGACTCGAGTGAGCAGTGACACCAGCCTCGTGTGGGGGAGCAGGCAGGGCTTGTGTGAGCAGCAACGTCAGCCCTGCGTGAGGAGGGGAGCTTGGGCGAGCGGCTTGAGTCTGCCCCGCGCGGTGTCCTGTTTTCCCTTTGGGAAATATGGTCACCCTAGCTTTGCTTGTTCCCTCCTACAGGAAATGGCGCACGGACCTACCACGAGGGGCTTACCTGCTGGTCTCCATGTCACTGGAACACGAAAAGCTGCAGGTGGAAGGAGGGGTCAGGGCCGTGGTGTTAACATCTCAGTATCTGATTGAACCATGTGGGATGGGTCGGACCAAAGTGACCCACGTCTGCAGAGCTGATCTCAGGTAAAGGCCTGTTAATCTGTTTCTCGCCAAATGCTGGTTCAGTGTGAGGTGTGATCTGAGCACAGAGTGGGAGTGAGGAAGCTGTGGGTACCAATGCTGGCTCCAACAGTGACTCACTGTGACCTCTCTGTTCTGCACAATGGGAAGCATAGTCACTTACTTGCAGGGGGGCTGGGAGGTGTAATTAGTTTCCGCACAGTACCGTATACATACAATCATTGCTAGCACTCCCTACCCCTCCATCAATTATCGTTTATTATTTAACGCCGCCCCCCCCCCAAGCACGCTAGATGGCTCACATGCAGATAAATTATTATTAGTTGTGCTGCGGTAACACCAAGGAATCATGGGCCGGGACCCATTGTGCTAGGCACTATACAAACACAGAACAGAAAGATGATCCCTGCCCCAAGGAGCTTACGATCTAATTTCAACATGGTGCAGCAACACACAAGGGTGGGAGTGGTGGAGGCTGGAGAAGGGTCGCAGCCTAGGGTAAGAAGGGTGGTCTATGGATAGGGACTAGGACCCAGGAGATCTACATCCATTCGCAGTTCAGACACAGCCTTCATGTGTGACTTTAATTACCTTGTGCCTCATCTGTAAATTGGGGATGGTGCTTCCCTAGCTCACCTGGATAAAATCCACTCGGATACTACTGTAGTCTATGTAGAAAATAGACAGGAAGATTGTGTGGCTTCTCAGCCTCTTCTAAAGGAATGTGGCTGGTGAGAGAGAAGCCTTGTGACCCAGCTCAGAAGGGGGAGGCATAGTAGAAGGCACAGAGATGGTGGTGGGAGAAATGGGGCCTTGAGGCCAGGCCTGCACTGCCAAAGTGATCAGAAGGATGGAAAGTAGGAGGGGTCAGAGTTATGTAGGACCTCAAAGGTTACTGGGGTATCCTCTAGCAATTTGGCTTACCCCAGCAGATCCTCAGGGAGCTGGCCAGACAAGTTACTGCTGGGTCACAGCTTCCAGTCTGTCCAAGATCATTATTGCCCCCAGTCATTCCCATCAGATGGCTGTCCAGATGCCTGTGTGTAGCACGCTGGTGATCCCAGTCCAATTCCTTGGGGGCTGCTGTTTACACACAGAAAAGCCACCGGCTCCTCTGGCATCCTATAGCAACACTGCTGGGAGTCCCTCCAGGTCGGGATGAGACACACTGGCAGGCTGCGGTGTTAGGAGCTCGTGTGTCTCTGTTGGGAGTGCTAATTGTACCATGTATCTGGGAAAAACAAGGCCCTGCCGCGGTCATAAGAGCTGCATTATCCCTTAATTTTCTGCAGCAAACTCGACTAGGGTGTAGCAGCCTTAGCTAGGAAAGGGAGCCAATGCAGTGTTCAGTCTTGCCTTATAATCATGCCCATGCATTGCATGGCATATGCAGTATGGGAGAATGGAGAAGGGAATATTCCCTATCATGCCAGCTGGTGCTTGCTCACACTGCCCCAGAGCAGGTATGTTGATAGTCCCTTTTAGCCTGAAATGGGCCCTGCTGTACATGACAAGCCATGTTATTCTCCAGCATTTGACAATGACTTCCTCTCTGCTGTTGTTTCTCCAGGGGCCGGTCTCCCGAGTGGTACAGCAAGGTCTTTGGACAACTTTGTGCCATGGAGCTGGCAAGGATACGAGATTCTTTCCCAGTGCTTAGCCCATGTGGCCCTGAGACAAAGATTTGAGGAGACTGGAAGAGGCTCACTCCTGTTTGATCATGAACCTCCCAGACAACGTGGGGTGGAGCATGGAGAGGGAACCTGGCCATCAGCAGGCTGTTGGCATCTGGTTGGGTGGGGCAGTGCCTTTCCAGGCACATGAGCATGAGCCTTCCTTTGAACCAACCACCAACCCTGAAGGAGCCAATAGTTTTTTCCATCTCTGTGTGATCCCTTTCCTCTTACACACCAGGGACCTTCAGAGCTGTGCCCAGTGGCATGTCCTTGTGGGCACCAGGGGCCAAACGGAAGCCGTCATGTCCTGCTTCCAGAATGCCCGTTGCTGGTTGAAAGGCAGCAAGAATCTCCTCCCTAAAGCTCTGAAGAGCAGCTTTGCAGAAACGAACCAGTGTGCTGCTTGTGGGACGGCTCTCTCCAGCAATCGTCCGCCCGCCCGCCGTGGGGAGAGTGGGGCTGGGGAGTCCATACAGCAGGCTGAGCCGTGAAGCAACTGGACCAGAGTTAGACCCATTAACCTCCTTTGCCAGACTGACCATGGGCTCACGCTTTCAGCCCAGGGACTGGACTCAGCGACAAGAGCGACGGTGCTTGAAGTGACCAAGGATGATGCTGATGTGTAGGAGAAGTGAGAGAGGGCGGAGCTGGTGCAGCGTCTGTATGGCGGTGTGTGGTGTCAGGAGGAGCGTCTGCTGGGGATGTTACAGTGTGTGTGAGCTGTACCTAGCAGTGCGGCACACAGGCAATAATAGTCTGGGGAGCTGGTTAATGTCAGATGGATGCTGCTGTTATTCTGGTTTATAGTTAATGACCGCCATGTGTTGAATGGCAAAAAGGAAGCTATTTTACTCTGGGTGCTGAATTTCACTGGGGAAGGAACTCCAGGTCAGTGCTTTCTACTTGATCAGACACAGGGAATCTCTAGCTCCCCTGTTTTTAGCACAGGGCCATGTAGACCGATGAATGAGGGTGCAAATGCTTTGCTAACCAGGGACCCAGTCTTAATCCCTATGGAATCCAGTGGGAGCCTAGCCATTCATTTTCATGAATTGGATCAGATCCAAGTTTGATGAGTCCAAATTCCAAAGCATTCACCCTTGTCCTGTGTGTCAGCTGTACATGGGGGGTTGCCATTACAAGGCTGGGGGTGAGACCAAAATTGGACAATGCATCTCCCTGATCCCCCTTTGGCTGGGTTTAGTAATCAAGGTACTCCCAGGGTCAGAGTTCCATTTGCCTGGGGGTGGGGGGGAAGGTGAAGAACACCACCTCCATTACATGAAGACACCCTAAAAAGGTACCATCCTGCTGGCAAACTATAGCCTGGATGCAGGGGAGGTTTAATAGCGTTGGTCAATGAGGTGTGACCACAGGGGGTGCGGGGGGACTGGTCTCGTAACCTCCACTGTACAGAGTGGTTCCACTAAGAGAGTAATGTGAGTTGCCCCAAACTGTGCTACATTAGTGCCATTTTAGTCAGCCAGATGGGCAGAGATTGGGTTAGTACAGTCTAGTTTGCTCACATTGTTATGGGCACTTGATCTCCCCTTAATTCCCTCCCCCAAAGAAGCAGTGCTCACTGCACTGCTGATGGGAATGAAAGGCAACTCACGTTGCTACAGCGCCATAACTTTTGATCCAAGGATCCCACTGCTCTGATCGTGTCACTCCCCCACTTTCCCTCCAAGCTCGCAAACAGTCTGACCGTGACGTGCACTTGACGGGGTTTCTTTTTTAACCAGGGACCCAAATGACTGGACATTGTTCCAATTGGAAGGCAACAAAACCCACTGGCAGTAGAAATTGTCAGTTTCACCAGTAACAAACTTTCCCTCTCTCTAATGCACACCAGCTATATTCTGTTTGTGTTTGGTTTTGTATAACTAACGTTTGGGACTGATTCTTGTCTCATTTTTTTTTTATGTTTCTTTTTCTATCTATAAATACTGTACAGTTGGAATATTAATATATAACTCAGGCGGTAAGAGCTTGGTGCTGGGCGATGAACACCAGAGCGACGTGTGTTTTGTATTTAAGGGACTTCTTTTTTGTATCAGATGCAGCCGCTGCAGATTGTCTGACTCCAAAGGGGGCTGCGGTTCCTCCTCTGTGTAATAATAAAGTACTAATGGCACCCGCTGGCTGATGATGAAACCTTGATGTACCCTTACTGCTGTGGTCTGTGCTTCCTTCTCACCCAGCACTGGGCTGACATATGTTCCAGGGTACCGTAGTAGAGCTGGGGTGTGAAGCCTCCTGTCATGACAGAATGAGGCCGAGTGCGTAATTCATTACTGTTTTGTAAAGCATGTGGAAGGCAAAAAGAAATGGGTAAAGGGCTATTATTATTCTTATTATTATTCCTGCACGTGCAGGGCAGTTGCATGGGTCTCACACAAGTCAGCTTCATACCCGTCAGAGGAACCTTCCCATTGCTCCCAAACAATCTGATTTCCCCCATTGACTTTCCCTCTGGCCTCAGAGTATAAATGGCAGGGCCTCCTTTCTATTCCTCTGACCTGCTGGCAGGGGCTGGGCTGTCCTTCCTCCAGAGGCCCTGCCTGGCTCAGCAGCAGGCTCTGATCAGCACCAATTGAGACAGCAAGGACCCCAGGGTGGACTGATGGAGTGGGCAGTGTGTTTGCTAAGCAATGGAAATTCCTTCTGTGCCCAGGCTGCCGGTACGTTCCCAGGAACGAGGCTGGTGTTATCTGAACTGCTGGCCTCACAGGGGGGCTGAAAGGAGTCAGGGGGAGAGTGACAAGCAGTGCATTAAATGGTCATATCCATGCTTCAAGATGTGACTCTGCCTGTCAATTTAAGGCCTCCATGTGTTACTCTCACTCTCTCAAAGCCCCACTGTTCTTGGCAGCTAATGCAGCGTCTCCTCGAGCTCACAGAGTGGTACCCTCTGGGTTTTTAGCCTGCCTGGAGCCTTGCAGTGTTACCAGCTGATCCCATCGCTTAGCAGAAGATATGTACGAACATAGCTCTCCAGAATAATCACAGTGTCATTAAGCAGCATTTCTGATGCATTCTCCCCGACCCCCTTTTCTTTCCTCCTCCCTGCTACAGGCACTTGGTATCTACCTGGTCAACTGCCCAGGGCTCCTACCCTGCAGTTGCAAGTGCCTTGGCTACAACCTGATGCTAGCCCCTCCCAAAGGAGCTGTGGCATCCAACAGGCATAATTAGGGCAGCCTGTCTCTCCCACTCGCTGTTCTGTGCAGGTCACAAAGCACGGGGGTAACGCGCATGGAGGTGGCTCCCTTGGGACTCCAGGCAATGGTCACAATGTGCAGCATGCTGTGGTCCTGAGGCTGTGCCCAAAGAGAACCCCAGCGGGCTGAGAGCTGGTACTTTCAATCCCTTGTTCTGTTCCCTCTCCCTGCCCCACCACAGTGTGAGCCGTGCCCCCGGGCCGAGAGCCTGCCGCTCCAGCGCTGGGATCCTTCCAGAACCAAACAGGGAATGTCAGTAGCTCCAGCCCTGGGTGGGGCTGAAACAAACTCCTCTGTCTCCAGGCCACCAGTGGGGCTCGGGGTGGTACGCCCGGCCAGGTTCATCTCACCTGGGATTGGGGTGGGGCTAGCCAGCCCACGCAGCGTATGGCAGGGAGCCAGAACTGCTATTGCCAAGGCAGAGCCCAGCCACCCCCTGGAGAAGGGCAATGCTTGCCTCCTTCCCAGGAGTAAATCCGAGAGGAGCAGTGGCTAGGGAAGGAACACCAACCATTACCAACTGCCCCGGTGCTGCTATTTTACTGCTGCAGCAGTTTCCTAGGAATGGTTTTGGGCACAGGCTGCATTAGCCCAGGGGAGTTGGTGCCTCAGTTGCGAGGATTCATTTTCTAAAGGCACAAGCCCAGGTACGGCTGGAGAACAGGGTGTGGCTGTGAGTCCTTGCTGAACGTGGTGGCTGGGGGAGCAGGCCCTGAACACAGCGGTCAGGGTGGTGTAGGAAGTGTCAGGGGACAGCATCGCCTCCCTTTCCTTCTGCAGCATTTCACACACACTAGCAGCGGCTGCCTGGGTCCCACAGCCAAGGCTTCCCCAAGGGCTGAGGGCAGCCTGAATAGTTCATCACTCCACACGGCAGAACCAGTGGCCCACAACTCTCGCCAGGATCACGCTGGCGTCTGCTCTAGCTGCCTCTGGCCCCAAATCAAAGCACTGAAGACTTCTCCTCCCACCTTCCTTCCCCTGGACCCAGACTTGCTTCCGGCAATGCAGAAAACACCTCTCTGGGGCTCTGCACTGGGGGCGGCTGTTCCAAAGGCTGCTGCAGCAGCTGCCCCTGCAGCTTGGCTCCAGGGCGAAGGGGCAGGGAGCTACAGGGACTATGCAACAGAGGGTTAGGATGAAATACAACATCCATTCCACAGCTGCTGGTTAGTCCTTGTGCTGAACCAGCATCAGCTAAACCCACAGCCCCAAAGCACTGACACACAGCAACGAGAATGCATGGGGCAGGCAGCGTTCCAGTGCTTTCAACCGTGGGGCAGACAAGCAAAGTTCAGGCCCCATCGGCTATCTGTGACCATTTCTGCTGTAGCCTCCTATACAACACTAGGCACTGTTGCTGCAGCTGGGAGTGGTATTCCCTCCATGGTCGAGAGGTGGCTGAGATAATGACTAGCACTTGGCAAGTGGTGGCAGCTCCCCTTTGGCATCATCTGCCCCCAAGATGGCTGTCATTGGGGTGGGCAATGAACCAGCCAGGGGAGGCACCTGGGGAGGACAGAGACATGGTCCTTCAGAGCTGCATGCATGAAGCAGTGAGGCCTGTCACCACTCCCAAGGCTAAGCCGCTGGGGACTGTCAGGTGCTGCTGGTGTGTGTGGATAGCAGGTAAAAGCTCTTTCTTGATTCTTCTGGGTCCTGAAGTGACAACTGCTGCAGCTGCTTCTTCTGCAAACACAGCTTGAGCTTCTCCTGGAAGGGGGTGGTGGTGATGGTGTACAGGATGGGGTTCAAGGCACTATTGATGGGCAGGATGAAAATGACCACCCACGAAGTCACGGTGCCTGTTCCAACAAGGGGAGTATGTTAGTAACCATGGGGGTTGGTTGCCCACATCCTAGGAAATAATTCAGCCAGAGGCTTTTAGCCTGGAGACTCAGGGCCACATTCTGCTCTCAGGCACACAGGTGTAAAGCCAGAAGAACCCCAATTAAGTCAGAGCTACTCCAGATCTCACACCTACGTGAGAGCAGAGGCTGGCTCTTCACGGGCATGAGTGGTAGCTGACAATGCACAGCCTCTCTAGCTGGTCTGCAGGCTGATTGATTTTGTTATGTGAGCAAACGGACCAGAATGAGAGAGGCACCAAACGCATTACCACCCGTGAGCTGAGCTGGGATTCAAACCCAGGGCTCCAAAACTCAAAGAAAAATGCATTAACCTGCTAGGACACCGCTAGTGCTGAACACATCACACACTGAGGAGGATCATTTATAGACACCTCACTCCATTATGCAATAAGAGTCTTTCAGCTAAAGAACATTTACAGCAAAGAGTTGAATTACCCAGGCATAATGGGGGAGAGCTAAGGACCTAGGGCCTGCCTGGAGCAGGGAGTGCAATTCCTATCGCTGGGCTGAATTCAGTGGTGACACATGGCAGAGAAAGTAACAGTCTGGGTGTACTTTGTTCACAAAGCAAGTGCTGATGTAACTTCCACCTATTTGGTTTTCAGCAGGGGTACAAATCAGGTGAGCCTTGCATGCTGAGGTGGGCGAAAGGGAGTGTGTATGGCAGGAAAAGCCACTAAAGAGGAGGCCAGTGACAGCTCTCTCTCTCTCTCACACACACACACACACACACTCTCTCTCTCTCTCTCTCTCTTTACCTTACCTTGCGCCATCCCCAACATAGCTGCAATCAAATGCAGCCATGAGAACACAGGCTCAACTTTCCCCATCACAGGAGGCTGCCCCTACCCACCACAGACCTAGAGACTGAACCGCTGCTTCCTTCTCCAGGCCCCAGCCTGCTCTGAGCTGCAGACTGGGAGCCAGCTCCAATGAGGTGGCCGGTCAGAACTGGAGAGGAACCTGCCTAGACTCCAGGGCATCTCTGTATGGAAAGATGAGGCTGGTGGCAAGAGGCTGTCAACCAACAGGAGATGGAAGGTGCTGCCTGGGCTCAGCGGGGGGGCGGGGCCAAGGGAAAGAAGTGACCTGAGTTTGTCTGGCTCTTGTCTCTCAGCTTTTACCCCTCAGGGATGGAGCATTTTGAGCATGGGTGCCAGGAACTGCAGGCCAGCTCTGCACCGATTTTGGGCCTAATGAGGTGCCCCCTGCTGCGAGCAGGAGGGATTGCATTGGCGAGGTGGGGTAGTATGAAGCCGGTAAGAGGCCAGGATTGGCATGGCATTTGTTGTACAGCTTCATTATAATGCAGGTGCTCTGGGGCACCTACTCAGCGCATGAGGGACACATGCAGGGAGCCACCGCATGGCAGTGCTCTGCATATCAAGGCCTCTCTGTACAGAAAGGTTGATGCTGGCGTGGGCTCCAGCTTAGCCGGGTCAGTCACCTGGTATTTCCACCTGCAGCAGGGAGAGAAGCTTCAGGAGGAAGATGGGGATCCAGCAGAGGGCATCAGTGAAGACGATGAAGAAGAATCTCTTGGCGATGGCCACTTCCCTGGAGAAGACGCTGCGCTCGGCCGTCTTGGTGGCCGTGGTGTGGATGGAGTAGAACATGCTGGTGTAGGCGAACACGATGGTGATGAAGGCAATGAGGTTTAGACCTGAGGGGACAACAACCAGCCATGAGTGTGTCAGAGAGCCAGCCCCGGTGTGCCTGGGCCACACACGGTGGGTGAAACATCAGCTAGCAGAGGCCTTCCAATAAAGCAGCCTCTTAGGGCCAATGATCCCTTTCTTCCCCAAGGGAGCAGCGAGAGCCACGTGGACACAGCCAACCTGAGCTGTAAGGTGATTAAACAGGAAGCTTCTGCCTTGCTAACAGAACAGGAGAGCGTTTGTGAAAGCAATCAAGGGCAGCAGCGCTGTGGGTGTCCTGCTGCCTGGCTAGGACTCTCACTGCCCCACCTGCTCCTCAGATGTGTCTGCACCCCGCTAATCTTCTAGTCCCTGCATGCCTGAGGCCCATCGATGGTCTCCTAGGGTCTGGTTCTGGCCCTGCTCTCCCAGGAGTGCTTTGGCTGGAGGTGGCCTCAGGCCAATGGAGTGGCGGGGGGTTGTTAAGGCACTTTCCCTCTCCTGCAGTAACAAGCAGGTGAGCAGTGATTTATAACAGCAGCCTGGATCTGCATTAAAGCTCCTGGATCTACACACCTGGCACTGTGTGGCTGCACACCCTCAGCTCTGCTGCCACAGGCATGGATGGGTGCTGCACACTTCCGTACAACCCCCTCCCACGGAGAGCAGGGGTGCACCTCAGCCCCCTGGGAAATGCTGCACCAGGCTTGGGGGCTTTGTGGGACCACAAAGGGGTCAAGAGAGGGCTAAAAAAACCTCCTAAGTTTTGCAAAATGTTTCTCATCAGCCCTCGGATGTGTACCAGGGGTCAACATGGGGAAAACATCCCTGGTCCCCTGGCAGCAATGTTCCTTAAGGGGCTAGTTTGCTGATTGCTCTCTCCCACTCTCCCTTCATCTCTAGCAACAGTAACAGCATCCTATCTGCCCTCCCTCCCCCCCAACACCAAGGGCTGCTGCTTCCCTTACCTGTGTGGGATCAACCCTATTTCACCCACTGGCAGCCTGGCTGCAGATTGAACTGAGCCAGATGATAACAACAAGCAGCAGCCTCTTGATGGACTCATGTGACCAATCACCGTCAGCTGTCCTGATGCGGCCCCTAACACTGCAGGGTCTGAGCACCTCCTGCTGGAATGCATTTATCCTCACAGCAGCACTGTGAGGCGGGGTATCCCCATTGGAGATGGGGAACGGAGGCACAGAGAGACTAAGCAATTTGTCCAAGGTCACACAGGCAGCCTGTGCTGCAGCAAGAAATTGACCTTGTGTGTCCCAAGCTAGCACCCTGCCCACTGGACCATCCTACCTCTCACTGCACCTTTCCATGACGCTGACTTTCCTGTTTGACTCTGGGGCAGAGCACACATCAGGGAAAGCAAGTTCCAGGCCCCTGTCTATAGCTGCATGGTGCCTACCATCCCCAAGGCTTGGTGGTACTGTTGTAGCTGAGCAGACATGCCCCATGTCCTGATGATTCCTTACCCAGAAATATCCCGGTGGAGTAGCCCCTGGCTCCTGGTCGCTCGGTCTCATCGGACTGGAGTGGGAAACACACCCCGTTCCTCCCATAGTAGTCCCCAAAGGTCTCCTTGCACCAGAAGGGGACGAGGGTGAGAGAAAAGCCCAACAGCCAGATGACGACCAGCATGGAGAGGGTCCGCTTCTTGCCCGCCCCATAATGGCTGAATGGGAAGACGATGCAGAGATACTTCTCCAGGGTCATGTACGTCAGCAGCAGGACGGACACCTCCGAGGACAGCATGGCCAGGCTGCCCACCAGCTGGCACTGGATGCTCGCCATCCACACCTGGGCGTGCTTGTTGTACTCGCCGGAGAACTTGAGATCAAAGGCTCCAATGAAGAAGAGATAGATTCCCATCAGACAGTCTGCACCTGGGACGGAGACAAGTGTGGAGCATCAACCCATGAGGGTAACCCTTAGCAACAGTCCCATGGGCTCAATAAACCTTATAGAGCTGCTGTTAACAGAAGGCCAAATTTTGCCCTTGGACGGATGGACACACACACATTCTCTCTCTCTCTCTCTCGCCTGACATTGTCCTAGCCAGCCCCTCCATCCCCACCCCCGACTCACAGCAGAGCGATTTGATGGCCATGGTGTGCTGGCTGTTCTCTGTGACAACGAAGGACCTCATGCAGATGACAAAGAGGTTCCCAAAGCAGGTGATGCACGCGATGACCCAGACAAAGACCCTGAGGATGATGTTGGCCAGGAGGTTCTCGAAGGAGGAGATGCCGTCGGTGTTGGGCTTGCAGCTGCGCACGTGCGGAGAGTAGCTGCAATACTGGAACTTCTTAAAGTAGCTGCCAGACAAAGGGATATCGCCTGCGTTAGATCCATGCCCAGGACAGGGGCTCCATCCCTAGAGGCTAACTTGGGAAGAGGCTTGCCCACCTGGCACAGAGCCTCATGCACCTCCCCTTTTGCTCCTCCTTCCTCTCCCCACCTCACCTCCCCCAAACATTCCCCAGGCCCTTCTCCTTCCATTTCCTGAGCCACTCTTTTCATCTCCTTGGAGCAGATTCAGCCTAAACGTATCATAAATGTCTAAACACCGAGTGAGATGTGGCAGCATGGGCGAGGGGCACAGGGCAGGAGCTGGGAACGTGAGCTAGCGATGAGGAAGTCTGCACAGCACCAAGGACTTTGCAAGGCTCTAGCCAGCATATGCAGCCCTTTAGGCTCACGAGCACTCAATCCCCTCAGGACCAAGGATGGGGTTGAAAATTGCAGGCCATCCCTTAACGGGGAGTGATGGCTCTGCTCCACCTATGGGCCAATTTCCTTGTTTGGGATGCTGACGTTCGTACAAGATCACAGCTGCTTTTTATCCCAAAATGCAAGGTCAACGTATAAGCAATCACCCTCGCTGTGCATCCTGACCCCAGTTCAGCAAAGCACTTAGGCATCTGCAGAACTTTAAGCATGTGCCTAAGTACTTCGTTGAATCATGTACTATGTAATGATGCATTTTAATCAATAACTATTCAGTACTTTAAACTAATGCGTACAGAGTTTCCCTCCAACTCAGGACCTCTATCAACATACAACATTTCAAAATCAATCCATCATTAAAACCTTTACAATTCCATTAACAGGGATTCACATTTTATCCAAGGGTTATTTCATATAAATCCCGTCTTTTAAAAACCTCATAAAAGTAATCCTATATCAGCTTGGCAAAACTCTGCATTTTAAAAGGATGACAAACTTCAAAGCAAGGCTCATTTCTGTTCTAATTACACATAAAAGGGGGGAGAAAACAATGTCCTTTTCTATTGCTCATTAACATTACTGGTGCAAAACGTACCCAGGTTTTTAATCAAAACAGACCAATGACAGAAAGTGAAATGTACAGTTATCTTGTACCGTGTACGCTTAAACATTTATAATTGGAGAAAACTAACTGCTTTTTTCTCTGCAAGAAAAGACAAAGCAGCTCACAGCTGGCTGGTTAGTGAAATTTCCCCCCATTTTCCAAGCTGCCTGTCCAGTTTGTGTATCCAGTGCTGGGTTTACAATGGCGGAGCCGGGCCCTTGCTAAGAAGGGGCCCTGGCCTGCTCTGCTTGCACTGCACCCCGAGACCCCGCTGGCTCCCCCTGCCCACCGATTGCTCCTCTCAGCCTGCTGCCCACCGGCTGGCCAAGGGCTCCTCTCCGTCCCCATCCCCACCCCCACCCCCCTGCTTCTCTCTGCCCCCTGGCTGGACCCCCGTGCACCTCCGGCTCTGGGCAGTCTCTGCTTCCCACCACCTCTGGAGCCCCGCTTGTCCTCTCGGAGCTGAGCCGCCTGGGACTGGTGCAGAAGCCTGGTCAGTCTTAGGTCTCAGACCGTGGGCGGGGACGACAGTGGTGGGGAGGGAGGTGCTTGGCTGGGCCTCTCCAGGCAAGTGGGTCCTCAGGGAGGCCCACTCCCAAGGAGCCGGAGCGATTCCTCACCCCAGGCCCAGCCCTGGCTGCACTGGCAGCTCAGCCTGGCCTCCCAGCAGGGCCAGTGAGTGTGGCCGGGAGGCAGGCCATGGGGGAGTGGGTCACACACAGATTAATGCTTATGGGTAAAACACCTTTAAATATTGTGGCGTTTGTGTGTCCCCAGACCTGGAACTTGTTCCCCCATCTCTCTTGGCACAGTTTAGACTGTGGCTGCTCTAAACTAAGCCTTGTTGGCTATGACACTCCAGAGGCCTTTTTGCCAGCTAGGGATTCCCAGAAAGCAGTGTCTTGATCCTGGCACACTCTCTGTGTGGGGTGGCATAGAAATATCTATCTGGGGAGATCCAGCTGTTTTCTGGGCATCGCAGAAGGACATATCGACTGAGGATTGAGCCCAGTTTGTTTAATTTTTCCTGGCACTAACTTCTACCACAGCAACAGAAGCTCCCAATCCTTTTCCCCACTCCCAAGTACTCACATGTGAGACAGATTGGTGAGTTTCTGGAACATGCGAGTCTGGATGTTGGGGATCTCCAGACCTTCAATACTCCTGTAAAAATCAATGCAACAGAAGACATGAGCTAGCTTGGCTCTCCACCTGGCCTGAGGCGACAGGCTCAAGGGGCTTTAGGGGAGGCAGAGCTCTTCAGTGCCTGTACTGCTGTTCACACTTACAGAGAGCGCAGGTGGGGCAGGCTGTCAAATTGGTCGGCAAAGATCTGCTTCAGGGGGTTGTAGGAAATATTTCTGCAAACAGAAAAAGCAGTCTTTCTTTCCAGAAACTCCCCACAAAACCTGAAAGCCGAGATCTCCCCAGGGCCGCCGGTAGAGATGATGCTTGCTTATGTTAAATAGAAATATGCTGAAATGTGAGTAGAGAGCAATTTGTGGGCCTAAATTTGGGCTTGATAATAATAAGGAACGTAATATCTGAGTGAAGTGAGACAATTCAGAGGCAAGTTAGAGATAAGCTAGGACATAACCCCAGGTCATGTTATAAACATATTTTGGTTTTAACAAGTGGTTTAGACAAAATGTGAATGTGTTGGCAGCATGTTACCTGTATTTAGGGTGACCAGACGTCCCGATAAATTTTTTTTTGCCCCCCTCCCCCCCCACATGTGTCCCGATATTTTCTTCCCCTCATCTGGTCACCCTACCTGTATTGATACTTATTGGAGTGGTATTTATGCAGATGTTAATTAAGATGATGTTTAGTGTTAAATAGCCAATAAGAAAGTAAAAATATTTAATTATGGTAGCAGAAATATAGAAAAGGTAAAAGGGAGGCTTAATGCTAATTAATTATGGGGTGGTCGTATAATTGATTATAAAAGGGTGGTGCGCTGCTTTTAGGTTAGCATGCTCATCCACCATCAAGGTACCGTTAGAGAAAGGATTATACACCCCATCTTCTTGTGCAGGGAGTGAGCACCCCCCAATGCACCAGGTCATCTTGGACTGCAGGCACCACTGCAGTGTGAGGTTATATTGTAATGGCTGTTGGTTGAACTGATTATTTTATTTTGAGTCTATCCCCCATTGGGTCAGTCACAGTTCGCCACTAAATCTGTAACTGCCCTGGAGGCTCGAACCCGAACGTGTTCAGTCTGGTTCTATTCCTTAGCTGCAAACTATTAACTGGGAACACATAAACCAAGGCCACACCAGGAGCAAACCCATGGCAGACTTTCCCCTGGCCTCAGACTCCCCTGCCTCTCTTGAAACAGTAACATACCCGCTGTTACGTACTGGCTGCGACTGGCACGGTCAACCTAGGGAGACCACCTGCAAGTGTGAGGGAATGCACTGTGCCTGGGAAGGCAGCGCAGTCAAGTGGACTGATGAACAGCACTAGATAAGAGCTGGGTACTATTATTATTGTTCCTCTGCTGAAGCTGCCAGAACAGGGCCAAGCAGTGCTGTGGGCCCAGACCACTGTTTCCTTTCAATTAGGCCAACAAACAACTGGCAGCTATTGTGGGTGCTACTTATCTGGGTTGGATTTGACCCGATGACTCAGAAGCAAAAGGCTGGTTAGCCCATGTGACGCATGGCCAGAAAGGGTTAAACATCCTGCAAAATAAATAACCCTCAAAAGACGTGAGGAGATAATGTTTGTGTTTTTGTGAATTTACATATGTATGAGTAGGGTCCACAATGTAATCAACAGGCCCTGTCTATGCTGGATTCTGATAGTCCAGAGATCAAAAGAACATCCTAGCATTTAAAATAGGTGGGAGGGATAGCTCAGTGGTTTGAGCATTGGCCTGCTAAACTCAGGCTTGTGAGTTCAATCCTTGTGGGGGCCACTTAAGGATCTGGGGCAAAATCAGTACTTGGTCCTGCTAGTGAAGGCAGGGGGCTGGACTCGATGACCTTTCAAGGTCCCTTCCAGTTCTGGGAGATAGGATATCTCAATTAATTAATTAAAAAAATGAACGTAAACATGGGGAAATCTCGGTATTCATCTCTCTTTGAAATGTACTGTGAATGCTGGAGGAACAAGCAAATGGCCTTATGTTAATTCTATAGCTAAGTACCAGCGATGAACTTCCTACAAAGTCATCCTAATGACCTTTTGTTCCTGGAGGAACCCCCAACTTGTCAAAGAGGACATGAAATTGTATAAAAGATCCTTGGGTCCTGATTCTGTCATCTCAGCTCTGCTTGAGGCTTCATACAGGGGGAGCTTAGACAAAAGGACTGAGATCCCAGTCCTAAACTGGCACATCCTGCAATGACTTTGGACTATAACCTATGAACTATTTCTGAAAGAACTCTTTGCAATTACAAAGCTCACCATCTCTGCTATGAATCTGAACCTCAATGAATTGAACTCGTGTCTGTATGTATATCGATCTTTTAACCATTCTCTCTCTCTCTCTTTTGTTTTTTAATAAATTTTAGTTTAGTTAAGAATTGGCTGTAGCGTGTATTTGGATAAGATTTGGAATATTCAATAATCTGAGAAGCAATGTGTCTGATCCTTTGGGATTGGTAGAACCTTATCTTTAATACAATGAAATAAGATTTACAGAAATTTTCATCATATTTGACATGAGTACCTGGATGGAGGCCTGAGGCTGGATCACTTTAAGGGAACTGTGTTGTTTGGAGTTTTGAGTAACCAGTAAGGTAATAAAAAAGCTGTTTTATACTGGCTTGGTAAATCTAAGTATTGGAATATCCACTAGTTTTTGCGGGTTTGGCTGCCCCATTCTTTGTAGTTCACCCTAATTGAGTGACCACAGCTGGTCACCACTGGGACCCTGGTCACAGCCCATTAACAATTCCCTGAACCAGGTGGTCCCCCTAGAGCTGCACTCTGTGCACCCCTCATGGACAGCTGGCTGCCTATGCTGCTCTCTGTGGTACCCCTTGAAGATCCTTTATAGTAACAAATGCCAGAGGGGCGGCTCAGATTAAGGCTTGGGGAGCTCCGATACAGTACTCACAGCTGCTGGAGGTCATGCAGGTTACTGAATAAAGATGGTGGAAGTTCCTCCAGTCTATTGTAAGACAGGTCACTGTGCAAACAAAAGCAAGATTTCAGACAGCTGGTTGTTGGGGTTCAGCGGGGGGGGGGGGAAGGGTGCTATATGCACACATCATAAAACTGTTACAATTGGGTAGCAAATGATAGCCCCAAGAATGGCTCAGAGCTGGAGTAACTAGACCGTTGCAGGTCTGTGCAAGTTCAGGTGCTTGCAGAGCTCTGTGTAAATGGGCGGGACTGGGGGCAGGCGAAGCATAGCAGAAGTCATGCAGATTGGGGTAGAGGTGCTTGGCAGAGCTAAGGGGGGAGCCCAGGCCTGGAATAGCAGGCAGTGCTGCTGGTAAGGCTTGTGGTGCATTAGAACGTAACATAAGAATGGCCATGCTGGGTCAGAACAATGGTCCATCTAGCCCAGTGTCCTGTCTTCCAACAGGGGCCAGTGCCAGGTGCTTCAGAGGGAATGAACAGAACAGGGAAATTAGAAAGTGATCCATCCCCTGTCATACAGTCCCCTCTTTTGGCAAAGACTTAATGACACCCAGGGCATGGGGTTGCATCACTGATAATTTTAGCTAATAACCACTGATGGACCTATTCTCCATGAACTTATCTAATTCTTTTTTTTCACCCAGTTATACTTTGGGCCATCACAACATTCCCTGGCAACAAGTTCCACAGGCTGACTATGTGTTGTGTGAAGAAATACGTCCTTATGTTTGTTATAAACCTGCTGCCTATTAATTTAATTGGGTGATCCTGGTGCTTGTGTTCTGTGAAGGGGTAAAGAACACTTCCTTAGTCACTTTCTCTACACCATTCATGATTTTATAGACCTCCATCATATCCCCCCCTTAGTTGTCTCTTTTCTAAGTTGAACAGTCCCAGTCTTTTTAATCTCTCTTCATACAGAAGCTGTTCCATACCTCTCATCATTTTTGTTGCCCTTCACTGTATTTTTTCCAAAGTCTTTCCAATATATTTTTTGAGATGGGGTGACCAGAACTGCATGCAGTATTCTAGGTGTGGGCGTACAATTGATTTTTATAGAGGCATTATGATATTTTCTGTTTTATTTATCCCTTTCCTAATGGGTCCTAACATTCTGTTGGCTTTTTTGACTGCTGCTGCACATTGAGCAGATGTTTTCAGAGAATTATCCACTATGACTCCAAGATTTCTTTCTTGAGTGGTAACAGCTAATTTAGACCCCATGATTTTGTATGTACAGTTGGGATTATGCTTCCCAATGCACATTACTTTGCACTTATCAACACTGAATTTCATCAGCCAGTCACCTAGTTTTGGAACTCTTCATAGACTTAACAATCTCGAGTAATTTTGTATCATCTGCAAACTTTGCACCTCATTTTCCAGATCATTTCTGAATATGCTGATATTGCCCAGCCTGTGTGGGGGTGCAGGACAGGAACAGGAAAGGGTGCTGCAGATCAGGAGTGAAGAGCTTTAGCAGAGCTGGGAGAAGGGGAAGCTTGGACCCACCTACCAGCACTATATCCGGCAACATCAGCGTTCCACTTTCATAAGCATCAAATAGATGTAGAGGTTATTAAAAGCTACCTGTAGGTGGAGCAGCCAAGCACCCAAGTGTCAGGAAACTATTCACCAAGGGAGAACGAATAGATCCCCCCACAGGATCATGAGCAAATGATCATGGTCAAGACAGTGACACAATCACAACAACCACTGACACGCCGTTGACCACGAGGGGTGGAGGAGGGGCACTGCATCTGGGAAATCAATAGCAATACTTACAGCTCCACCAGCCTGTTCAGTTTGGAAAACGCCCCTTCCTGGATCCATTTGATCTTGTTTCTGCGCAGAATCCTGGAGGAGGAGAGAGAAGCTCTGGTGAAAAGCAGCCCTTCATTTCCCAGTTCCTTCCAGGGACTCTGATGACTTTAGAACTGAGCACGGCACGAAGGAGATCTTAACGCTGGAATTCTGAGAGGCTTGTTTGAGGCCACGCACCCAGGCCTGCTCTGTTCCTTACATAGCACGTGTTTACTGCTAAACTTGTGCCAGTCCCACTGATACACTCACATGGATCCGAACTCCACATCCAAACACTTATATTTGGGGAAGAGCAGCTCCAGGGTTGAACTGTGGGGTTCAGGGAGAGCTCACAACTAAACACAGAATCAGACGAGTCCATAAGAATCTGTCGGAGTGTGAACCAAACAGAGCTGACAGTGCAATCCAACACTACACAAAGCTCATCTGGCTCCAAGCCAAATTCAGAACTCAGGACGGTTCGTTGTCTGCGATTTGGGCACCTTTGGTATGAACATCCGTATCCAGTATTGAATGAACCATGGTTTTCCAGTGCAGCCACAAGAGCCACAGGTTGTGTCACTTATTGAAGTGCCAGTTTGGAGGGAGTTTCAGTGCCCTCTCTGGATTTGACCTCCCAGGCCCTCAGTGAAAAATTAAGGGAGGGATAAAACTGAACAACATGCTCAGACAATTTCCTGAAGCCCTGAACATTCATCCATGGCTCTGGCAAGGAACTGGAACTGCTGCTGCCCCTGCCACATGGAGGATATTTCCAGACCCCTCGTACCTATATATCAGCTACTCCTTTTACTAGCTGAACTATGGAGCTCAGCTCCCCAGGCTGGGAGCTGTGGTACAGGCAGGGCCGGCTCCAGGCACCAGCCCAGCAAGCGGGTGCTTGGGGCGGCCAAGGGGAAGGGGCGGCACGTCGGGCTCTTCGGCGGCAGGTCCCTCTCGGAGGGAAGCACCTGCCGCTGAATTTCCGCTGAAGAAGAAAGTGGCGCAGTGGAGCTGCCGCCGGAGTGCCGCTGATCGCAATTGCGATCGCGGCTTCTTCCCCCCCCCCCCCCGACGCTTGGGGTGGCAAAAACCCTGGAGCCGGTCCTGGGTACAGGAGGTCCTGCCCTGGATGTAGTTTGCTCATGACCATTGTGTGTGTGTCTTTATTGTCTGTGGAAGGTATTCTTTAGCCCAGGCTGTGGCTGCCATAATTAAATACCCACCCATGGGGAGTGGGTGGGAATGCTGCATTGGGAGAGGCTCACGTCCTTGCCAAACATTTAATCTAGGAATACCCACCCCCACTGCTTAGTTATCAGGTCCTCATTATCACCAGACCTCAGCTAGGCCGGGATAGTTGCAGAGAGAAGACAGAGTGAGGGAAGGAGGGCTGGGGAAGTTCTTCCTGCTGTCCCACACCACCCCGCGTATTAGCCTCTTCTTGTCTGTTTCATCTCCTCATAAAGCTGTCACTTGTGCTGGTGTCATTGGCAGGGCGTGTTTATGCCTTCTGTCTTGCCCCGGCTTATGTTTCCATGACGCTGACATAACTCTTCTTAGAAACACATTCCTGATCAAAGCCAAAAGTGCTTGGATGCTTGGCTTGAAGGAAGCATTGCATTGTGGGGAGGAAGCCACTCACTCTCCTCCCATCTTTGGCAGCATGGGGCAGGGAGAGTTCTTGCTAAGGGAACACAGGGTTCAGCCTCTTGGGATAAAATGTCTAGTGGCCTCCTCTGTGAGCCGTACAGGCTGTGTCAGCTTTCTGTGGCTGAAAATAGGTCCTTCCAAAGCATTCGTTCCTTTGAGAAGGTATCAAGGGGGGAGCTGAGGGTGGATCATTGACAACGTCCCCTGGAAATCACTGCAAAATACAAACGAGTCTTCAGGCTGCAGTCCAGCCCCCGTGCGACACACGCACGAGTCTCCAGCTCAATCCATTTGTTAATGGCTGCTCACTTCTTACTTGCCCACAGATGCCCTGAGAGTAATAAGTGTTGGCAGTGCCCACAAACGGGTTATAGAGGGCAGGGAAATACGAAGCACCATGCTCCGAAGCTGCATGCCAAAGACGGGCTGGGGCCCAGCAAGGAAAGTGAAGTGCTGGAAGGCTGCTACTTCAGTGGAGACTGTACTGCTCCCTGCTTTGGGGTTCCCACACTGCACACACATTACAAAGCCATCAGGCTCACTTAGGGTATGTCTACACTGCAAGCAGACACCCCCGGCTGGCCTGTTTCAGGGGCTGGCAAGGCCGGGCTAAGGGGCTGTTTAATTGCAGTGTAGATGTTCAGGCTCTTTTTGGACCCTCCCACTTCACAGGGTCCTAGAGACCGTGCACCACCCGAATGGCTACACTTAGCCCGAGCCACGTGAGCCCAAGTCAGCTGACATGGGCCAGCCACAGGTGTCTAGTTGCAGTGTAGACAGTCCCAGTGCCAGGGAGCTGACCCCCAGTTCTAGAGGGGGCAGGAGCATACGGGGCAGAGTCTGGGCACCATACACAGAGAGAGCAGGAACTCCGATGAGGCAGAACTCCTGGGTACTGAGTTCTGGAATGTGCCGCCAATGCTCCATCAGCTGCAGGGTTGTTCCCAGAGGGTCTGGGAAAGCTCGGAATTACAAGGTTTCATAGAATCATAGAAATGTACCGCTGGCAGGACCCCAGAACTCTTCTACTCCAGTCCCCTGTGCTGAGGCATTTGGAAACACCTGGGATCACTCAGAAAATGAGGATGAAATGCATCAATTGGAATGTCTCCTTGCCTTGACTATGAAAATGCCTTTGGAAATTAGCTCTTTGATAACTCAGGCTGCAACAGAGCCCAAGTGTTTCAGATGAGAAATGGCATAATAATAATAGTGCCAGTTAGAACAGTATTTTGTACACTGCAGTCCTTGATTACTGCTCAGGAGTGCTTGACTTGTGTCCCGCATGCAGACCGAGGAGGTACCTGGTTTGTTTGTACCATCACACCAGCCGCTCACACACACACTGGCTGTGTTACTGCAGGCCTAACCACTTCTAAAACTCAGGGCCAACATTTTCCCATGTGGGTGCCTAAAGTTAATTAAAATTAACTAATTAAAAGTGGGCTGCTTTTCAGAGCACCTGCAGCTCTCAGTGACTTTAGAGGATGATCAGCACTTCTGAAATGTTGCCTCAGGCCCATACTGCCCCTTTATCTGAGGTGCTCAAAGTGTTTCACAAACCTTCATGAGTGAAGAGCGAACATCCCTCTGTTCATTAGACCAGATGACCTAATGGGCCTTTGCCATCTCCAATAGCCAGGGCTCTATGATTAATTATTTAAGCCTCCCAAATCCCTTGCCAGGTGAGCAAGTAACTGGGTGCATCAAGCTAAAAGTAACGGGACTTACTTGGGGATTATACCATTGTTAACACAGCTTGGGGAACGGGGAAATCTTCCTCAGGATACAGGAGGCGATCCTGCCAAAGCCACTATCAGCTATTGTTCAGATAAGCCTTGGATTTACTCACCTACTCCAATCTGACAGCTTTGGGAAAGGATCCAGTGAGGCATTCCCAGTACCCTGGATAATAATCACCCCTCACTTTGGGAGGACAGGCTTGACTGCACATTCCATTCATGCCACTGTCCCATGGACAATTTGTAACTTGTGTATATGAATAACATATACAGGGCATGCAAGTTTATTAGCCTTATTTTGCAGGGCTCCAGAGGCTGAGCCTTCTGGGAAATATATCAACATCATGTTTAGGAAAACTAGACTCTAGGCCAGGGCTGCATCTTCTCTGGGAGAATTCCTTGGCTTTGTGAGCTCCTGGAAAGCAGCAGCACTATAGCCTGACACTGTAAACGAACACTGCAGGCCAGATATGAAATTGACCAAAAATAGACTTTAGGAATGAGGGGCAAAAAAAGAACTGGCACGTGTTTAACAGGCTGAGAACCTACTAGGCAGGCTTTATATTTTTCTTCTTTAAAAGACGAATGTAAAAGGGATTTTAGTGCTAGTGAAAGGTTCTGGGTGGCGAGCGAATCACTTTGCCCACACAACAGCTACAGCGTGGGCAGCAGAAAGGTGACCTGTCTCCACATCCCACCCTCTGCCTTAGTCTTTGCTCCAAGGGTACTAGCTCATTCTCCATGGTTTGTGATGTGGACAGGTGTTAGCCTCACCAGCTCATGTCTTGTTGGTCACCGAATGGCCATCAATGGCTTTTGCTCATTACTAACCTGAGCAGATGTCAAAGCAGTGAACTAGAGGTGAAATCTCTGGCCCCCATTACCAAGTATAAATGCAGATGTACAACCGATATTTAAAATACCATGAAATTGTCTCTACTGTTGCTGTTTATAAACATAGGTTGTGTGCCATAAAATGGATTCAAGATGCCAGATCTGCAGTAGGGACAAAGCGGCCTAGCTCTGTTGAAGTCATTGGACCTGCCCTGATTTATACGAGCTGAGAACCTGGCCCAAGGTCGCTGGTGTTACACCCAATTCATAGCATGACCCAGCTGATAGATGAGGTCCCTGGTGATTTCCCCCATGCAGGTTAGGGTTGAAGGGGTGACTCCATAGCCACGCCAGATCCCACTCTCCCCCCCACACCTTAGTGTACGGCCAGTGGAGGGTTGGTACTCACAGCACAGTGAAGGTGTTGCATTCCTGGAACACTGAGCTCCTTAGAGCATGGATCTGGTTTCCTTCCAGCTCCCTAGAGAAAGAGCAGTAGCTGGGTTTCCGTGGATAGCAAACCTTCACCTTACTGATCCCCCTCCAACCTAGATGTCCTCGGCCAGACAAATTGTTGCTTCTCCCTGGACAGAAGGGAGTCTGTCCCGATGCCACCCATGAGAGCAGAGCTCCTGACCCCAGCTGCCTGGCAGCGGTGTGAGAACTGACCCCAAAGATCATTGTCTCTGGTCCTGCTTTCTGTGTCACTGTCAAAAACTCCACTATCCCCTCATCTCCCAGGCTCACGACCTCCCTATCCTCTTGATTTCCTTTCTCTGACGCATGCTCTCACTATGGCCTTTCATTGCTTCCTCTCTAATATCCACCCTGTCCCCTCGCTCCCCTCTGTTAAAACACCTTTGCTTGTCTCTCGTCTGCTGCAGCCTTCTCCTCTCTGCCTTTCCAGTCCAGCCAAATCACCTCAAGCTAACCCCTGCTCTGATCGCATCTACCGCGCTGCCCTGCAGAATACCAAGAGAGACACAGCTGCTTCTCCTCGCCCCCTAGCCTGCACTGGGAATACCCCCACCCAACCTGCTCACAAGAATGCCACTGGCGGGGGTGGGCTGAGGTGCCTGTGCCTTATTCTGGCTAACCCAACACCACAGCCTCTGCCGATTCAGACACCAGATCTCCACACCAGGGCAGGTACTCACAGCCAGCTGAGTTTCGGCATTTCTGCACATACGGAAGTGTTGGGCATGCTACTCAGGGAGTTGTTCAGCATGTACCTGGTTGGGAAGCAATAAGAAAATCTTAGATGGGGTGGGATCTGAGTTACTACAGAGAATTCTTTCCTGGGTGTCTGGCTGGTGAGTCTTGCCCATACGCTCAGGGTTTAGCTGATCACCATATCTGGAGTCGAGAATGAATTTTCCTCCAGGGCAGATTGGCAGAAGCCCTGGAGGTTTTTCTCCTTCCTCTGCAGCATGGGGCACAGGTCACTTGCTGGAAGATTCTCTGCACCTTGAAGTCTTTAAACCAGGATTTGAGGACTTCAATGGCTCAGACACAGGTTTGATACAGGAGTGGGTGGGTGAGATTCTGTGGCCAGCATTGTGCAGGAGGTCAGACTAGATGATCATAATGGTCCCTTCTGACCTTAAAGTCTATGAGTCTATTAATGCCTAGTACATGTGCCCAGTACACAGGGGGGATTGGCACTGCATTCCTGGCACAGTCACTAATGCCTCTGAGCCTGAAATGCAGTTACCTATCTATGCTGAATACAGTACGTGCAACATTTCACTAGGCCTGTCCTCGCAGTCTGTCTGTCATAGACAGCTCTCCAATGGCTCCCACGGTAGTAGGGAGTCACACTCCCTGTGTGCAGAGATCACAGGTCATTGAGCCAATCCATTGCACAGATATTAGTGGTTGCTGTTAGTTTCACTCATTTCCTTTAGGGTACTGACTCAGATAACCACAATTTATAGATAAGATTATCTTCAGCGGGGTTCCTGTGGAAATAATGGTATATGCTCATGTAATGACAGACTGTATCCTAATGCATGCATACAAGAGGGCCAAAATCAGGTTGCACAGGCAACCCACAGCAATTGCAGGGAAAGGCCTGCTCAGTCTGTGTAGCCCTGGCTGGAGCATGCTTGCTGCAGACAGCAGCTTCAGAGAATGTAGCTCCCTAACTCTAGCAATTCTCTACCAAGCAGGTGGGAACTTCAATTTTTCAAAGGTTTATAACTTGGCCAAATGTGAGTAGTTTTTCCCCAAGAACAACAAAAGACACATCCCTGCCAAATGTCAAGTCCCTGCTCCAGGGCATGGAGGTGCTAGAGCTTCTCAACAAAATGGTTGTGGGAATATTTTTGAACATGGGCAAAACAAAGCATTTCCCCCTAATCTTGTTCTGATTAATGGCTGAACCATTTTTGCTGAAATGTCCCCAAAACATTCTGCCTGAGGCACATGCCTGGCACGGAAAATTTTAGACAAACAATTAAAGTTTGGCAAAGTTGTAAGAAAAAGAAACAGGGTCATACACTGTGAAGTGTTGGGCAACATTACGGATAGGCGGCATCAGCAGCTCTGCCTATAATTAAGTGCCAGACACTGAGATCTTTATTCAGGCAAAACTACCAGTGGAGATTTGCCTGCATTAGGACAGAATAATAGTGGTAAGATTTGGCCTTAAATACAGTGCAGCAAAGGAAAGGAATGGTATAGATCAGTGCTTCTCAACCGGTGGGTCACAAACATTGTGGGGAGGGAATCACTCACAAATGACAATCGGGGGAGGAGGGGAAGCGCAAAACATTGACACTTTTAGTACTATCTAAAGCAGAGGTGGGCAAACTACGGCCCGCGGGCCACATCCGGCCCACGGGACTGTCCTGCCTGGCCCTTGCGCTCCTGGCCGGGGAGGCTGTCCCCCCTCCCCTGCAGCCACGCCGCCGCGCGGGCAGCGCTCTGGGCAGTGGAGCGGCGTGCTCCTGCAGAGCTGAGCGGCAGCCTGTCTAGCTTCGGCTGGGCAGCGCGACTGCCAGACATGCTGCTCTGAGCAGCATGGTAAGGGGGCCGGGGCTGTGGCGTTGGATAAGGGGCGGGGGGTCCGGGGGACAGTCAGGAGACAGGGAGCAGGGGGCATTTGGATGGGGTGGAGGTTCTGGGGAGGGCGGTCAGGGGATGGGAAGCGGGGGGTTTGGATAAGCGTGGGAGTCCCAAGGGGCGTGTCAGGGGGCGGGGGTGTGGATAGGGATCACGAGATGGGGAACAGGGGTGTTGGATAGGCATGGGGGTCCTGGGGGCCTGTCAGGGGGCGGGGATGTGGATAGGGGTCGGGGCAGTCAGGGG
>NW_020664482.1:23508011-23664379 GCF_002925995.2 Terrapene triunguis
GGGGCGGGGGGTCCGGGGGACAGTCAGGAGACAGGGAGCAGGGGGCATTTGGATGGGGTGGAGGTTCTGGGGAGGGCGGTCAGGGGATGGGAAGCGGGGGGTTTGGATAAGCGTGGGAGTCCCAAGGGGCGTGTCAGGGGGCGGGGGTGTGGATAGGGATCACGAGATGGGGAACAGGGGGGTTGGATAGGCATGGGGGTCCCGGGAGCCTGTCAGGGGGCGGGGATGTGGATAGGGGTCGGGGCAGTCAGGGGACAGGGATTGGGGGGGTTGGATAGGGGGTGGGGTCCTGGAGGGATGATTAGGGGTGGGGGGTCCCGGGAGGGGGCGGTCAGGGGATAAGGAGCGGGGGGGAGGGGTTGGGTTGAATGGGTCGGGGGTTCTGAGGGGGGTAGTCAGGGGGCGGGAAGTGGGAGGGGGCGGATAGAGGGTGGGGGCCAGGCTGTTTGGGGAGGCACAGCCTTCCCTACCTGGCCCTCCATACAGTTTGCAACCCCAATGTGGCCCCAGGCCAAAAAGTTTGCCCACCCCTGATCTAAAACAAAGAAAATCCTGCTTTCCTGATCCCCACACTCCCTTTTCCTTCAAGGTAACATATTCTGTCAACCTCTTGAAACATACACATAAATTGTGTAGCCTTAGCATTACTGTTGATACATTTTTTCACTCTTATTTTTATAGTAAATGTAATGAGGTCATGAAAAATGTTCACTTTAAGTAAGGGATCACCAGCCTGAAATGGTTGAGAAACACTGGCCTAGGGGATGGGAATGAAAGATGCAGCATCAAGGACATTATGGAAGTGGGACCCCCAGAGACCCCAGAGGACTGGCTACAGACTTACAGAAAGTACAGAGATTTCAACCCCACAAAAGTCGCTGGGAGGATCTTGGCAATTCTGTTGTTATCCAGCATTCTGAAATGAGAAGAGGGAAACCAGAAGAACAGACTTTAGATGGAGAGGCAACTCCATAGGAACAAAGTAGGGGCTCTACTAGGTTAGGAAGGAGAGACCGTCTCACAAGCTTACATTTAGGTCTAAATTGTCCCTACGGGAGGTGGTTTCTTCCTTTTCTCCCTGACAGCAGAAATTCAGGTAACATCAGCTTCCTCCTCTCCTTCACTGCTTGGTCCCTCCCCCGTCCATCTTCACCCCCCACCCAAGCCAGAGGAGATGAGTACATAGATCACCCCTTTGAATTTCCACCCAGAGCATTCTGGCTGATGTGCTTACTCCGAGTTCAGAGTCTGGTTTCTTTCACAATCAGGGGGCTGCTGGATTTTTTTCTTTTGCTACAAAAATAAATGTTAAATTAAAAGTCCACTTGGGGAATTTGAGATTTAAGGGCACGTCCGGCTCCCCCAAAGATTTTGTGACCAGGTTCGCCTGAATATCTGGGATAATACTCGAACAGTGGGATTCATTAGGCTGGGCAAGATGCCGCTGAGGCCAAGAGCTTAGCAAGATTCCCACGTGGATTAGACCTCTATATGGTTAAGGAGAACATCACAGTGATATTAGATGGGACTCTAAAGGGCTGGGGGCCTGGGAAGTTCTCTCTCCAGGCTTAGCTAAGGTCAATAAGGCAGCCATCTTGCAAAGCAGACATTATTGTTCTACTTCGCTAATGATCCCTGTATGGGCTCCATATGCAGCACCACAGACCTGAGGAAGAACTGCCTGGGTGCCCATACAGGGATCACTAGAGAAGAGGAACAATAATGTCTGCTTTGCAAGATTGCTGCCTTACTGAGCTTAGCTCAGCCTGGAGAGAGAACTTCCCAGCACTTCAGAGTCCCATCCTCATAATTTGCGACCTGATCAACCAACCTCTCCCTTAAATAGCCTAGAAAAAACCTGAGCAGCAGCTCACTCAGGGTGGTCCAGAGTGCCAGTCTGCCACCAAATCTTTGTGGGGAGCCAGGCTGGCATATGCACACACACTGCCATGCCTGATCAGACCAGTATTTGGTCCACCTAGACCAGTATCCTGTCTCCAATAGTGGCCAGCAATGGATGCTTCAGAACGTTCAAGAAACCCCATTGTGGGCAATTACGGAGTAACCTGCCCAGAGAGAATGTTTCTTCCTAACCCCATAGGTTACCAGTTGGCTTATAGAATCATAGAATCATAGAATATCAGGGTTGGAAGGGACCTCAGGAGGTCATCTAGTCCAACCCCGTGCTCAAAGCAGGACCAATTCCCAACTAAATCATCCCAGCCAGGGCTTTGTCAAGCCGGGCCTTAAAAACCTCCAAGGAAGGAGACTCCACCACCTCCCTAGGCAACGCATTCCAGTGCTTCACCACCCTCCTAGTGAAATAGTGTTTCCTAATATCCAAACTAGACCTCCCCCACTGCAACTTGAGACCATTGCTCCTTGTTCTGTCATCTACCACCACTGAGAACAGCCGAGCTCCATCCTCTTTGGAACCCCCCCCCCCTCAGGTAGTTGAAAGCAGCTATCAAATCCCCCCTCATTCTTCTCTTCTGGAGACTAAACAATCCCAGTTCCCTCAGCCTCTCCTCATAAGTCATGTGCTCCAGACCCCTAATCATTTTTGTTGCCCTCCGCTGGACTCTTTCAAATTTTTCCACATCCTTCTTGTAGTGTGGGGCCCAAAACTGGACACAGTACTCCAGATGAGGCCTCACCAATGTCGAATAAAGGGGAACGATTAAGTTCCTCGATCTGCTGGCAATGCCCCATCTTATACAGCCCAAAATGCCATTAGCCTTCTTGGCAACAAGAGCACACTGTTGACTCATATCCAGCTTCTCGTCCACTGTGACCCCTAGGTCCTTTTCTGCAGAACTGCTCCCTAGCCATTCGGTCCCTAGTCTGTAGCAGTGCATAGGATTCTTCCGTCCTAAGTGCAGGACTCTGCACTTGTCCTTGTTGAACCGCATCAGGTTTTTTTTGGCCCAATCCTCCAATTTGTCTAGGTTCCTCTGTATCTGATCCCTACCCTCCAGTGTATCTACCACTCCTCCCAGTTTAGTGTCATCTACAAACTTGCTGAGGGTGCAGTCCACACCATCCTCCAGATCATTAATAAAGATATTAAACAAAACCGGCCCCAGGACCAACCCTTGGGGCACTCCGCTTGAAACCGGCTGCCAACTAGACATGGAGCCATTGATCACTACCCGTTGAGCCCAACGACCTAGCCAGCTTTCTATCCACCTTACAGTCCATTCATCCAGCCCATACTTCTTTAACTTGGCGGCAAGAATACGGTGGGAGACGGTATCAAAAGCTTTGCTTTGCTAAAGTCAAGGAATAACACATCCACTGCTTTCCCCTCATCCACAGAGCCTGTTGCAGAAGGGTTTATATCTCTGATATGCTTAATCCCATCTAATATCACTGTGATGTTCTCTTTAACCATATAGAGGTCTAATCCACACAGGAATCTTGCTAAGCTCTTGGCCTCAACAGCATCTTGCCCAGCCTAATGTTCGAGTATTATCCCAGATATTCAGGCAAACCTGGCCTTAAACTCAATTCCATCCCCTTACTCCTCACTGAACCCTGGTGGGCCACCCAATGGAAAGAGGCACTTACAGCCATTCAAGATGATGCAGATCCTGGAAGACTCTTGGCTTCAGCTCAGTGATGTTATTGTGACTCAGGAACCTGGAATTGTTAAAGAGAAGAGAAGAAAAGTGACCTTGGGTTGATGCTGTTGGTTAAACTGGTTTTTATTCATCATCCATTTCCTGCCAGCAGCTCCCCTAAGCCTTATTTTAGGGGTGTGAATGGGGATATCCTCACGTCATCTGCATTTTGCAGGGGCAAGCCTGATTTGGAATGAATCATGTGGGGAGGGGAACATGAGAGAGAAACATTTGTAAGAGCCAGAAGTCCTCCCTCCCCCATAACATGGTGCTCTAATTTCAAACATCGTTCTTGCTGGGGAGGGCGGGTATATTTTGTTCAGCCACATGTCTCCAGAGGTGCTGCTAGACCACGTGCATTTAGGCTGCATTCATTCTGTGCTAAGAGGACTGAAACACGGAGACTGTCAATAACCCCCTCTCCCCTGCGACCCACAACATGAAAACCTTTTACTCACAATATTTTAAGCTTGGAAAGTCCAGCAAAAGCATGGGGCAGTATTGACTGGATTTCGTTGTGCTGTAAGAGGCTGTTTACAAACCAAACAGAAATATCTCAGGGTTAATAGGGTTTCCACAGTGCTCCCAGCCCCTCCTGGTCCCCAGGACTGAATCAAACCTGTATCACTTCTGCACAGATGTACAGAGCGCTAGCAGCCCTGCCCACCCCTCAGAGAGATCAGGACTAAGCAATGAAACAGTCTCTTGCACAGCAATGTACAGCACTCCCATCCCCAGTAGCCCAGGGAGTGAGAGACCAGCACTGGGAATGGACCACAGTGAAGGGGAAGATGTTTTTATGGATAAAAGTACAGGACTGGCAGTCAGGAGTTGGGGGCTTGAGCCTTGGCCCTGCTAACAGGCTTTCTGTGCAACTTTGGGAACGTCACTTCAACGTTCTCTGCCTCAGTTTCCCCATCCGAGGGGAGTGAAGATGAAAGAACAAATGCTTGGAAATCATTAATGGCAGCTCTGAGATCCTGGTGCACTAGAGACAAGCACGGCACTATTATTATTATTACAAGCAAGGACGCTAGGCCGGGATCCAACCTGAAAGAACAAAATCTGTTCTGAGTGATCTCAGATCATAAACTCGCTGACGTGTCAGGCTGGAAATATCTTGTTTACCCAAGTGAAATGACTTGTAGAAAAGGTGCTGGAGTCTTCCAGGACAGAGAGCTGTTTGCTGTTCTCCCCTCTGCCATTTAACAGCCATGTTGGACTCTGAACCTCCCAGACCCCATGTTATGTGAGCAAAAAGGTCACTTTGATTCCTCACCCCCTACTTAGCACATTATAATGGAAGCAGTGCAGGAAGGGCCCATGATATCTATGACAGATACCCACTGACTTCAATGCGCACTGGCTCAGACCACATACAAAATAATACAATCACTGACAGAGCCAGCCAACCACGCTCAGTGATAACTAACTAAGGAACAATTGTAAACAAGGCCTTACCCAACCCTCCCGCTTTCTCTGCTCCTCTGACTCTGAAGCCGAACGCCCAAGAGGCGCGATGGTGGATTATTAAAATGAGAAAAACCGCAGCCTCTGAGGACACAGGGCCCCGCCAGGCTGAAGAAGTCAAGGTCATCATCTCTTGCCTAGCCAAACTGGTCCTGCATAATATGGGCTTATTCTTTAAATGTGGCGCTGCTGACTCAGCAAATTTGCTACTCTTCCTCCTTCCCCCCCCCCCCCCCCCCCCCGTGCCCTTGTCGATGAGCTGGCCGCTCTGAGGGGGTGGTACTTACAGCTTCTCCAGACTTCTGTACATGATAAACTGGTTGTCCCACAGTGAGTGGATTTTATTAATATTCAGAACCCTAGGGAGGGGTGGAAAGAAAAACCAGGGACCACTGATCAAGAAATACGTTGTGAACAATTAAGAAATGCAGGTCTCTTTACTCCCACCAGCCTCCTCCCAGGTAAAGTCCCCTCTTCCTATCTTATCTGAGTAACGTGTGTGAGACGTGTGGCTCTCTGCTATCCATTACTGATCGCATTTGCCAACAGCACTTCTTGAATTGCCAGCATCATTTTTGACACCTGAGGGTTTTGAGTGCTGCAACCCTTCCCCCCCCCCACACACACCCCGATTCCTGTATGCAAATGGCGTTTGCCTGCTCAGACTGAGTAGCCAGGCTCGTTCTGCCATCTGGGCATGCCGCTCAGATGTCATGAGCCCAAAACGCTGCATGGCCTCAAATATCGGACATGCCAATTTTTTAGACAAGGTTCACAGCCCCTTGCAGAGTTATTCATCCTCGGTAGAAAGGGGCTAGAGAAATGCAAAGGGTCCATTATTTAATGCCAATAATCCAGGGAAAGACAACAACTCAGTACAAACTAATGGATGGGAAATTCATTCAGTTTGATGTCAAAATTTTCTTCTTGCCTTCACAGCAAGCACTTTGCAGTTAGGCCCACCCTGGGGGATGAAGCCTGGGGCTCTGGCCAAAAGGCTCACAGTTTACCAGCCATCTCTCCAGCTATTGGTGGCTTAGACCTCTCTTGCCTGATTGGCACAGAGCACCTGGCAGCAGCACCTCCAGCATTAAAATGCAGCCTCATGGGTTTGATCATAGAGGATTAGGGAAAAGCTGAGATTTGAGCATCTGGGGCATCCTTAATCTAAGCGATAAAGGTCTCCTTGTGATAATCCCAGACTCAGTTTGCTAGATAACAGGCACAAATTTCTCTGCATTATCACCTTTGGAACTAGCTTCCTCTGCAGCCTTGCCACTAGGTGGCACTACCCCCTTGATGATTGATGCTATGCAGCACAGTGAGACAGGCTAAAAATGGGAATCACCAGGGCGAATTTCCCACTGGCTCCAATTTTGCAAAGAAAGGGACACATTTACCCCATGGTGGCCCCTGTTACTCACAGCTTCGTCACGTTGGAGGAGACCCAGGGGACAGTGTGCAAGTTCTGGCCGGTGCAGTCTATCATCCTTCCCTGGCACTGGCATTCCTCTGGGAACCGGTCAAGCACTGGGGACAAGCACAAGGGAAACAGTGAGACTGGAGACAGACAGGATCTCAGTATGTGGCTGGGCAGGTGAGCAGATAAAAGGACACACTGGTGAACAGACAGGGGTCAGGGCTGGCTGGATATGTCGGGGTCAAAGGGACAGGGGACGGCAGACACACTCCTAAAGAGCAACACGGGAGCAGTGGAGGGGATGAAAGGAGAGGCAGGGTGTGTGAAGGGAGAGGAGACAGAAGGGGAGAGATGCTTTCTTGAACTTCTCAGGTCTGGGCTGGGAATCTCGCAGGGCCAGCCTTGGTTGGGATATTTCAGCACATCCAGGCCTGGACAGAACCAGGAAGACCAAAAAAGCAGATTCACCCTGGTGGGAGTGAGGGAGGGTGAGTCGAACTCCCCCAAACCTGAGCAAAGCTCAGTCTGAATTTTGGGTTAGGCTCCAGGGTGAGATTTTACCAACTTCCCAGGATCCCAACTTTAGAGCTTGTTCAAACCTCACAGGGTCACGAGGTAGCACCTTTGCCATGCAGAGGCAAGCACGGCACTATTATTATTATTACAAGCAATCCCACTCCAGAGGGAGGGGCGTGAGAGACAGGAATGAAAGAGGGATGATGAGAGGGGAAAGGGGGCAGAGAGAGCACAAAAGGGGAGGAAGCGGGGGAGACAGGAGGGCTTGAGCAGTAGCATGGGGAGGCTGGGGAAGACACAGTAGAAGAGGAGGGAATACAAAGCCAGCCCCAGGAATGGAAATACTCACCACAGACTGGGGTCTCCTCTTCCTCAGTGGCTCTGCTGCCCTTGGTTTGCTGCATGTCATCCAAGATCTGCAGCCACCCGCTATTATCCACTAGAAAAGAGAAGGCAAAAGTCATGCAGGTTTGTCCGCCCCCCCCCTCCCCCCCCGCATCTCACAGCAGATTCACTCACTGCTCCTCCCCATGCCCAGCCTCCCCCAGGCTCGCTCACCCCCACTCTGATTCCTGATCTTAGTGCTGGGAACCACGCGCTTGAGAGACGTTTACATCAGCGCTGGGCCTGAACCAAACGCCTGGATCAGAATACCCCTGAACTCGGAGGGAGGGAATTCAGAATCTGAACTGAAGCTGGTTCTTGCAGTTGGAGCCCATTTTTATAAGCCTTAGATCCGAATCCCCTGAAACATGGGGTGTTCAAAACCTGGATCCAGCCCCATGTTTGGTGACTTCAGCCCATCTCTAGTTTACGCTAGCTCCTGCCCACTACCCCTTTGACTCCCTACTGTGTCCTGACAGGATATTCCTCTTCTGCTGGGTCTTACATTCCTACATTTAAAGCTGGGGTGATCTCCATCTGACAACCCCATACCTAGACATCTGTGTCATTATTAGAAGGTCAGAGGAAATTGTACTCTCCCAGTAAGAGATTTATACCTTCAGTGATCGCTGCAAGGCAGCCAGGTAACCATAAGTGACCCTTAAAGTCTGCCCCTGTGTTCCTGTTCCTAGAATCCCCTTGAATATATTGGTGGTTCTGGATCTGGGATTTCCAGGTCCACATGGTTTATTAACTACAGGGCATCTGCCTTTGGTCTGGCGGCAAGGAGAAATGGAAAGAGGGGACAGGCTGTGAGGTTAGCTAATTACCGCAGTTCTCTTCGTCAGCGCCGTTGTCGCAGTCCTTCTCTCCGTTGCAGTGCAGGAGCTGGGGTAAACAGACAGACAGGTTGCCACAGGGGAACTGTCCCAAAGGGCAGGCATAGCTGTCCAGCCTGGAATGAACCAGAAGAGACTCTGCCAAAGGAAAGCAAGACACAGTCAAAAAGCATCCTTGAACAGGCCAGTCCCCTGTCCCCGCCTACGGCTGGCTTAAGACCCACCTCTCACCCTTGGCTTACTAGTGCTGATCTTGCCAGGACACGGCAATCCATTACTGTATGGTACCCTATTACTGCACATTAGCCCAGTCCCATCTGGCATGACTTATCAGTGGGATTCTAGCAGCACCAGTCCATCTGGACTATGCTCCTTGATTGTTCAGATGTCTCCCAGTGCTCTGGCAGGGTCTGAGAACTGCAAAGAGCAGACATGCCCTGACATTGTAAGAGCATGAAGAGATGTCTCACCATAGCCAAGAGACATTTCCCCTCCTCCCTCTCAAATGAGAGAACAGGAAACAGAAGCAGTAGCAAATTCTGCACCGCCATCCGACGATTCCATCTGGGACAGTGGAGGCATCTCAGAAAACGCTTGCAGAAAAATCATCATTATGAAAAAGAATCCAGCACAGGTCAGCAGTGATGGCAAGACGTGCTCATCAAATGGCTGTTTTGTGGCCAACGTGACAGACATGCCACAAAATCACCAGGACAGTTAATACTAATAGATTCTGCCACCGGATTATTGCTATTTACTGAGAACCATACAGCTTGCTGCTGTACATTATGTAAGGGGAGAGCTGGTTCTTGTGGTATGAAGCTCACCATGGCACTATGTTCGATACAGACACAGACACATAGTCTCCTTTTGTAACTTGGTTAATTTAGTTTTTAAATCCTCATTATCTGCTGGGTGAATGGCCCTTGAAATGCCTGACAGGAGAAGGGGTGAGGTTCAGGAGGAATTTGGTTGGTCATTGAGGCTGAAGTCCCCTAGAGGGTTGGGTTTCATGGGAATGGATAAGGCACATTGAGGGTGATGAAGAAGGGGAGCCATGCTGTGCCTGCTCTGAGGAGAAATCGAGGCCATCGGTCTCCGGGACTGTCAATCCAGCATCTTTCCCCACCACAAGAAAACTACAAAGGAGGACACGAGACCCGACACTGACTTCCCGTCTACATGACTCACTCCAAAGTGTCCTCCCTCTGGGCTTTGGGTGGCAGGACTGCTCCGCAGGACATGGGCCATGCTCGGTGGGGTATGTGTGAGGTGACGGGGTGCCAGCGACAATCAAGATAAGGCCCTTTAGGCAAGAGGTCGCTGTCACTCCTACTCTGTTTGGAGCTGAAACCCACTTATGTTCCAAGGGGGAGTAAAATAACTCCTGCTGGGTCAGACATCAGATCTCCAGGGCTGGCCAGGTTACTTCCAGCCAACATGGGGTCACTCCCTAATGAGACACAAAGGAGTTGGAGATCTATTAGACTGTGAAATGGTGGCTGCTGCATCCTTTATGTCACTGAAAATCAGACTGGAGAATAGACTGTAGGGGCCAAACCTGCACTGGCCAGGGAGCTGGACTAGATGGGACCTCGGCAGAGGAGCAGGAGGTGGCTTGACTCACACTGACTGCTCTTCTAAGATGGCAGCAACCTCAGGAAAAGGTGTAGAGGGACCCTCTGGTGTGGGGAGTGACAGCCCCTTCTCTGGAGTGGTTCCAGGCGGCACAGCAGAGAGGCAGCTTGGTGTACAGGCAGAACTGGGAACAGGAGGTCTTTTCATGGAGTTACGTACGCCAAGGAAAGCAGAAGAGACTCAGACACATTATTAACTACAGTATAACAAACCAGCTCCATAGCCCTCTGGAAAAGCCACCCTCCCCTGAGGTGCAGTTCACTCCCTGTGATCATTAGCCTCAGTAACTTAAACCTCCACTTTGCGGAGCCCTTTCCGTCAGGCAGCTCTGAAACATCAATCAGAGCTTCAAAGCACCCCAGCCACTCAGCTCTGTTCATTAATATCCTACAATTAACTGTGTCAAAAGCACTCTCCAGATCAAGCAAAATGTTTCCATGCACTCGCCTTTGATCAGGGCCCGAGGAAGCTATCGCAGTCTATGGCTGTGACAGAACAGTGTGAACAGCCCGGGCTTGTCATTCAAGGTTTTCTGCTGCTGCTAACATTCCCACGGATAGTGGCTGATGGTCTGTGTTTAACACTGAAGACGCATCTATTAGCTGATTTCATAATGTGGGGCAGTGAGTGTCATTTGTACCACTCACCATTTCACCTGGCAATGGATGTGCTTTGGGTGGTTGGGTCATTTCTCCTCTCCCTCCTCCCTCCCCCAATCCCTGAGTCCCAAGGATTCAAGCTGGTGTATTTTACTGAGACGATTATGACCCCAGAGGCAAGTTGTAATAAAAAGAAGAGGAACGTGGAGACAGGACTGGCAGCAGGTATAAGTGGTATAAGTCAGTGTCGAAGCCGGCACTTAGTCTAAAGCAGTCCCTGCCCCAAGCAGCTTGCGGTTTAGCTTAGAGAGCTACAGTCCAAACAGTCAGAGGTGGGAGAGAGGCATCAGTCCCAGTCAAAGTTGGCCCGTGGTGGAAGGCAAGGGGAATGAATTTTAAAGGGAGATCTGTGAGTCTCAAAGAGGAGCTGCAGGAGAAGACTGTTCCAAGTGTAGGGGCATGTGGGCAATCTATCTCTTTACGGGTGGCAGGATGCAATAGAAACACAGACAGCATGCTATGTGCTTGGAAAGCTGCCACAGCTGCAGGATAGCAGAGAGGGCGGTGACCCTTTCCTCCCTTCCAAGTGCCCCTCTGAACATGGCTTTATTCTGGGTCAATCACAGGGTTATAAGATTCCTAGGGGCTAACAGAATTTCTCCTACTGGTGGTGAGGGGAGTTCACAGACCATCGGGGTCATCACAACACTGTTCCCGGCACCCCCCTTCCTCGTGCCTCGTGGGGAGGATTGCAGCCGGGTTTTGCAGCAGGAGTCACCGAACTCTTAGGCAGCAAAGATCCCAATTTCTCGCCACTGCCCTCAGTGACCAGAGAAATGCAGAGAGTATGCTAGCGCCACAGAATTGATTCTAATCAGAATGGTCCTTCCGTGAAGCATAGACATCTCTTTAGGGTTTGGCCCATTTCTAGAGAGGTGCTCCAGAGGACAAGGAAAAGGAGCAGATGGAACTCAAAGCAGTTTGCAGTGAACAGGCTACACCCTAGAAGCTGCCTCTGATTTACTACGCCAGTGGCTAATAGCAGGGAGCACACAATATGCACAGTGACGTTATTTATAGTGCAAAATAGTACCCAAAAGTTGCTACACCCTGGGCAGACGCAGTCCCTATCCTGAACACTTTACAGTCTCACCAAAGGCTCATCTGCATGAATGCCCTATCTTTTCACAGGCTGACGCTGCCTGGATCGGAAGTATTTTTCCACATTAACTCAGTGTTTCAGCAGCCTCTCTGTAACAATTGGTTGGAGCAGCAAAACAGCAGACCCTGGCAGGGTCCCCAGCCGTATATCTTCCACATGGGCCCTGGGGACCCGTTAACCTTTTATCAGATTTATTGACGCATCTGGGATGTTTGTTCTGAGGGAAACATGGTCCCAAAATGCCTGCAACACCCTCTGGAGCTAATCAACATGATTAAAAGTGTTTAATATTTGGAGCAGCAATAGACTTTGAATCCATGAATCTTTCCCTAAAAAACTGGAGCTTTCCCAAAAACCGCTGGAGAGAGCTATATCCATCCTAGGCCATAAAACTGATCTGAACAACATTTCTAACAGCCACAGCCAGTGCTTGTCCTCCTTGCTACATCTTAAGTTACAACACAGAGCCATTTGTGGGCAAAGTTGCAACTTCTTAGAACTGTTCTAGGTGCAGCGTGGGCACTTCGGGCATGTTCCAGAACCTGAGAATTAATCTACTAGTTGGGATCAAACAGAACCCCGCCCCCCGCCCCCCCGAGCTCTTTCTTTCCCGTTTTGAAGGCAGCATCTGACGTTAGCTGGGGAGTATTCAGTATCACACGTCAATGTCTGGGCATCTCCAACAGCTGGGTCTGCTCTCCTTCCATCAGAGCTGGAGACACCTCAGGATTCCATTTCAGGCTCTGCCTGGGGTCAGTGTCTCCATTGCAGAGCTCTGAATATGTAGTTCTCTTATTTAAAGTGAATGTATTTATTTAGGCTCATATCAGACATCAAGACGCGTCTGTCCTGAGCTCCAGACACCACCTCTGCCCCAAAAGCCTGGGGAGATAGATGGGTCTTGTACCCTGCCCTGAAAATCAGCAGGATCAAGCCATTTCAGCCAAAGCAAGGAGTCCGTTCCAAAGTGGAGGGCTCCTCACAGAGAACATTCTGCCATCAATCAGCCTCCTCTCTCCTATACCAAGGGGGTTCCAGCTTGAGCACCCCCAATGCCACAGAAGGAGAGAGCTGCCTCTGCAGCATACAGGTCCCAAGCTATTCAGGGGGACTTTGGAGGTAAACACAGACTGCACCTGGAAGCCAACAGGCAGCAGCCAATGCTGACTCTGGAGCCCTTGTGCCATGTACTTCCAACAAAATAGACCACCGTCGCAGTCTGCCGAAGTTCCCCGTGTAGGCCATGTTGCAGCAGCGTAGTATGGAGGAGACAAAGACATGGCTTTCGGTAGCAAAGTCCATGTCAATAGCATGCTCCAGGCCAAACAAGGATGAAAAAAGCCATTTTGGTCACTGCAGCTCCACCAGCCTCTAACAGCAACGCTGGACCAACGATCACCCCAGATGGCAAACTCTGACCACACCTGGCAGACACACCTGGCAAAAGAAGGACTTCCCCTGCCAACCAACTCCACCACAGTTTTACCTGCATTGACTTCAGACATGTAGCTCTCATCCATGCCCTGGTCTCAGACACTGGGCAAGGCTTTCAACAGCACTGATTGGGTCAGATGAGCTGCAAATATAGCTGGGTTTCATCACATCTCCCCATCAGCCCTCCCAACAGCCCCATATACTCATTGAACAGGAGGGGAGGCAAGGTGGAACCCAGCCCCCTTAGGGATGCTGAGCAATTGCTCATCACCAGCCATTGGGAACTTTCAGTAAGGAATGAACAGAGCCCCAAGATCATCCTTGTCCACTTCTGCTACTTTCTGCAGGAGTCTATAGCCTCTCTCAATCAACAGTATCGGAGGTAGAGCTAACAGTGACAGTATGGACATCTGCTCTTCCTACAACATGATGGTGAAAATCTACTGGACTGATAGCCCTGGAGACTGAGGGTCCACAAAAGAAGTACAGCCCCGGTAGCAGCAGGGTAAGTGTCCCTCACCAGTGTGACCAGAGTTCAATCTCCATGGTTCAGTCAGTCCATAACTTCTGTACTAAACATGCCTACGAGGGAATCGAGAGGTGTTAGTTGTGTTTTCAGGGATGCAGTTGCCTGCCCACTGGGAGATGGGCCGAGACTCACCGTTTATTTCACAGAGGGGATGGTCTAGCTGTCCAAGACAAAACTGGGTGCCAGAATTCCTGAGTCCTAGGCTTGCCTCTGACTTAGGGGAAATCATTTCTCTCCAGAAAAGGGGTAATAATATTTCCCTCCCCCATAGGCAGACTGTGAAGATCAATTCGCTAATGTTTAGAAAGGGCTTTGAGGTGAAAGGCTCCATGACTTACTGACAATCCCCAAGCCTGCTCTGGTTCCTGATCCCGGAAATGAATGTGAAGTGCTCTCCCAGCACGTTCTAATAGATCTTGAATTTCACATCCACAGAAATCCACTGGAGGCACCTTGATCAACCCCAGCTTCCCACCGATAGTCACATTCGGATCCCTTCCAGTCCCTGCTAATGACACCTTTATATTAATCATTGGCTGGGAGGCGGGTGTCAAATCAATCTGGGTAGAAGGGAACAAACTTATTTGGGGTCCCTCACTTCAGAGCCTGAGAGACCCTCATGGCTAGAACATCCAGAGTAGTTCCCACAGATTGAATCCAATCTTAATGCACCACCATGTTTCCCTTCATATACACTGGAGTATATCGGTTGCAAAAAATACTATTGAAGAGCAACAGGAAAAAACTGCAGTGGCCGATTACAGCCTTGTCCTCCTGGGGTTAAAACACTGCAATCAGGAGATCTGGGCTGTACTCCCACCTCTGCCAGGCTTGATCTCAACACATCTACGAACAGCTGCCTGGTCACGTTTGTGGAAAGCTAGAGACAGCAAACAAATGGACAAACGTTTCAAAGGACGGTTTGCAGCTATGAGCTACATTCAGGCAAACCACTGCCTGTTGGACAATCACGGCAAGGATGGCTCCAAGTTATTTTCAGGTGAGTTAAACAGTGCGGCTCTCTCTCCTCTCTCTTACTTTCCATGCTGCACCTTTTGTTGCACTCTCCCTGTGTTTGAGCGCCAGGAGTTTTTCTGCAGGAGATGGACAGAGTTGCTGCCACAAATACCAGAGGGATTAATAATGGCCTAGGATGCAGATGCTGGCAATGGGGATCACGTGGCCCTTTCTGTAAGAGTCAGGGCTTACCCCAGTCTCCCTGGCCAAAATTTCTTCTCTTACCAATTTTGTACAGTTCACTGTGCTTCTGCACCCTATTGCCCACCACCCCAGAGGTGGCTGCATTTCTGTGGGCTCTTTATAAATTGCTTTGACATCTTTGGGGATCACAGTGGCAAATATATCTATGCAAACCAAAGGTATGCAAAACAAATATGGAGGTGTTATGTACATATTCACAATCCATGAAAAGAACTTAGCTAATGTTTCTCTGGAACTTTTAAAATATATCCCTCATCTTATATTCATTTTTTGCAAGCTTTGTAATTTCACTTATGTTTTATTACTACATTATCTGAAGTGGCTTGCACAAATAGTTGTGTTAATTGTGTGTTTGGCACAACTTGTGCTCCAGGTGAGGTTGGAGTATATTTATTAAGTGTTTCACTGTGCAGAAGAAGCTTGAAAACATACAGATCGATACCTCATGAAACAGCATGACTGTGCCTCAGCTCTCTCTCACTATGAATGAAGCAAATCTGTGTGTCACCTCTAGTCCGACGAGTTGGACAAAGAATATCTTTTCTCTTCTTATAATACAGCAGATGTAGAACAAACAGATGGTGCAAGAGTCAATGGATGAGTGGGGCAAGCATATTGTATATGTGCTAAGATCTTCTTTTTCTTTTCATGGCACTAGAAGAAGATCAGAGATTCCTAAAGATCCAAAGATTCAAGATATCATCTCACCTTCTCTCTTGTTCTATAAAACACACTGATATCATCTAGAAAACCTTCCATCTCTCTCTCGAGTCATGCCTTCCTGTATCAAAGAATGGCTAGCAGTAAAGGTTCAATTTTCTAAGGATGCTCCCTACCCTTAAATACAGAGGGGAACAATACTAGGGTTTGATTGCTAGCATACGGCCCAATGCTAGAACTCTTACTAATGCATGCAGGGCTGCCCAGAGGATTCAAGGGGCCTGGGGCAAAGCGGGGGAGCGGACATACTCACCGGGTGGTGCTCCGAGTCTGCGGTGGCGGCGGTGGCAGGTCCTTCAGTCGCTCTGCGTCTTCGGCAGCACTGAAGGACCCGCTTCCGAAATGCCACCGAAGACCCGGAGCGACTGAAGGGCCCCCCGCCGCCGAAATGCCGCTGAAGACCCGGACCGCCGCCGGGTAAGTAAAAAGGCGCCTCTAGCCAGGAAAGGGATTCTCGGCCAGGGCTCGAAGGGCCCCTGCGGGGCACGGGGCCTGGGGCAAATTGCCCCACTTGCCCCCCCCTCTGGGCGGCCCTGAATGCATGTAGGCTCAGGGATTTAAATTCTTATGTGGTGCTTACATACCAAGGTGTTAGTCACCCTGTGAATGCCATAGATAGATTATAGACACAGACTTCCTGTGTGCGCTTGGGTAAGTCACTTAACCTTTCTGTGCTGCAGTTCTCCAGCTGTAAAAATGGAGATAATAGCACTTCCCTACCACACAGGGCCATTGTGAGGATAAATACATTAAAGACTGTGAGGCACTCTGATAATGGGGGCCATATAAGTACCTAAGAGAGACAGGATGTGTAATATCATGGATCACCAGGTGGACTGATGATTAAGGACAATCTTACAAACTCTGTTGCACTCACTGTACAGGTAGTTAGATCTTGGAGAAATGTTCAGTTTTAGCTGTGGAGAAGTTCTTTCTATATGCTGAACAGACCACCAGTAAATTTTAATTCTTGCCTGAATCTCTCTGATTTGAATAGTTTCTAGGTAAGCTGCTTCTGCTTTCAGGGAAACAAACACAAATATCGCATTGTGAGTTAAATTATTTGTGGGGAACACTCAAATTGTCCGGAACACTAGCTTACTCAGGGACATATCTTTGTCAGTGACAATCTGCTTCACATACCTCAGATGGTGCTTGCGTGAACAGGCCAGATTCAACAGACTTCACACTGTTCCTGGGCTGGGCAGCTGGCCACAATTTTGGGGGGGAAATAAATGCAATCCATCATTGCTTCTGAAGCTAAAAGTTTTAAGTGAGCTGGAAAGAAAGCTTGAGCAGAGAGGTGTGAGGACTCTGGAATATAGTCACAAATATGGTTGTATATTGTAAAATGAGGAAACTCCCCCATAAAGTCAAAACTGTTAATCACAGTTTTTCTTTTTCAAGAAACTACGGTCTCACTATTGAAGGTGCAACATGGGGTCTGGATCAACAGTATTGGAAAACTCAAGAAGTTAGTAACAATCAGTAACAAAAAGCTTTGTTAAATGTACGTCGGGAATATTGCAAGAAGTTATTGCAAGATACAAAACAACACATGTTAATGCACTGACTAAGGCAGACCCAATTTCGGACTGCTCCCTTAATTTTCTGCAGCACCTGCCTGATTAAATGTAAATCAGGTGGAAATGTAAGGGTCTCTTTCTAGTGGCTCTGGTGTGCTAATGTTTTTCATTAAAAGAGTTTTATTTATTAAAAGTATTTGATGTTGGCAGATCATAGGCAGTAATAAATGTCAGTGCAAAATTAAATAAAAACAGGACGTTGTGTCTCCCCTTCACTTACGTGGGACCATTCTTACGAGCGAGACAAGCGGGATTTGGCCTTGTATATAGGGTGACGTTTGTGTGTGGCCCCTCCAGGAGGCACAGAACACACAAGCTCTGCCCGGGGCCCATCAATGCTCTCTTGGAATTCTGGGCTGGTAGGGGGCAAAATCAGCTCCCAACGTAACTCAAGCAGCGAGGGACCTGCTCTAAGTTCCAGCAGCCCTATGTACATGAATGGATCTGCCCTAGGCGGTGCCTGCAGCAGAGTCATTCTTTCCTGACTTCCTTCTAGCCCCAGCCTGGAAGTCGAAGCAACCCTGCAGCCCAAGCCCTGTGAGCCCGAGTTGGCTGGCACAGGCCAGCCGCAGGTGTCTAGTTGCTGTGTAGACATAGGGGCTTTTACAAGCCCTATCTGCTGCTGCAGAGGTGCTAGAAACTAATGACCCGTGTGCACCTCTTCTATACTGTCCTGGGGACTCAGCTGGTCCCTCCGCAGCATCACTCACATGAAGAGGTGCTGGCAATGGTTCAAGGGGGTCCGACAGCAGCGTCTGTGATGTCATGACCAGTACTAGGAGATCCCCAAACCCTTTCAGAGACAGGGCCTTCAGGCTGCACAGAATGTGGACAAGTTGGGTTAGCTGACCTGCCTGCTAGATTCGATGCTCCCTGGTCTATTTAAGGAGGCTTTTAAAACATAGTCATGATGGGTTTGTTACTACCGCTGTCACATCACGGGTTAACACAGTTGTTACCATTTTTCTCCCCTAATGCTGATCACACACACTGTACTTTGACACTATCAGGCAGGGCTATACAGGTGCCCTGCAAGACAAACAATTCAGGCGTGAATTAAAACACCAACAAAGATAAAGTGCAGATAAAGGATTTAAAATAGAAATCAGGTTGCCAGGATCTGCCAAATGGAAAACCTTTTAAATGCACTGTCGCAGCGGCCCTGAGATCTGGGGCAGAGGGCATTTCACTGACCCATGGCCAGAGATGCCACATGGAACCAATGGGAGGAGAAAGAGAGACTTTCCCTTGCTCAAAAATCTGCTCCTTAGGTCTAAACTGCAGGAACTTCCCAGTCAGGTGACAGCTTCCCCCCTTCTCCTCCTCTGAGGGTTGTGCTATCATTTGCTTTCATGAGACATTCCTATTGACCGTAGTCCCCAGCTGTAGAGGCATCTGGCGCCTGCCCTTCGCAGCCAATGAATGTCACAAATGTACCACTGACTGGAACTGTTGCTGGCGTTGGGATGCTAGGGCCAAATTCTGAGCTCCTTGTTCAGTTCCTACCCAGGGCTGACTCAGGCATAACGCCTGCCATAGCCCATGGGAGGTTTGGCCCAGTGAAGACTTACGGGTCCGAGCCATGATGATGCTGACACGTGCATTCAGAGCCAGAATTTGGGATTTCCCTATGCAGAGAGCCAGAGAGCTATGACTGCTCTCGGCCGTCATTCCCATGAAAAACCCTTCCCCACTCTGTTAAAGGAAGGGTTTGCTGCATCCTGGGTGGTGCCTGGAGCCATAGCACAAATGAGCCCCTCCGGAGCCAATTCCACTTTCTCAACACATGGGTTCTTTATGCTGGGCTCCGGATTTCAGAGCAACCGCAAATGAAACCTAATGAAATAAGTGCAGAAAAAGGACAAGTGGGTAATTAAAGGGAGGAGGAGAGCGGTCCCCAGGGAGCGATGGAAGAAATGGTAACATTTAAATCAGCCCTTAATACGGTGAATGTGTTCATGCTTACATTTCTGGCATCAGGCTAGATTTGGAGGAGAGTGCGTCCGGAGAGGAAAGGGAGAGCAAGAAAAGAGTAATAATGGAGAGAAGCGGTGCTTAACCCTTTATTCTCCTCCTCTCTCCTCTCTTCTATGAAGCCTTGCAGCTAGAAGCCCACATATCATCCGCTCTTTGCCCTGGATTTAAAGATGGGTCCAATTCCAAATATGAATCTTGGATCCACTCCACCCCAGGACTTTGCGTCTAGGGCCCATCTTGACATACACAGCAAGATGTTATTCCATTGCACTCACACATAGAATTCCAGGGTTGGAAGGGACCTCAGGAGGTCATCTAGTCCAACCCCCTGCTCAAAGCAGGACCAATCCCCAAACAGATTTTTGCCCCAGATCCCTAAATGGCCCCCTCAAGGATTGAACTCACAATCCTGGGTTTAGCAGGCCAATGCTCAAACCACTGAGCTATCCCTCCGCATCACGGGGATCTCTGCTATTTCTTTGTTTCAGTTCATTTAGGGCTCAGTCCAGTCAACTGGAATCTTTCCACTGACTTCACTGGGTATTGGATCAGGTCCCAGTGGCACAGCTCCTGTCCCTATATGGAGCTGTGTAAATAACAACAAAGAGTTTATTCACATAGGTTTTCCCAAGAGATGGTATCAAGTTACAAATTCACAGCCAAACCCAAGCTTCTGAGCTGTCCCTTGTGGATCTGGGTTTGGATGATGAACAGCACAAAGTTTGGGATTTCCCTATGCAGAGACCAAGAACATGATTATTATGCAGCATACGAAAATCTGATGGTGGTAAAAGAATCAGAGAAATGCAGGAAAAGGAGGAAAGAACTAATGGAGAGAAGGAAGGGGAAAGAGATGGTAAAGAACTAATGCAAGGAGGGAGATACATTCTGTGTTTCGGAGGAAAGCAAAAGACCCATAATACATGTGACCAGTTGTGCAGTGCTGTGTATTAGACAGTTCCTTCCTGGCCTCTCTACTGATCTGTTTGCACTCTGAAGCTGTAATTCTATTGCCTGGATTGTTATACCAACCTACAGAGCTAGCAGTATTTTTGAGGTCACATCCTGATTTTTGCCTTGCTGGCAAGCTCACTAGCACTGCATGACACCTCAGGGTCTCAGGCTGCAGGCAGTGTCAGGCTGGGGGAGCCCTTTATCAGTTCTTGTTCATGTGGGGCTTGCACCCTGAGGGCTGGGCTTTGGGTCTGGAGTCTGAGCAATCCAAACATTCAAAGTGACGCTCAGGTGAAGTTACCAATCTTTGCCTGGTTTCAAATCTGATACTGCTGTATTCCATGTGTTGTCCTCCCAAAACCATAAACTAACCCAGTCAGTCCAAAACTCAGCATTAGAGACTCACATTCCTCTCTTGATTGCCAGAGCCAGGATCAACGGGAGTGGGTTAGCAACAAACTCAGCCACGAGCGTTTGTTAAACAGAAGTATGGACTAAGCACTGGTCTGGCAACCACACACACCTGAATTACTGTTCTGGCCCTGACCTCCCTTTATGGGGTGGTCTCGGGCAAATCATTTGACTTCTCTGCACTTCAGTCATTCCATTTGTAGAATGGAGATGCTACTGACCTAGTTCACAGGAAGTTGTGATGACTAAGTTACTGTTTCTCCAACAGTAGAAAGGACTATATATAATCATCTCAGTGGATAGTTCCCTAGCACAGTTTTCCATCTCCTGGGCCTTTAGCCAGATTTTCCTGGACTTAAACACTAGAACGCTACATTGCAAAGGCAGATATGTGACTTGGGGGACCTGTTTCTTTCCCCTCAGAAAATCTTTCCCCTCAGATCAGAACCCTGAGCTGGTTTTGAGTTATATTAAGCAACAGGTAAATAATGCAACAAGTAAATACAAAACCAGTGGCACAGATACAGGACCAAAACGTGCAGCCCCTGGGAGGGACGTCTTCTTACACAGAGCCCTTTGGGCCCCTTGGCATGTACCCCTGCCCTTGAGGTCTGGGTATCCCCTTTTGGTGCAGGTACCTGCCTGGAGCACACACACACTCAGACTCATATACAACATGCACATATAATACACACGCCCCTCCCCTATTAACAGCAAGTTACTCACTGTTAAGGTGTGATAGGCTGCTCCAAAACCAAATCATTTTAAGGGAGATGCTAATAAAAAAATTATTTGATTTGAGGGGACGGCGGGTAAAGCCACCCTGGCCTTCTTGCTGGGTTCAATATCTTTCTGCTCTCCACACCACAGGTGGCGACAGGGAAAAGTTTGCAGTGTCATTGGTAAACAGCAAAACAACAAATCAGAGTAAAACTGGCACATTGAAGAACTTGCCACCTTATCCTTTTCTAAAACCCAGCTTAAAGGGTCCCTTTATCATCCTTTCTTTGTCCACTCGGGCCACAAAACTTATACCTGTGTCTGTCAGTGTCAGCTCACCTTAAGACAATGAAATTAACATGGCTTCTCCATCTGCTCTCATTCAAATCTAACATCTCTCTTCCTTCTGGACAAGCCACAGAATTGTAACTTGCCATTGTTTCTCCTTCCCTCTCAGACTCCAGGTAACGTGGAAGCCCAGAACAAATGACAGAACGGACAGAGACATGCAGACACAAAGACATTCTGCTTCAACTAAAGTACTGATGCAGCAAGGAAATAAGGAGACAAATAGTGGTGCAGATTTTGACAGAAATTAGCATTCCATTCTCCATGCAATCCATCCATCCCAGTTAACACGTGTGAGATCTACCCCCAAAACCCTCATTCACAAAACCCATAATCAAACACTTTGATTTTCTCCCCACTTTGAATAAAGTGAACTGCAAACACAGCCACTTACTTGTAACAGCTTGGAAAAGAGAAGGCAGAATAATCAGGAAAAGCTTCATGCCGGCAGCTCTTGCGACTATAATCCCAGGCTAGAAAAGATTGAGAAGTCTTCTGGGTTACTGTAAAGCAAGAAGAGGAAGGGGAGGAGGGAAGGGAATTCTGGAGATGATGTGGCTCTTCTTTTGCTAACATGTACACGTGTGCTCTGCTCTCCTAGAAATGCACACACCAGCCCACGACATGGTGCAGGCTTCTCTCTGCAAGGTGCTGTTGGCCTCCGTCAAGCCACGTTTCTTCCTGCACCCCAAACTAGTGAAAGTGGCACGCAGCCCCAGGACCAGAAGATATTTGCAGTTCCTCTCACCCTCACATTTAAGTTCGCGGGGGTGGGGAATCTTCCTTCGCCACCGGAGTTAGGTGGTCGACCTTTCCCCCCCCCTCCCCCCGCTTGCACCTTGCTCACCTACCTCTATGGAAATGGCACATGAACCTGAAAGGATCTGGTTTAAAATGCAGAAGGCTCAATTGCTTTGTTTCACTTGTCTCTGCTGAGGAGGATTCCAAAGGCAAACAGCCCTTTAGTCCTTGCTATGTGTCTGCTGATTCAGATGATTGTGCAGCTGAAGGGAGCTGAGTCTCTGAGTGGCTTCCCTGCAGGATGCCCAGGTCCTGACTAGGAGATGAGAGGAGGGGGTGATTTTTTTCAATGGCATAACGAGGACCTGGCAAGAGGGCCCTCTGCTGGACATGACTTCTAATGAACACTGCTTCAGATGAGCAATGTCTCTCTTCCTTACGGTTGGTCTACACACACAGTTGTACCGCTTTACCTATAACAGATGAGTGAAGTGGTACAACCACCCTAGCATGGACTCAATTGTATCCATATAAAAGTGCTTATACCAGTACGGCTATTCCCATAGTGGAGGAGGAATAGACGCCTTTATACTGATATCTCTGTGTCCACACTAGCAAACATACTAGGATAACTAACTGTAAAATTTCACACTCTCCCCCTCAACCAAAATAGTTACACAGCTACAAAACTCGTGTGTAAACCTGGCCTTAGAGATGGATGCCAGCTAGTGCTGGGGAAAATAGCAGCAGTGCATGGTTTGCTCAAAGAAAGATGCCTGGTTTTGAATTCATGAAACTTTTGAGCATCTGTAGCGTCTCCTGCAACCTGCTTAGCATTTGTGAAAAGGTGTCTCGTGATCTGAGCCCAGCACTGGGAGCCGGCATGGGCTGAGTTCTATTCCTGCTTTTGCCACTAGCTTCAATAATAAAGTTCACGTATAGAGCAATTTATATACATTGCTTATTTATGGCTCATAAGACCCCAATGGACTGGTAGTGACAGCTGACTTCTGGGACATGTGTGCCTGGGGATCTGCGACGCGATTGCTGAGAGGAGAAGGAGGTGAAGGGGTTGATGAACCATCCCTGTATATAGAAGCCACAATTGTGAATGGTCTTTGCAGGAGGAGGAAGTGGGGAGAGGCTTTGCACCTTCCTCCGTGCACCAACAAAAGGGCCAGGCACTCACTTCCTCAGTGAAAGGAATAGGGTAGCAATTTAGACCCTGGACAGGTGTCCAGCAGAACTGAAGACAAGACAGATTAGGTTCCTGACGCTTCCATTGCTGTAACTGTCCCTATTCCGTAGCTGTAGGGGGTGTCGCTCCTGTGTGGCCCACCCTGATCAATGTCTCTTCCATTATTCCCCCAAAACAAAACCCTGTACCAAGGTGACCTTACACTGACAAAGAAATCAGCCAGCCATCACCCAGGTACTCATATCTGGAAGGACAGTGCTTGTCAGTGGAATTGATACACTATGTACAGTATCTTGTCACCATCTGCCTTCCATCCTTCCTGGACATAGACCCATTTGCAGCAAAATATGCAGGAAGAAAACCCTCTCTTCAGCCTGCTTGTGCATCTGTTTCAGTCACTGGGGGCAGGAGCAGGCCCCTGGTCTTCTATTGCTCTATCAGCAGCCAAGGTACAGGCTTAGTTTATAATTTAGCCATGTTACTTTGTCCATCTCTAGCGCTTTCCAGTCTATGGTCCCAATACACATTACAAACCTTAACGACTGGGCCTCACAACAACCCCTAGCAGGCAAGCTGAGTTTTCCAAGGGGGCTAGCTGAGGCAAAGAGAGGAGAAGAAACTTGCTCAAGATGAGACAGCAAATTCCTGCTAGTGTTGGGATTAGAACCCAGCAGTCCAATCCGCACAAGTGGCTGCTCTAATCCCCTAGGTGACACATTTCTAACAAATGTCTGCTTCCTTGGCCTTTCCCCTTTTTGGCGGGAAAATCACAAGGGCTGATATCTTCCAAATGCCACCCATTTAAGGTATGGTCCACAGTAAATTGTGCATATATTTGTGACCTCCACCCCCTTTTCTCACACAACCAATGAAATAGTTACAGTTTTGGCACTGAAATCATGCTCACTGTGCGTCTGAGTTAACCCTTCCCTGAAATGAATGGGCAGACGCCTCTCTGCATGAGTTACACTCGGTTCACGTCTTTCAGGGGTTTCTCTACAATCATAACCCCTAGAGACTTGCTTTCTATTTTACATGATGGCTGAGATTCTGGAGAACAGGGGGCATATATGGTGTATACAGGCGTGTACCTGCTGTTTCCAAGCCCTGGGACGTATCCTGTTTGAAATCAGGGTAAACCATATCAGCACAAATCCTGTTGCACTAGTGTGAATCGTGTCTGTATTAGGGGTTTGCACTGGAGCTAGGGTGACCAGACAGCAAGTATGAAAAATCGGGACAGCGGGTGGGTGGTAATAGGCACCTATATAAGGCTCCAATGTGACCGCTCTGGATAGCACTTTGAACTCCGATGCACTAGCCAAATATCCGGACTGTCCCTATAAAATTGGGACATCTGGTCACCCTAACTGGAGCAGCTATTCCAGGCTAACAATCTAATGTAGATAAGGCCACCGTGTAGGCTGGTGCCATTAGAAATTGGGCAAACAAAATTGGCATGTGAAGGTGGGATCAAAAAACAGTTTGCAGCTGGTTGAACAGTGACAACATTTATTTACAGATCTATTAGACTGAAGGGCAAAATTCATGAAATACACTTTTTTCCAAACGTTATTCAACTCTCTGTAGAGCCAGCTGAGTAAAGACCAAAATTAGCCAGGAATGTTTTATACACACAAAAACATGGCAGATAAATTATTTGCAAAAGAATAACCAAACCAGTTTAGCAGTAGGTAAAGGAGAGGGAAGGCAATGCTGACACTTCCTGTCCTGAGGAACCTCCTCCACTGGTGTTATTCAGGTTTCTATCTAATCTAATCTAATCTAATCTATGGGTTTTATACTGCTGCCCTTCACCTAGTATCTGAGCATGTTCCACATAAAATCAATCGCAAAAGCAAAGCCTCTAGCGGACTCTGTGGAGCCTCTGGATCACCTCCTTTTTTAGGGCAAAGCCGCAAAAACTCTGGTTGGGGGTATTTTTGGGTTTGTTGCATTGTGTGAGGGTTTTTTGAGGGGTGCAATACACTTGCAATCATTCTGAGTCCTGGCAATATTAGCTCATAAAGAAAAACAACCTTCAAGAGACATTGCTTTGACTCTGCTGTTCCAAAAGTGCAGCATGGGCAAAGCTGTGTGTGAAACTTCCCTGATTTACAGATCACTATTTACATGAAATAATCCCCAGCCTGACATAACACCTCCCCCTCATGAGACCCCAGCCAATGGGTTTCTGCTGCATGCAAAGAAGTCCAATGAATTGCTAATTGCAATTTGCATCGCAACACATTCCCTCCTTTATCTCCAATTTTAAAGGAATGAGATCCCTGGAAGAAGACTTCCCCCCCACACTTCCCCTCTGATATTGACTAGGTCAATCATTCTTACGTCAATATCATAAGGAAGCAGAGAGGAGCTTTCAAAGGTCCAGGCATAAAATGTGTATATCAAATTTATTTAAAATCTAAGGGTACTTTGAAACTAAAAACTGACCAGGGGTGAGAATGCAGCATGGGAAAAAAACACAGAGAATCAAAATCTTTCTTTTTCAAACAGAAAATAAAGTAGTTGGGAACGCAATTGTGTTTCCCTGGGATGGGGAACTTTTAAGGGTTTAAAAATGGTTTAGCCTGGTGAAAATTCTTTAGAGAAGAGGAGTGTAAATTTCATTCTCTTTGTGGAGGTTTCAGATTTGCACCATCAAAGCTAAAAGCTTGGCTTACAGGCCTAGAAGCTGGATTGGGGCTTGATATCACAGGACAAGCTGGCTTTTCATCACTACAAAATGAAGTTCAAACCTTGGAACACTGGGGACACTGCACTAGGATCTCAAAGTGACAGATATTACCAGCTGCTTAAACTTCAAAACCACAGCTACTTATTTAAAAGACAAATCAAAGATCCAAATTGAAAATCCATGTTGAGGGTTCACAAAACACGATGATGCTTCAACTCTGTAATTCCCAGGGACTCAGCAGTGTGACTTGTGACTAGCTATTAGGCTGTGAGGAAAACTGTCTTGGCTACACATGGGAAGGTAAAATAAGAGGATCTTGAGAAAATTCTCAGTGTCTGGCTGAAATGAAATCCTGTGGGTGTGCAGCCTGCTGCAAAAATAACACAAAAATGGCAGAATTAGTACAGAATGAATGTTATGCAAACACTTCAGGGTCTGGTATGTCAGGCATCTGCATGGAGTTACACATATGCAGCATCGCATACAACATCAAAGAAGAATTAATCACTCAAAGTTACACCACCACAATATTCCAAGTTGGGGCTGAGCTGCAGAAATTGGATCCAGACTTTTAACTCTCCTAAAGTTCAGGGGTGTTTGGAATTATGGTTTTGGTTCAAGAACAGACAAAATTGGAGTGGGATTAAGTTTTGGCTTGTGAAATTCCATCAAAGATTTGAGGGTTCCTAGTCAGGATTTTGACTTGGACCGCTCCTCTCCAGGGAGCTACGGAATCAGAAAGAAGAGAGAGACTCATCTCCAATTAGGTCTGATCTACAGAGAACTGGGAAACTTCAGGTTTATTTTTATTAAAGAATTTGTGACTCAGTTTCCTTTCTCATCTTGTATTGTCACCCAGAAGGATGAAGGAGTTAATTTCTTTCTCTTCTGATGGGGGAGATGTGACAGATGAGACCTAGAAAGCATGGAAATGCCAAAGACTTTGCCAGATCCTATGGTTATGGGGGCTATTCACAGACTTCGGTATCAATATGTATCTTTGTGTTCCTGGCTTGCTGGGTGGGTTGCCTTTGGAATCTGGAACCACTGGGGAGAGATTAAGGCAGAGTCCCAATGCCATTTATGCAGATACCCAGCCCTTTCAAGTGTTGCTCTCTGGGGAAAGTGACAATGAGTGGTGTTACTGTTTCAGGAGGCCTGGGGACCAAGCCTGTGAAATTGGATGACATATCAGCCTGAGACGACTCAAGGTTGACTCTCACTTGATATAAGAACTGACATGAGACTTTAACCAAGAGGGCAGAGCCCTGCTGGAAGGTTTTGAAGCAGCGTTCGCGTCATGCTGGAACACTCCAGAACACCATTCCAGCACTTTTTGGGGGAGCTGGAGTGGTCTCTTGTGGTATTTCCGGCACTACTGGTACTTTTTCGTTCTGATACTTGGAGTGCTGTGCTCACCCACAGGTTTGAAGGATTTCGAAATCTACCAGGGTCTCCATGTAGAAGATGAATAATGACTGGTAAACTTAGCATGTGTGTAGACTGTTTATTGTTTTATGATGTTTTTCTCTGTTTGATGATGTTTTCTCTGTACTGTTTTTGTCCCAGATTTGTGGTTTGTGAAAGCTGGCTGCTTGCCCATAAGCATGTCCTAGCCCCTGGGGGATAACAGACAGCAACTGCTGAACTCAGCTGTCCTAAGGTGATCACAGTGAACGGCAGGAGGGACTGCAGCCTAAATCCCTGGTCTGGAGGAAGAGAGATGCAGGTTCCTGCCCTGAGAAAGGAGATGGCTGGAGACCTGCTTACAGTGCCCTCAAGGAGGCCACGAAGGGCTCAGAGGTGCAGTGTGTCCTAACTCTACATTTTCAAGTACTTTCTTCAATGTAGTTTTAAATATCCCTGTGATGCTGGCACACCAGGTGCCAGCTCAGGCCAAGATCCCCATATCTCAAATGAACTCTGACACACACATAGGTGGAATCAATTTGGCTCACCTATGTGTTAGTATTGGTAAAATAGGTATTAGAATGATAAGAATGTGTTTAGTGTTTAGGCTATAATGATTGCAGCCACTCACAAGCATTCAATAATCTCACTTACAACATCTGTATTCCACAGTGTAAAGTAATATTTGAGCAGCTGTATCGTGAACCTCTGTGACTGTAAATCAGGACACAGGAAAGAGACATTAATTAGGGTGAAAGGTTGATCTTCAACAGGAGGTGTTATGCCCTTCCCAAAAGGAAAGATCCATAGATACCAGACAGACTATTGTGGTACATTGCACCTAGAATTTCCCTATGTAGCATCAACATGAGAACAAAAGACTTTTGTTGTTATTCTGCCTCCTGCCCATGAAGATGAATCATGCTAAGTACTTCGCCCATCAGCTGAATGTTGCAGCCAAAAGCATACAAGAAGAAAGGAATAAACCCCTAATAAAAAGGAACTATTACTTCTATGCTCCTTGGACTTTGGGGGGCAAGGTGTTTCTAGGCATAAGCAAGAGATCCCCAGCTGCTTAGTCTGGGTTAGCCCTAAGGGACATCTAGAGCTTGCTTATTATACAAGCTTCTATTATCTCTTGAAACTTAAGACTGTAACTCATGTGTGTATCAATGTTTGCCTGCTTTAACCTTGTAAATAACTCTCATTTCCTTTTCCTATTTCATAAATCTTTATAGACTCTATTATAGGATTGTTTACAAGCATAGTCTTTGGGTGAGATCTAAGGTGCAACTGACCTGGGGTAAGTGATTGGTCCTTTGGGACTGGGAGTAACCTGAATATTGCTGTGATGCTTGGTGTAAGGGACCAGCTATCACAAAGGTATGCTCACCTGGGTGGTGAGATAAATCAGAGACCCCAGAGGACTGTCTGTGACTCCATGCTCGGGCTATTATAATGCCTGAGAAGTTGACACTTGATAATTGATTGGTGAAATCTAAGTACAGAACTTACAACCAATTTGGGGTTTGTGCCCTGGGTTCCTAACAGTCTGCCCTGAGGTTCGTACCAACACACTTGAGTCACTGCAGGCAGCATTACGCTCCCAAGCAATGGGGCTTCTGTTCCTTCCTTTGGGGATCCTAACTGATGTCGGTGACTACATATGTTTCCTGACAATAAGCCTAAATTTCCCTCGTATTTATTTCACCCTATTTCTTCTAGTTGCACACTTGTGGGACTTCACAAGATCCCAGCCTTGGTGTTTTTATCTCCCAAATCATAGGCACCAACTCCGTAGGTGTTCCAGGGCAGGGCTGGAGCACCCACAGAAAAAAATTAGCTAGTGCTTAACACCCACCGGCAGCCAGCTCCCCCTCCTTCCCCCAGCGCCTCCCCCCACCAGCGGCCCCGCTGATCAACTCCTCCCCTGCCCTCCCAGTGCCTCCTGCCCGCGGTGATCAGTGTTCCGCGGCATGCAGGAGGCGCTGGGAGGCGGGGGAGGAGCGGGGATGGGGCGTGCTCGGGGGAGGGGACGGAATTGGGTGAGAAGAGGCAGGGAAGAGGCAGGCAGGGGCAGAGAGGGGGCAGGAAGAAGGGGGGTGGGGGTGGGGGCGGAGCAGGGACGGGGTGAGGGCTTGACGGCAGGGGTGGCGGGGGGGTGGGCCTGGGGCTGAACACCCCTGCGGAAAGTTGGAAGCCAGCGCCTGTGCCCAAATAATTATAGACCTCTCTATCCCCCACCATTCCTCACTTACACGCTCCTGTCATTTTTATGTGCATGGCATCCACACAGAGAGGCGAGATACAAACAAATTACTTTTGCTGGAAGTTTGCAATGTAACGATTTTATTTCTTAAAATTCAGACCGATAACACACAGGAACCCCCGAACAGAGAGACAAAGCAAGCTGCTCCTTAAAGCCGAGACACAACTCACCCCACCTTCTAGGCTGGCTCTGGACAGGAGGACTCCTTTTGCACACTTCCCTACAAAACCCCCAAGTCTGCAAGCAGGATCGGGAAACCCCTTATAAACTAAAGTGATAGCTTGTAATTTTATCACAGTTTTCAATACCCCACAGTAATCTTTTCTCATAAATTGCTCCCTCCAGTCACGATCATTCATGTTGCTTTTCTTTAACGTTTCTTCAATTTGTCGACATCTTTTGCAGTGATACATAAAGGCTGCATTTGTTAGACGTGGGCTTTGCATGATGCTACTGTTTACTCCAGTAACTAAAACATTAATGATCTCTGAGTCTATTGCACTTGGGTTAACAAAAACATGGGGTGTCTGCTGAGGGCCTATTGGCTGGAATTGTGAGCATGTGTGGGGGGAAAGATGCTTCATTGCGGCTAATGCTCTACCCTGCACATGTGTCTGTCTACAGAAGAGCTCTGATGAGAGCTGCTCTGAAGGCATTTAAGCTGATAAAATGCTGTTATTTCTATTATGCCATGGAAATCTTTGCATTATTTAATAAGTCAAGCATTTTGTTGGAAATCCATCTGGGTGCTTTGTGATTCTTTAATGCACAACGGGATTTGCATTAAACTCTTCTCTGCCTCTTATTGATTCTCCCCCTGCAGTAGCTCCAAAATCCATTTTCTTTCTTCTCCAGCCCAATGGCAATAACCATCATCTCTCACATGGACTACTGCAACCTCATGAAATTATTCCTGAATGCTGGACATTTGGCCCACATACACTAAACACTTTGTACATACCTAACTTTGACAGCCTGGCTCAGTGTGTCTAATGTATTGCTTGGCTTTACAGAATGGATGCAGAGACTTATGTCTTTCTATTTGTTCTGTACAGAGCTGAACACATATAATTACTAAAGTCAGGATGACAGGCGTTGCACCTCGCGCTCTGAGCAGACGTGTCCTTGCATCACTTGTCAGCGTGCCACTGAATGGAGGAGGAAGAGCTGTGGGTCTGGGATCCCCATTCAGCTGTGCTTACCGACACTAATTCATACAAAGTCTAGCCTGATTATTAGCTGCACGAAAAGCAGTGTGTTACTCCGGAACTGCTTCTCAGGGGAACAGGCCGGGAAGCTGCTAGGATCTTTGGTGCTATAGAGTCCTGGCTATAGCCCAGGTAAGGTTGGACTCCTCTGAGGTGGCAATGATTGTGACGTCAGACAGATAAGGATTATGGTTTCAGGCTGTGGCATAATAATAATTAAATTAATTAATACTACTGATGTCCTGCTGTCTAATGCCTTATGTCTGAGGAGCTCATTGGCCTTTACAGATATTAATATTGTAAGCCTCCCCTGACCCCAGGTGTCATTATCTGCACTGATCAGATGGGGAAACTGAAGCGCAGAGGGATTAAGTGACTTGGCCAAAGCTGCACAGGAAGTCAGTGGCAGAGGTGGAAACAAAACCCAGATTTCCAATCCTGGTCCTATAGCCCCAAGACCAACCTTCTCCACACCATGTCCTGCTGGATGCTGGGGGACAGGTTCCCATTCTAGTCTCATCACCAAGTCCCCAGTGCCTTTCAAAGTTAGCCACAGGGTGACACTGGCACTCTTACTCTGGAGTAAACTTGAAATCAGATCTTAAAATCAAAAGTGCATGTGAACTCCTGGCTGAGCTCCATAACTGGTGACATGCATGTCCTGTGGGGTCTTGAACTAAGTGCAGTAATCCACAATAACTCCAAGGAGATATTTTTCTAGCAGGAGTTTTCTTTATTCTCTCCCTGTTTTATTATTGAAATGATTTCTACTTAGATCTACCTCGCTCTTCGATAGACCTCTTTTTCCCCCTCTTTTTTTGTCTAGAGTTCAAGTGATTTTTTAGCTCTCAGCAGCACTATCCCCATATACAGAGCTGGACACCCACTGCCCCAGCCCATTGTCACATGTGGTTAAAATAGCAGGTTTCTTTCACTTTTCATTATATTGCTAACGCTCGCCATTAGCATCCTGCTTTTCCAGCACTGCTGCCAATCAAAATGAATTTGCCCAGAAAGACCAGGGAAGAGATGAAATATTCAATTCCTGGCTAGTTCTAGTTATGATCATCTTCCTCCATGCTGTTTGCCTCTGTTTGCGCCTCAATATTTTCACCTCATTGTTTATTACGGTTCAGGCTCACAGAAGAGAATTTGTTTTCTCTGGTGCTGTTTCATTACTGCAGCAATCCCAAAGCACTTTACACAGCAGGGAGCTAGATAGCTGTGTGCCATGTTGGTTACTGCATCACTGAGGATCTTGGCTTGGAAAACGAAATGTAGAGAATGTGACAGTTGCTCTGGTGTGCCAGGACAGACCGTTGGAAATAGACTGGAGGGAGCTTGCTTAAATGTCTACGCTGAAGGAATTATTTTCCCCACGTTGGTCACTAGCTTGCTACAGGAATTCCAAACCCCTTGAGAATATGACTTCAAAGTCCCGTTTCATATACAGCAGGTGGTGAGATATGTAGCTGGTACTGCAAACCCTGCTGGGCTCTTCCAGCATTTCTTGTTTCTGTGAGGGATCCCAGCAAACAGGCTCAGTCGATGTTCCCTCAGCCTTCCTATTAAGAAGAGAGTTCGGGGATCTTTTGGAAGGATGCTGTGAGAAACACACAGGTACTATCTGGCCATTAGGCAAGTGGGAGGATCAGTGAATCTTTGATGAGCTGCTGCTGGTTAGAGTTCCTGAAGCCTTGGGCAGATGTAGACTCCCAAGAGTATTCACAATCTGCTGGGCATTCTTGATTGTTCATGTTTAATTTGTCATCTTAACACTGGCATATCGATTTATACTTGTACCTCTGCATGTTTAGAAGGTACTGAGCAGCAGTGAATTCAGGTAAGGAGGGAGGATCTTTCACAAGTTTCAAAAATTCAGTAGGAATTTTGCCTGAGTAAGGACATGGAAAAACCTGAAGGGCTTCGGGATCTGTAATAATTGCAGTAACAATATTTAGGATTTATAGTGCATGGTATAATTGTGTGTACAAATATTAACTAACCTTCATGCTCCGTAGCCATGTTTGGAAGATGACTTCAGTGCAAAGTTAAAGAACTTTGTTTAGAACATCTGCCAGCATTTGCAGCAGTGGATTTTCGTGCTGTCTTTTTGTGTATGTTTATCCAGGGCTTCCGGTGTCTGGTTATGTGTTTTCTGTACTAGCTGAAATGCCTATCAGGGACACAACAATTAAAAGCAGCTAAGTGCTGTGATGGGAAATCGTTGTTTAAGAAGTCCCACACATGGAGCTGCAGGACAGAGACTTTTTCTGCTCTGTGGATGAACCAGAGTGTCGTTAATTATTCTTCTCTGAGGCAGATGTTTACATGTTTGAAATTACTGGGTTAGTCAGTCACCTTCTGATTCACTGCCAAGGTCTGGAACATGGCAGTTGTAACAAGGGGCATCATCTTTAACAGGGTATTACAGCTTAATTTACAATTCATCAGATGGGCCAATGAGCATCTTCTATTGACTTTGGTTGAAGTTATAACCTTTAGGCCCTGATCTTATGTTCTGAAAGAGCACACTCGAGTGTTCTGTTTCCAAAATTTCATTGCTCTTAACATTGTTTTGAGCTCATGGAAAATGACATCCACAGTCCAAACAGATACATTTTTAAAGCTATCACTGCATCACCAAGCAATGAATAGGGACCTCTTTCCCACAGCCACTCCTTATACAGCCCTTTAATAAGTTTGACACATTCCCAGCAGCTGGAGCAGAAGTTAATCAACATTATCCCCAGAACTGGGATGATGATACTGATGATAGATGAGGAGGTTAAACAATGGCAGAGCCATATAATAATCAGTGTGGTCGATAAAAAACACGGGGGGGGGGGGGGGAAATGTTTGCTAAATAAGGCAAAGGAAGAAAATTGGGACAGAGATGTTATTTTTGTGCTTTTATGAGGAAAATCAAAGCTCGGGGGCCGGGGGGGCAGGGCAACTACAAGTGCAAATATTTCCGTGCACAGGATGCGGATGCCTGGATTCTCAGATTTAGCTACTTTTTTGACTATAACTCTCAGCGGTGTATTATGGATAATGAAATCAATCCTGCATCAGTGTGTGGCGAACGGCCTAGAACGGCTTAGGTTACCACAGCCTATGACATTATGACTGGTACACTGCGTCCAGTTTGGGTGTCCACAGATTGTCCATGATGTTCACAGATTGAAAAGGGTTCAGAAAAGAACTACAGGAATGATTTGACATCTGGAAAACTTGTCTTACAGTGAAAGACTTCAGAGGCCCTCTTTGATAAGCTAAACTGATGGAAGTTAAGATGTGAGCAGAATAGGGTCTAGAAGAACCTACATGGGGAGAAGATTTCTGATAGTTGAGTGCTCTTTAATCTACCAAGCAAAGGCACAGCAAGATCCAATTGGTGGAAGCTGAAGTTAGATAAATTCAGGCTACAATTAAGGCACAAATTTCTTAACAGTGAGGGTAATTACTCATTGTAACAATTTACCAAGGAACGTGGTGCATTCTCCATCACCTGAAGTCTTCAAATCAAGATTGAATGTCTTTCTAAAAGACACACATTAGCTCAGCCTCAAGTTATGGGCTTGATGCAACAAGAGTCACTTGATTAAATTCTGCTGCTTGAGTTATGCAGGTCATACTAGCTGATCACAATGGTTCCTTCTGGCCTTATGGGCTACAAATCTATGACACCGAGAAGCGTCTTCCCTGTGTACTAATGCCGGGAGTACAGCTCAAGGTGTCTTCATTTCAAGAAAGCATCCTTGTTTCTGGAAAGGAACTTTAAAAGCCTTGCCTGGCAGAGGATTTAAGCCACCTGGCATGGCTGCCTGAATCTTAAACATGCACTTGCTTTGCACTGGGTTTAAATGTAAATTGAATCAGCTGAATTTCACCTTCCATGAATTCTATTATCGACATGCTCCCCCACAGTGAAGGGCCATTGAGCAGTAATTGGATTTTCTGTCACCAGGCTAGGCACCAGCAGCAGCAATCATCTTCCTGTGGGAGGAGAGGGTGGTCTTATTATAAGATTGTTTCTTTAGTGAACCCCAGTGATAAACTAATTACTGGCATAAATTAAACTAGCCTACAAAGGCAATGAAATAGCTAGTAGTTATACACACACACAGAGTATTTGTAGATTGAGTGAAATCTTATTTGAGTTTTGGAATAAAGTTGTTAAATGCAGCATTTAAAAATGCACGATGAAGCTTATGCTTTTGATTGCCCCCTCTTACCGGCTTTTTGAATGCATCTTGTTATTAAACCACCTATGTGTATTTGAAGGAGAAGTAGTAGTATTTAGGGTGTTGAATTGAGGTATAACTAAGGATTAATGGAACAAAATGAAGAAAGGTAAAAACTTAGACAGGAGAAACTTCCTGACCATGTGATGTATTGGGCTGAGGACAGTCTCCCAAGAGAATTAATGGAAGGGTCAACTCTTGGGAGTTCTCAAAGAAGACTGGGCAAAGCATTAGAAAACAGAGGTTCCTATCCTGCAATCACCCCTGAGACGGAGACTGGAAGATTCTGTTTATTTATGTAAATTCTTATGCCCCTCATCATGGTTGTATCTGAGCCTTCCAGCAGTGCATCCAGCAATGTGACCAACATCTGTTATGGGTGGGTTCATTCTCTGGCATCCTCATGCTCTAAGAAGTCTTCAGTCTCTAAACTCTGTCATTTATGAAGAGGGCGGCATCAGCAGATTGAAGGTGTCCCTTTACAAGCCTATAGATTGCTATTTGTTGACTTGATATGTTAGCCAGATACGTCTGCCCTAGTCTACAGGATGGCAGAGTTTCACTTGGGCTCAACTTCAGCATTCCTTTGGCTGGCTGGCAAACACCAGCATGCTAAGAGTTAACTTCTCTGCTGACTGTGGACGACTGGACTTTTTAAAGTGTGAGAGATGTCTTATCATAGTCTGCTGTGAAACAAAGAAGATGCCACAACCGATAGGTGTGCTGGGAGGGAGGGAGGAGTTCCCTCTGAAGGGGGAAAAGGGGAAGGGAGGTACTGAGACTGACTGGGGGGAGCTGGTTCCAGGCTGGGAAGGGGGGTCCTGGGAGTTCCTCTCTGCTCCCAGGCCCATTCCAGCCCCTCTTGGTCCCACTCCCTGGCCTGATCCCAGGTGCCACAGTGACCACTGCAGCCTTTCCGGGTCTTGCTCTTGCCTCGGCTCCCTGTCTCTCTCCGGGGCATGAACGAGTTTGCATGGGGGTGGATATTCCACAATATTTCCATTGCGAGGGTGCTAGCCCTGCCAACCCCCTTGGTTCTGCCACCCCTGGCACACACAGGCATGCCATGGTATGCACACTTGTGTGCACTGTCTCAGAGTGTGCGTGCATGCATGTATAGTGCTATACATGTGTCATAACAAAAAGAGGCATGTATGTTGCAGTATGTATGTGTGTAACCAAAAGAAATTATGAAACGGCTAGCTACAAAGCAGATCAGGAGTAGATCTTTAGTTAAAGAAGAGTCCAGAAAACCCCTGGCCATTTTCTCTTTCCTGGACATATCTCCCAGTCCTGAGCTCAGGCTCCATTTGGGTCTGCTATGTCCCAGCAGAAGCAGCGAGCAGACCTACCTCTGCTGCATCCTGTGATCTCTTCTGAAACGGCACTCCCATCTTCCAGGGCTGGCTGCAAGAACTCAAGGGTCCGATTTCCTGCCCGCTTTTATCCAGATATTGACCCTGCTGCTACATGAGGGAAAAATACACCAAGTACAGTCTTTGTTCAGCTGGATGTGTCACAAACCACCTAATAATGGTCACAGCAGCTCCAGCCACTGGAAAATATTTACACTCGTAGATCGAGTGAGGAACAATTGTCTGAGGGCCCCCGAAGTGCAGCTAGCTCAGGTAGGGAACCCTGTCCTTGTCAGCCAGTGCCTCGTCTGTACTCACACAGCCCTATCTCTGGGAAAAGAGACTAATGGTTTCTATTGCTCAGGGGAATAGATCGCTTACAAGTAATCATTGTTAATCTGTGTAATTTCTGGGCATCTTCATCTCCCTAGCAACAGTAACATATATGGCTGCCTCGCTCTGAAGTGAAATGCTGCTTCTCAGTAAGGCTTTCCTGCTCCAAAATATTCCACTAGGAGAATGTGCTCATCAGCCATTACACAGGGGAAACTGATCTGTTTAACTACGTTAAATGGGGGTGTGGCTAGTGCAGGGCAGCAGACGCTGAACTGATCTATCTTTTTATAGACAATTGGCAGCCCCTTGTTCCCACCCTGCTGTGGTTTTCATACTCCCACCAAAATCTTTCAGAAGGCAGGTGTCCCATCTAGTTCAAATCTCAGTGCAGTGATACCAGAGCTTCCGGATCCATTATGTCCCTAGGTGACCGGCAGGTGTCAGGAGCAGAAGCAATGCTACTAGTGAAGGGTGACCCTCAGAAGGTTCAGAGATAAATTTGGGTGAGTGTTGGAAGCATTCAGCCACCTCCACCTTCAGAGCTCTCCTCTGTGGAGGGCCACCCAGCTCATTCCCGCGCCCCTATTGCATTCACCCTCACAAAGTTCTAGCTGGTACAAAAGACTCCTATTCAGTGTCATAGATTGCTGTGAGCTCATCACCCCCAATGCTCTGCTGTTTACACTGGCTCCCCATTGACTACAGAATCCAGTTCAAGATCTCTGCCCTCAGATTCCAAGCCCTCTGTGGGACTGAGCCTAGCCATCCAAGCAATCATCCTTCCCTCCACAGCCATGACATCTCACATCACAGGACGCCCTATCTCAAGTGACTCCAATTGGTCCCCTTGACAGACTCAGCTTTGGGCCTAGGAATGAATGGGAGCCTGAACTCCCCTTTCACCACTAGAGGTGGGCCCTCCAGGGCAGGGCATGCAAACACATTGGTGCTGCACCGTGGGAGAAGCTGGCAGTGCCTATTCTGTAGCTAAGCAGAGGCTGTCATTCCGGCACCTTTCAACCAGCACCAGATTCACTTTCAGAAAGCTGACTACTGAACCCACTATCTTACGAGTTCGCTTCACATTCATGGCATGCCTAACTCCAGTGCTGTCAAATGAGTTAAGCCAGTGACAAATTTGGTCCAGCATAGCCAGTGCATAGTGTCTCCCTCCTTCCCTCACCTATAATGCTTCTTCAGCTGGGATATGTTCAGGCACTCAACTATTGCCCAGAGATGAGATCAAAGAGCAGGTCATTGTAACAGGTACTTAAAATGCCATTGCCTTTCTTTGTACTTGACTTCAAACTGATCATGAAAATATATTTATAGAGGGGAGCAGTCGTGAGATATGAAATAGATAAAGCAGAACAGGGTGGTTGTTTTCTGCTGGGAGAGGCGTTCAAAGTATCCAGTTAGGTTTGTTTGAATTACCCCGCTGTAAACCTTGAGTAAAACCCACAGAGCTCATGCACAGTCAGCGGCAGTGATCAGATCAAAACATGATTTGAGTTTGGAAGTTGCCGGGCATACTGGTGGTGTGTTATACTAAACTATACTGCTGCATTTAGGGCATTTTTGTGAAGTGAATTCTAATCATGTCAAGGACATCTACAGCATAGGGGTAAGTGCTTTTATTTTGGTTTGCTTTTACCATTTCCATAAAAATAAGTAAAGTCCTGGGTCATGTTTGAAAGGATACCAGTAATATAGGTGCTGGAACTAGGGGTGCTCCTGCACCCCCTGGCTTGAAGTGGTTTCCATTATAGAAAGGGTTTACAGTTTGGTTCAATGGCTCTCAGCACCCCCACTATACAAATTGTTCCAGTCCCCCTGATCAGTAATGGGGAAATTCCCCAGGTGCTTTAGACCTGGAGTCCCAGTGAAATTTAGGAGGACATTCCACTTTTTGGTGGGGAAAAGAATCTGTAAACTAGTAGTAGGTTTATTTTTTTTAAAAGGCAGCTGTTTGAAGTGACACAGGTGTTTGGAAGGTCAGAATAACGTCCAGGGAGATGGATTGCTGGGCAGAGGGTAGGTGATGTCATCAAAGGTGAGGCATTGATCTCATGCCAATGCAATTTATCATTTTTATCTCCAATTTATGACTTCAATATCACCTCCACATACCCAGCATAGATATGTAATATGTGTGTGATGCATAAATAGGTGGCATTATTTGTATTGTGGTCATACCTAGGAGCCTCAGTCATGGACCAGGGCCCCGTTGTATCTAGGTGCAGTACAAACAGAGAATGAAAAAGATGGTCTCTGCCCAGAACAGCTTACCCTGTGTGCGTGCATATATCTGGAAGATGGCAAGTAATACTGTTTTCTATCTCAGCAGCAAACTTGTTCCACAGAATATGAACTACCCTGTAATTGACTGGCAGTGAAATGGTGAAACAACACCCTGCTCTGCACGCCCGAACAAACAGTTTTTATGAAGTGGATGGGGTTTTCCTGGTCATTATGTTCAGCTTTTGTTCATTTTTATGCAAGATTGCAGCATTTGGAATACTAAGCAAAGAAAGATGGGCACTTAGAATTAATACATAAGGCACCGGTTCTGCAAACACTTACACCATGTGCTTAACTTTACAAAACCTATACAGCCTCAGCTCACAGACACATACTGTCCAATGATGTGCGCATGTATTGTATAACAACATTTATTCACTAAAGAAATCCCTCTTGGACTGATTCATCATTGTATTAAGAGTACCTTGTGCAAGAAGGATTCTTTTTAGCTTACAAAGGTTCTGACCAGAAGAATTCAGCCAGGATTCATTAGACAATTTCTATGCAAGCGTAAAACACCCAAATTTAATTAACGGAATAATATAAGCTAGCAGTGTTATCCTCAAGGGTGGAGGTATCTATCTGGTATAAGTTTACACCTGGTGTTATTGCCCCTAGTAAGAGTATATCTGGTCCATCCATGAACCCAGACATAAATTATACAAGAATCTGATACAACCATGCACCTTGCTATGTGTTAATCTTGATTTATAATCTATTCTGGGTTCCCCTATGTCCATTAGGCCTAGGGGTACTACTTTGTCAGCTATACAAACTCCCTTAGCTTCACTTAACAGCCCTGCATCTCAGTGTCTGAGCTGTTCCCCAAGCATCACCCTCCTGTTCCAAGTGAGGCACTAAGAAACAGTTTATAGGACTGATCAAGAAGAATCCATACACCTTCACTGCCTGACCCTGGCAAGTTAACCTGCTCTGATTTCAGCCTGACAGCTTGTTACATGGCTTCAAAGCACATTTACTTGACGCTGGGTTAGGACAAGTGCTGTAATATTTATGAGGCTTCTAAGTTATCCTGAGAGGCCCAAAGGGAAGGAACTGTCCTCTTGCCAATGAGGCCAATGTGAGAAAATACCCAGCATCCTAAGCCTATGTTGCAAGGCTATCTGGGCCTCAAGACATGGGAGAAGGGATGCTAGATAACCCTGGGGCTCATATGGATGGGGTGGATGTTGCATGACACTGTAAACACTTAGGGTGGATGCAGATCAAGTGTGACATGCCAGGAGAAATAAACTTTGGTGGTTTAAATAGAAATGGAAGGCAGACAACCTGCTTCTCCATCAGCGGATACTACTGAGTATTGAAGGGGCCAGGAAGTGTGAAATAGAATTAGGCTGTAGTGTTTATTTGCCGACATGGGAGAGCATATTCACTTGTGGTAACTATAAAATGGTAGCTAAATATTTCAGAACATCTGTAGCATTTTAGGTTTTTAGAGCACACGATGATATTAACCGATTCATCATCACGGTGTCCCTCCCGGGTCAACATGATTGTAGCCATGTTACAGAGCAGCGGAAGAAGGACTTTGCCAAGCTGTTACAGTGAATCTGAGCCAGGACTAGAAGTCAGGGGTTCCTGTCCCACAGTCCTGTGATCAGCCCAGTAACTGTGTTCTTGTCTGCTGATGTCCGGTGTAGAGGTGGTTGCGGGGATGACAGGGCATTTCTGTCACTAGATTTTCTCATGCAGCTCATCCTAGGAGAGCTCTGATTGGGTTTGCCAAATGCAGAACTCGAGATTATATATGCACAAGTAACTTACTGCCAGGAACAGCCCCTGGTACCTGTAAGCCTCTGTTTCCACTGATCTTCTCTAGTATCAGTGGAGGTCATTTTCAGACTCTTGTGGGGAATGGGAGGGGACCCTCGTTTTGATGTTCACAGGAAGGCCCCAGCTGACCTTGGCCCAGTTTTGCCTACCAGTACCACTCCCCATCCAGCCTGCAAGCTACATTTGCTCAGGCTACTGATTTCACAGTGCTAATGAGTTCGTCTCTCACCGTGTCTACCCTGGGCCCAGCAAAACCCCAGAGTTCATTTGATTATGCTGCCAGCATAGGCAAGGTAGCGTCCTCTATTCCTAGCCCTGAGGACTTGGGAAAGAATAAAGCAGAGGACAATGTTCCAGGGGATGCACCCCTACTTCGGACATATGAGGTAAAGATGAACAAAAGGCCTGAGGTCATAGGCAAGTTCAGTCCAGCTATCAGCTCTGTTACTGATGAAGAGGAGGCTGAAGCAATGAACTTTGGGAGCACCTTCCTTGAGGAGAATTCATTGACTGGCATGAGAGGAAGGGGAGAAGGAGATCACAGCAACATCAATCTATCGCGCAATGACTGAGTGGGCGAGAGTGCCTGCTCTCTGCTGAACTCTATAATGAAAGAATAGTAACAATTAATAAAACTCTCATTCACGCCGGAGAATCCCCTAAACACACATTATTTCATGTGCCACGCTAACACTGGTGCTGAAGTTGGGAACGGATTAACAATTCCTAGCCACACAAAGTACATAAGTGACAAGTAACGAATTCAGCTGGAACTGCAGAGGGATGTGAGGTAGAATGTGAATACCCAAAATGGAATATGTCCAGAACGCCAGGGTGAAATCCCCCGCTCTATTGGGAAAGCGCCTGGGGATATTTAATGAACATGTGTAGGAGTGGAGTTTTACATCTCATCCCCAGGACACTGGGGCGGGATCAGGAGCGCCGCCAGCTTTTTTGCTGCCCTAGGCGGCGGAAGGTCCCGCCCCCGAAATGCCACCCCTGACCGGGGCGGCCGAAGATCCGGCCGCCGCGGTTGCCGCCCCCGAAATGTTAGCGCCCTAAGCGACCACCTAGGTTGCCTAATGGGTTGCGCTGGCCCTGGGCGGGATGTTGATTCATTACTACCTCAGTGGGGAGACCACTCCCTGTGAGAATTGACAACTCCAGTCCCATTCCAGTTGGGCTCTGTTGCTTCATTCTGAGATAGTTATGCATAAACATTGAAATCTGGAGGTCGTCTGTTTCACCTGTAATTAAAGAAAGTAACAACTGAACCTTCCTCTGTCCCTTCCCCTTCAGCAAAGGAGCTTGGATTTACTTATCTCTCTTGGCCACCTGCAGTACATTCCTCACCACAATATTAAAATGCTGTTGGTATCTTCGTTCCCTAAGCTCTGATTCTGCTCCTCATTCAAAAATGTAATTAAATAACATCTAGAGGAGCAGGGACCATATTGTGATGCTAAACTGGATTTTTTATTCTTATCAAGTAGATAAGAAGGGGGAAAAAAGAAACAAAAAATTTGTTTCTACGAGTCTCTTCGTTGCCAGTGCTGTCCTGAGCAAACAGGGCACTCGATCAGCTAGTCGGAGCAATGTCTTACAGTCAGCCCAGTCCTGCCTTTGCAGAGACCTCTTCAGCTGGAGCAGCACTGTTTACATTCAATACTGCTTCATCAGGCAACGGAAAGCTCACTGCAGCCCCTCATCTGTTCCCTGCTTTGGCAAAGTCCCTCGCGATCCTCTGCTAAAGGTAACTGACTATCCTACAGACCCTTACATGAGGAACTGAAGGTGGACTCAAGCTGAAAAACTGTCTGGGATCCAACCACCTGCAAAGCTCCAAGGACCAAGGATTCACATCTGGGGTTTTCCTTCAGGACAACCTCTAGCAGCAAGACTCCCCTGCCCCCCATCTCTAGCATCATCTGCTTGAGGATCTCAAAGCATTTACAAATATTAATAATTAAAGCTCACTGCTCAGACTAGAAGTATAATAATTTTATAGATGGGGAAACTAAGGCACAAAGAGGTGAAGTGACTTGTCCAAGGACAGACACTGAATTGGTGGCAGAACCAGGAACAGAACCCAAGATTCCTGACTCCTCGTTCTAAGCATCACACTACCTGTATCATACTTGCAGAAGCACTGTGTCCAGCTGAAGATGGAACACGACTACCTTCAATAAGTGCTCAACCCTCTTCCAGCTAATATAGCCCACCCAGACCAGGAAACCACCTCTCTTCTCCCACCTTCCGTGACTAGAACAGTAAGCAATCGCTCATCCTGGGAAAGGAGATTTCATGATGAGCATTCGAACTCTGCCTCCCTTGGTTTATACTCTTTTAAAAAAGTGTTTACACGATGCAGATGGCAATTCTGGATATGCAATAGGATGTGGTCCTCCAGCTCTCATCCAAGTGTTCCCAGATTCAACCCTTGCAACAACCACAACTGGAATCCAGGAAAGGATTGTGACTATCGTAAATCTAAAGGGCGCTGAGATCCCAAAACCTGCTGCGTGCAGCTGGGAAGACTAGAAGTTCAAAGAAGCCAGGGGCCAGACAGAGGAGAACATACTAAACTTAAGGACAGGCCAATACATTATTTAGCTGGCCTAAAGGAATCAGTGGAATGCAGTGTGATTTCAAGAGAGGTCGCTGCCAAGAACGATGGCTCTGAACCTTCTCATACTAATGAGACCTTCCTCCTCCTGCTCCTCACACAGCGTTTTTTTCCATGCCTGTGTTTTCTCCAGCACCAGGGCTCTGCTTACCTATTCCTGCTCCTTATGCACCAGTATCTGCAGTGCTCAGCCCACAGGATCGGCCAGGCTCTCCCTGCTGGGATGGATGTAGCACAGAATTAAACTCCGCCCAGGCACTGCTCACATTTTCCTTTTGTGCATGTTAGTTTCTCAGTGACAGCAGGGTAGGCGTTTGGCATGGGGAAGGGATCTGCCTCCTTAACAGTACCCCTTTAATACCTTGGCATGGCCCCAAACTGTTTCGGGGACAGGAATGGATGGAAACGCATCACTAGTAAAAGCTGCGCAAAGACATTCTTGCTACCAGCAAAGAAGCAACATTTCCATGAAAATCAGTCCGCCCTGAGCCACATCAGCAGGCAAACCCCACTCTTTTGCTAGTTGTTTTCTGCTGACCTTCTCCCTGGGCTGCAGTTGATCCTAGCTCTCTAGCAGTGTTAGGAATGCAGCAGGAACAACTAGAAGCAGTTGCATTCTATGTGTGGATTCCGGAGCTGTACTATGGGTTGTGACTCTCTACCATCCTGGAGAGGAGGCTTGGGGAAACTAGCCATGCCACTGTGGGTGGAGAGCTCTTCCAGACCCGAGAGCCAAGCAGAGTCAAGCTGGGCCCAATCTGGATAGGAAAACCCAGGGGGCATCCGGAACTGGAAGAAGTGCCAGTGATTCAAAGGGGAGGGGTTTCTCCTCTCTGGGTGAGCGCTGAGCTATGGTGCTGTGGCACTGCACTGGTGGAGATGCCATCTTTCGAATGAGATGTAGACCCAATGTCCTGCTCAGTTGTGAGCATTAACAAACTCGGGTAGGGCTGTAAGCCCTGTTGTCTGTTTATGCTCTGTTAAATACGGCAAATGCTAAGAGATTGCAGCCCTGTGGTCAAAACCAATATGCTTCTTCCATGTTTTTCTCATTTTAATAAGAGTGGACACCCTACCTCTGCACAGCAGCATCTGCTGTGTGCGTCATTCAAGCCTGGGAAAGCAAAACCTCTATAGAGAATTCCCAAGCCTCATTCCCAACAGCTGCACTGGCACTAATTAGGAGCCAGCCAAACTTCACTGGGATTCATTTGTGAGTTGTAGCAGCATCTCATTACACACTCATGAAGTCTGCTGGGGAAGTGGGAGGATGGGTGCACATGAAGGCATGGAACAGTTTAACGTATGAAAACAGAGAGCAAAATAGCCTAGGATTAGTGAGGGCAAAACCCTGACAGGGCCACACAGCAGGGCGTTGAAATGTTCCACCCATAACTACCTTTAGAAACAGAGTTTCACTGTTTGCCCAAGGAACGAGAAGGGGTTTGTGTGATATGGTTCCTCCAACTTGGCCTCAAAAGCCAACCCGGGGCACTGAACCGTGTCAGGGTTTGTTTCATTAGACTAGAGCTGGGCAAAAACATGTAGAACATTTTCTTCATTTATGTATTCAGATTATTTGATGAATTCAAAGTCTATTCAGGACAGAGAAACAGCCAAAGCTGCTCGTGTACAAGCCTGTATATTCCTGGGGAGAAGAATTCTGAGGCTGCACGGCTCTTTAATCTAGCAGAGATAGGCATAAAATCCAGTGGCTGAGAATTGTAGCTAGAAAAATTCAGACTGGAAATAAGGGGCAAGTGTGTGACAGTGAGGACAATGAACTACTGGAAAAGCTTACCAAGCAGTGCGGGGTAGTCTCCATCACTTGAATTGGATGTCTGTCTAAAATATAGATTCTATTATTGCCCACCAGAAAGTTGGTCTTGAGGCAGGAATTACTGGGCGAAATTCTAGGGCCTGTGTCTTATACAAGAGGTCAGACTAGATGATCACAATAGTCCTTTCTGGCATTAAAATTGACACACAATCCATTCCCCTTTCACCATTCAGCTGAATTCTGCAGCCAGGTCTCAGGATCTTCTCCATGACTGGTCACCTGCACACTTTGCATCACTCCTTTGCATTCCCTCTATCCACTGTAACGGCTAAAGGGCATGTTTCTGTCAGAAGTGTATTAACCAGTGGGGATGGATCTGTATATGTCAGATTACGTGGGACAATCCTGGTTTAAAAAGAACAAATAGTCATGTCCTCAGTTATTGGGTAAATATATTACGATTCAGCAGAACTAGCAGATAAAGGTAGGCAAAACTGAGGTGATGTTGAAAAGAAGCAGAAAGTGCTCCACAGGCCTTGCCCTCTCTACATCAACTTCCACTGGTAAAGCCACCTGCCTAGTCCACAGTCTTGGGGTCCTTTTGGATTCCTCAGTAGGTGTAAAAAAAGTCACCCACATACCATCTTTTATTGACCAGAAGATTGTGCCCCTCCTATTAGACTCAGACCTGGCCACAATGATCCACACATTCATTACCTCCAGGCTTGACTATTGCAAATTATGTCAAAGAATGAAGCCACAGACAGTAAAGAAAACCCCTCCCCAACAGATGTAGGACATAGCAGCCCACCCGCTAAACACATAAGTCACCAGATCACTCTGAATAGGCTCCCCCCACCCCCAATGAATGCAGAGCCCAATTCAAGGTCTTTGTCCTGAAATGTAAAGTCCTCCATGGGATTGGCCATAGCAACCTTGGAGACTGCCTCACCCTCTGCAAATATGAACTCCCATGAAAGCTACTATGAAAATTCCCATGACAGTATGTTGCACCTGAACAATCAAATGATCAACTCACAGGATGAGGCTGGTGAATATGGGAGACAGAAAGGTTGTAGAAGGTGGATTCCCGAAAGAGATAAGAATGACCAGGGGCCTCATTGCCTTTGGAACTGAATGTGAAGCCCACCTCGTTCCGAGTCAGCTTTCTTACAATATGGTCTTTGTGCAGAACAGGGACACAGCACCCCTTCTCCCCAAAGAGAATTCTACTAACTACTCAATTTTTTACTGCTATGGGTGAAGAAAGAAAGGAGAGGTTGATTTTCACTTCTGTATTAACACCGAGGACGTGCTCAGATAACGGGTGGGTGGGAGGAAGGAATGAGATAGAGTGGATAGATGCGTAGACGGACAGACTGGCCTAGCCAGCCTTTCATGGCTTGAACAAACAGCCCGAGGTGCTATGGCAGCAGGCAGAAAAGTTATATAATTTGAGGAGAAAAGAACTAGCCCATTGGTTTAATTTTTAGGCTCTGCCAGGGAAACAGAAAGTGCTACACTGTGAACTGACTAGACAGAGATGCGACAGCCTTTGAATGATCCAAGCTGTGCCACAACCTTAGAAGCAGAACCAATTGCTGATGCCATTTAAACCAGACCAGACACATGCTGCAGTTTATGTCACATTCTGCAAATGCAGATGCTTCTTATTTCTGCAGATCATGCATGTGATGGTTTCTTGGGGTGCCCAAGACTTGTTACTCCCCCCCCCACCACACACTTCTAGTGAGAGGAAGACTTGCTAGTGCTTAACTGACTATCAGTTCCCTGATGCCACCAGCCTGTTAGCCACCCAAACAATATCCCCATGGCTCTGCCAGTCCTTACTTTGCCTTGAAGGATAACAATAGGTGCACCCCGATCGCCGAGCCCCCAGAAGGGTTCCCGTGCAGTGTCTAGCCCTTAATCACTGGACACTCCCAGAAATTACCAAAGTTGTCCCCAAAGGAACAGTGCACACATCAGCTTGTTTAGTTAAAGTGAAGATCAGATCTGGTGTCACATAGTAACACTGTAGCAGCACTGAGATATATTTATAGTGAAAACAATAAGTTTATTATCAAAGGCTAAGATTTCAGAGATAGTGAATAAGGATAATGATGGAAACAGAAATGGTTACATATAAAACAAAAAGGTATAACACGATTCCTAGAGTCTACGCTGAATTTAGACAAGGGATTTAACCTGTTAAAAGTAGTTTCTCTCACCTAAAGCAATCTCTCAACATCTCCAACCAACATGGCTGAGAGCCCCCTTTCATGAATACAAAAAGTGCTGTCCTTTTTGCTTCCTCAGTGAAGACGAAGGGGAGCCTTTTTGCCTTCTCCATATATTCCCCAAAGTCCTTGTTTTGTCCCCAGAGTTCGGATGACCCCCTTGGTTTATGCCATGGTGTGCTGGCTCCAGGTTGCCTTCACAGCCTCATCTTGACACTGTATGCAAACTGGCTTCCATTGTGTTGGCTTACAATGCTTATTTTACACATGAACCAAGGCAGGCAGGGGACTATACATCCTCTGTCTGGTCAAAACCTGCTTGTCAATAGTGCTTTGATTCAGACTTTAAAACATATTTTCCAGTATCTATACACAACTCCTTAAATACCATCCATATGTACATCTGTGGCGGGACAATGACTCACCGGCGCGGCGCCTCCTGTTGGTTGTCTCAGGAATTAGCTCTTTCCAGCCCAGACCACCCTCTGCAGGCCGGTGTCTCGCCTGCCGCTGGCCCCCGTGTCCCTCTACTTCAGGGTTCTGCCCCCAGCAGCAACCCACTGTCGCTGGGTCTCCCCTCCCAGGGAAACCCCCAACCCTCTATCCCCACCTTGCCTCTGCAGCTACTGCCAGTCATCATCTAGCCCCCGCTCCCTGGGGTGGACGGCAGTCTGTAAACCACTCATCATCGGCAAGGGGGTTAGGATCTGCTGCCTTTGCCTATCTCTGGGACGCCTCTTTGCAGCCCCAGTACCTATTTGTAGGCCTTTAACTAGGCCTGCAGCCTGGGGTTTTGCTAGGCTGGAGCTCCCCAGCTCCCTCTGCCCTTCCCCCTCCAGGGCTAGAGTGAGACTCCTCCGGGCAGGAGCAGGGTGACCACCACCCCGCTACAACATCTCACAATGATTATGATCAATGTGACATTGTTAGATGCCTCACTTGACCCTCTTTGGATAAATACTATGAAAGCAGTGTGTTGGGTGTAATGAGTTTGTCAGGTCTGTCAGGAGTTACTGTTACAGAACAGTGAACCCTTTGCCAGTTGACAATGAGGGGTTCTTAGGGTCACAATGCAGAACAAGCCAAGTGAGAGCATTTGGGCTACAGTAGCCTTTGCCTTCTAGCAATCGTGCTGAAGTTGCATGACATGACATGCCTTAAAGCAGCCAAAAGCATGATAAATATGACTTTCTTGCATTGGGTTTTAGGATAAGCGCCAAGCCTTGGCGTAATTAAGAGTTTATTTTCTCTGCACACTGTATTATCTTTAAGTATCTGCTTAAAAGATGCAGCTTTTTAAATACGAATGCTTGTTTTCTCCTGGTGACCAAGTTTGGAACAGATTCTGTTTGAATTTCATTTAAGGATTCAAATGTCCAGTTCTGAGGATCTAAAGGAACTTGCTTCCTGAAGGTAACCAAGCACTGAGGAGTATTCAGCCAGTTCAGTGGCTTGACTGGATGAACTAACCTCCACATAACTGCTGTAGCATTGCTAGTGGACCAGAGTATGAATTCCAGACACTGGTCCCCTCCAGCTACTGCTGCCCAGCCCCTCTGATGCTGAAAATCCCTCTTCCTTGGTCTTGGGTAGATTTCTCATTGGGGCCCGGCACTGCTGTTGCTGAGCTCTGGATGGTGATTGCCTTGAAATTTCTGTCACTGGTGCATTCCTGGGCACAGAGTCCCTAGAATGGGTTAATCTCTTCTCCCACTCTGGGCAGCCCCTGGTCTCCTGGGATTTGAAGACAGTGGCCACCTAAGCAGACATCACCAGACTGAAGATGAATTTGTACAACGCAGGAGGCCTGCTAGGGGAAGAGAACCATAAAACCAAAGATGGACAAGACCTATTGAGGGAGAGGGTTTGTTCAGGGTAGACCCCTACTTTGCACTCCAGAGCGCTTTTTGCTCAAGGATTCCTACAGGCGACATAAACACTAATTCACAAAGCTGAAACCTGACCCTGTGCGGTAGGTAAGTAGGTAAGTAATGTCTTGCCCATTTTACAGATATGTAAAAGTTAAGTGACTCACTTTGCAAACGTCATTCAGCAAATCATCCATTCAGCAAGGGCTGGGAATAGAATCCAGCAGTCTCCTGTTCTAGCCACGATGGTGCCCTCCTACAATCCATGACTGAGGGAAAATAACTGGGAGTAAGAGAGTTACTAAGCAAACAGAAATATAGGCTGAAGATTAGGGGGAATTTCTTGACTGCGCCCTCGATTAGACTATGGAATAGTTTCCTCAGGAAGGTGGTGAGTCATTTTACACTAGAGCAGAGAGCAATGGAGAGTGCTCTGTTGACAGCAATTTTGCAGAGGGATTAGATGAGCTAATAGTTTTCTCCGACTCTCATGTTAGTGTTTCTAGTAAGTCATTTAGTCCATTGCCCTGCTGATGCAGGAAGACAAAGTCCTGCTTATCCTGTAACGTCTTCCTAGCATGCACAGAGGAGGGAAAGCTGCCCCCAGATTGATTTATGAGCAGTGTATGTAAGTACGTAACCAATGGCTGTGCCCATTTCTGAGCAGGTTTGAGAGGCACATCAGCTGCAGTGACAGATGCTACTCTGCTATTGCATGTGATTGATTTTTATTGCATCCCATTTTGCTTAAGCCCCTGGTAAGTGGAATCCATTATTTGAACACGAATACCATCACCTTACCTCATAAAGGTTATGGGCACTGTCATAAGAACATAAGAATTGCCAGACAACAAGAGACTAATGCTCTGTCTACTGCGAGTCTGGTCTTTTATCTGCAGCAGTGGCAAGCTGGATCCATCAGAGGAAGGTGTACTCCCTCCACAGTGCCCCTACATGTGTAATACTGCCCCATGGAGTCCAAGGATACATATCTAATTCCAGCAGCTTCTCTGCTGATAGCCCAGGTGATTTCATCCTGACCACCTTTTCATACATACAGAGCAGTCCAGTCAGATCACCCCATCCTCAGACAACTCCACTTCCCCATTCATGACAGGGTCCAGTTCAAAATTGTCCCCTGTCTTTAAAACCCTTCAAGGATTCTGACCCACCTCAAAAGCCTTCTCTCTCTTCCCTTCCCCCCTGCACCACTTGTCTGGTACAAGCTTTGTCTCTGCCCTTCTGTGAGTCTCCTCTCTTGTTTTTGTCCATGCCCATTCCCATAGTGCAAGAGGCTTCCCTGCCTGATCTGGGCATCTGGAATAGGTTTCTTGTTTCTTTCTGACCAGCTGTGACTGGAGGTCCAGGGAAATTCCATCCCTTCCTCTCCCTTGCCTGTTCCTCTTCCTCTCCACTCTCATTTTATATTTTCTCTTTGTCGCATTGGGGACACAGGATGTAGGGATAATGCGTTGCAAAATAAAGCAGTGTTGGATTCTATCCTAGCCAGGTGACTGCCAATGCTTGTCGTGTGTATTTAATCTCTATCTACATCTATAAATGCTTGTTTCTCCCCATCTCTCCCCTCAAGGTGGAAATGGACACTGGAATGAGCATTGCCTTCTATTTCTTTAGCCTTCCCTCCCTTCTCTTTGCCATCTTATTCACAGTGATCTCCTGGATGTTCAGCACTTGGTGGCTCGTTTTGTATGTCTCCTGGCTCTTCCAGACACGGCTGCTTTCACAGCAACATGCGGCTATGTGAGAAAAGCTCTTGTTCCTTTGAACAGCTATTGGTGAAGGAAAATCCCTTGGTTAAGTGAGAGTCCTCTCAGCCTTCTCCCGTTGCCTTTAGCTCCTGGCTTAGGGAAGGGATTATAGTAAATCATCGGAAAATACTTTAACAGAATCTCATGAGCTCTGCACAATGCTCGCTGGGCAAAATCAGGGATTGGAGAGGGGATTTTCCTAGCGGAGAGTGAATTGATCTGTTCCAAGTGATGTCTAAAATTGCAGGCTCAAGCAGTAGTGGTTGTTCTGAGCTGGTTTAAACAGGGGCTCAGGCTCTCTTCCCTTGGCTAGCAGGAACTGCATTGAGCTGGTTTTCTCTGGCAGTTGTTCCCCCGCCGCCCCCCAGGCTGAGCTGGTAGGAGCTACTTATCTCTGGCCAAGCTGGTAGGAGCTATACTGAGATGGGCTCTGTTGGGAGTCGCTGCCAGCTGGCTGAGCTGAGAGATGACATGGTGAGAAACCCTTTCAGTGGATACTTGAAAATCTTCATGAATGCACCCTCACGAGCATTCTCACCATACAGCCACTTCACAGGGTGACGCTCATCCTGTCAGGAACAGAAATGTATCATGTGACTTAAGTGTCCCACCAGCACAGCTCAAATGTGTCATTCCAGGTACTTTTATTGGCCGTTGTTTACACGTGTATCCATTTCCTTGCTTTCAAATAAAATGTCAAAAACGTCCTGGGCTCCTGCATCCTGTGTCTTCCGCCTGCCGCTCGCCCCTTCCCACAGAACCTGCCTGTTTCCTCGCCGTGAAGGGACACTTGTCTATAGAGAGTTCTGGCTGCCTGAATAAAATACCTTTCCTTGGTATAACTGAAAAGGTTGCTCCCTGCACTGCAGCTAAGTGTGGTCTCAGGAGCGGAAGGCCTGTTCTGGTCAGCGATTGGGATGGAGCATGTTCTGCTGCCCACCCAAATCCCTGCAGCAGAGGTTAGAGGGCCAGACAGGAACTGAGCCTTCACCCCTGTGTTTTTCATTGGCTATTTTGTAAGTCATCATTTAACACCATTTTTTCTCTGCCAGTAGCAACTGATCAGTTTATACCAACACCCAGAAATCCCAGCTCTGATTAGTGATGTCTCCAAACCAAAATCTTGGCTCCAAAGAGTCCCCAAATTAGGGATTTTCCTTTTAAAAAATGACCTTGGATCCAGATCCAAAACCGAATTGTTTGCCCCCACCCCTTAATTATGAATAATAAAATACTTAGCAAGTATCATTATAGCTAACTTATCAATTCGTAATTACAATTAACAAACAAATCACTTGACTCATAACACTCAGGGAAGTTAGGGCTAGTGTTTTCTTTATCTTAAAGATGGGGTAATAGAAGCACAGAGAGGCAAAATGACTTGCCTATGGCCCACAAGTGAGTTAGTGGCAGAGGCAGACTTGACGTCCCATGTCTATTCTCATCCTTGCTGGCCACACCACCAGCCTTATGTTTATAGCCAACCAAACCAAAACCCCCGGATATGAACAACCCCAAACATTTTTGGAGGGGTTCAAAAACTTGTACCAGACCCCAAAGTTTGGGCTCCGGTCCCTCTCTCTTTCTGATACACCCTGGTGCCTTGTGCACAATATGAATTGGCATCATCTCCACTTCCCCTGTTCCTTTGTGCCTGCTCAGGCGTTAATGTCAGCCTGTCCCCAGTCACCTGGAACATATTTTCAGTACATTTGTTTCAGCGACAGACAACGCACAAGGCAAATATTTGTCTGCTGCTCGCATTTCAGGGCAGATTCAAAACACCTGTGTAATTGCCCAGGGATTGGTATCTGCTGAGCAGGCTCATTATCTTCGTGTTACACCACTTCTTAGGGCAATTCAGCACTGATTGGTCTCCCTAGAGTTCCCTTTAAAAATCAGTCTGAAGGAGGATCCCCCCACCCAGACTCTGATGGAATTGTTGTTGATACGGCACAGTTAGTATATGTGCTATGGGGCTTTACGAGAGGTAAATCATGCTAAGCCGAGAACAAAATCCCTACCTCCAAGCTTGCTATTGACTTCGGCATGGCCAGGATTACACTCATGGTTTCTGTGGCTGGAATGCTGCATGGGATACATGGGGATGGAGAAGTTTCAAGCAGTAACAGGGGAAGGTAGTTTGGTGCAGGTAACAGGTTACCTGGGAGGATGCTCCATGCAAAAGGCATGAAAGAGGCCATAACATGAAGAAAGCGTGAAGGAGACAAAGGCCTTGTCTACACTAGGGTTTTAGTTTTCCTCACTGCTGCCACCACTGGGGTGAAGCTCCATGAGTGTTAGCAATGGTGTTGGCTCTAACATAGGCAAGGGGCTGCCATTTTAACCTCTCTAGGCCTGCACTGAACCTGAGAAAAGGCGAGTGTAAGGCACAGCCATCGAGAGGGGTCAGGAGAACACCTTGGATGGAGAAGGGCGTGGGATGGGCATACGAGAAGACAAAGGGAGAGAGGAGCAGACGGTGACAGAGTTGTGGGAACAAGCATAAGGAACGGAGTGGCTTGTGTCTAAGCCAACCACCACCACATTCTTCTGGCGCCTCCCTCATAAGGCTGATTCCTCCTCAAGTCTTGGCAAACTTCACGACAAACCCCACAGGCCAACGCATCTAGGCCCATTTGTACAACACAAAATGAGCTGCCGCTGAGACCAAGGGGAGAGAGCTGGCTTCCCTTCGAGACGCAGGCGATTTCAGCACTGCCACAGCCACATGGCTTTGCTGTCGTGTCTGCCGCAGAAGAGCCTGCATGATTTCCACCCGATCTGCATATTGCATGGAGGTGACATGGGCCTGGAAACGCAAGGCAATATTTGCTGACAGCTTTGACAGGCTCTTTCCCGTGGGCACAGCCTCTATAGCACACAGTGAAAACAAACCATTAAGTCTGGGATCAGCCAGCAACAGAAGAGGTGCCTCTGATACTTCCTCGTTCCCCTCTCAGAGCCCCGCAAACCTCAGAGCAATAGATAGATTGGCAGCTTCGTGACTGGGATGAGTTTGGAGCTAAGAGAAGGAGGGTGAGAAATTCCCTTGGAAAATATCTCAGACCCCCTCTCTCTAGCTAAGGCCTTCTGATCAGTGTCTGATAAACTGTCTGAGGCAGCCAGCCTGCGTGTAGTGTCATGGTCTTGTCTGGCTGTGCTTCCTGTTCCAGTTGCCAGTACATTCATGACCTGATGGTGGCCTGAGGCGGACCTGGTGTTTTTCCACCACAATGCTGGGATGCAATTTCATACATCCTGAAGCTGCATCACAAGGGCCTGAAACAAATATGGAGGCTTAATTGTCCTGCAAGCTCAGTCTACAGCAGGCCAGACAGTGTCTGAAAATCAGGCTAGGCGGTGACCCCAGTTCCTTTCTCTACCAGCCCTCAGTTAGGGCGGGCTGGCTCCAAGGCAATCTCTCACAACAGTTTGGTTCAATAGGTCACTCGGGAAAATGGAGAAGTACCGCTTCCTCTTCTGATTTCCTCCGTACCCCAAGTTCAGCCAGGCAAGTGTTCCAGCACTGGCAAAACTACAGCTGGGCAACCACTCCTGGAGGGGCTTCCTGAGTGGGTGAGGAGTATTGGAAGGAGAGTCCCAGCTATGGAGCTTGTCCCTCCTTTCCACCTCTCAGCAGTGGCCTTGTCATTAATGTAACATCATTCAGAAATATAACCCTTGGCCAGGTCCTCCTGTCCATACACAGGCAAATTCCCCTTTACTCCCCTGTCCTTGCAGGAGAAGAACAGGGGAGGAATAAATGAAGTTAAAGGCAGCACACCTTACAGAGTGTAAAAGGAAACACTATAGTATTTGATTCAGCATATTCATTTATCTATGGAACTCACTGCTTCAGGACATTAGTGTGACAAACAGCTAAGTCAGAGCCAAATAATAAGACGCAAGTAATAAGATGAATTTCCCTTGTGATCATGCTAAAAGATAAAAGACACAGATGCTTTCGAGCCTCAGGCTTCAAGTCATATGCATATCACCCACTGGAGTCAAGAAGAAAACTGTTCCCTCTTTGCCTGCCATGGAACTACAAACCTAGGTAAATCCTGAGGGTTTTACACCATAGATGGGGATGGTCTAACTCACTAGAGAAGGCCCATCTGGGTTGGGCAGGGAAACAGAATGCCTGGCCAGATGGAACTTTGCTCTGTTTTGGCTTGTCCCTATATAACAGTGCATTAGATAGACCAAACCTGCACGAGGAGGAAGAAAGTTTTGGTTAACTGCTTGATTTTGGTTTGTCCCAACTGTTTATCAGCTTGCAGGGCCTTCTGTGCTCTCTGATTCCATGCTTAATCCAAAGGAGTCTCTCTCTGGGAGATGGGCTGAGTTTCCATGGTGCTAAAGGGCAGACAGTGTTTGTATTTGGATGCTGGTTCCCTATCTCCACGGCAGCGATAGCTGCTAATGCTCACTTGCCTGCAATGCCGCAGATACCTCACTCTTCATCCTCAATAAATGCAATGGGCTAAAGCCACTCTTGGTGCAACCCCAGTGACTTCAGTGGAAAATTTGCCTGAAGAGAGGGGGAGGGATAGCTCAGTGGTTTGAGCATTAGCCTGCTAAACCCAAGGTTGTGAGTTCAATCCTTGAGGGGGCCACTTAGGGATCTGGGCAAAATCTGTACTTGGTCCTGCTAGTGAAGGCAGGGGGCTGGACTCGATGACCTTTCAAGGTCCCTTCCAGTTCTAGGAGATAGAAAAGAAAGCACATGGGCTTGGCCCATAATGGCTTTTACATATGACTTTCTATCTTGTATTGATGTGATTAATATCTACTGCTGATGGCTGTATCACTGCTTCCTCTGAAGATCCAGAGACCAGGGCATAGGGTTTGAAGAGCCACAGATCCAGAGGTGCTAAAACAACGACTCAATTTTTTATGACCCCTTGAACTAGCTCAGTGAAACAGCTCTCTCTCCTTATAAAAAAGCCCATTACTTGTTTGGGAGGGGGATGGAACTGACATAAACATCCTCTGCACAAAAGACATTGGTATCCCAGGACAGGAGAGAGAGAGAGCAGGGCCCTTTGCATGTCAACAGAGCAGTCGGCTGGGCTTTGCTGGGCTCCACATATTGACCAAACTGAGGCTTGTGGTCGGTTATGTTGAAAGCTGTTGCAAGGTGACACAGAATTCTGATGTAACAGTTGTTTAGTGTTTGACACAGCCCAAAGGAGAGGGGTCGTTACATCCCTGTGATGATGGGAACTGCCCAATCTCATGATATTTCATATCAAGCATTGCTTCATATATGTTGCATAGATGGAAAATAATGTAACAAATCCTGGGTCTTAAAGGTTGCCAGTAAGCTACATGACATGGTCACATGGACATTGCAAGTGACAGCAGGAACATTACTCGGATCCTTCTGCTACAAAAGCCCATGTGCCTACCACATTAGCTAGAGGAGAATCTCCTTGAGTGTCAGCAGTATAGGGCATATGATGCACAGCTGAGCAACTCTGATTCCATTCAATAGAGGGCAGTGGTACATGAGCATTAGCCAGCTTATGGCAGTTCACCATATCAAACACATGGATTGATATCATGTCAAATGATTCCATGGAAAGCATTCCTTTCTCATGTTGGTTATTGCTTAGGCTATGACACATGAAGATGGCATTTGTAATTCTGTTGGAAGCAAACATGCTGGCATTAGTGCAGGTGAAATGTGCAGAGCCGACAGCCCTGGAGGCATGGCTCATGGCAGCTTCCCCCAGGCTGCCCTTCGAAAGTGACTTATTCCTGGCATTCTTAACTTCCCTAGAGAGTCCCAACAAGGCGTCCAGTTGCGATGGTGTTTTTCACGATGTGAACAGTTATCCACTAAGAACTGGGCTGGGACCCAATCACCCTCTTCACACAGGCCACGAAACAGCTATCAGATGCTAACTGCTTTTAGTCACTGCTGACCTGGTCTGAAATCAAAGCGGCGACCTAGAAGCAAAAGTGACTCTCTGAGCCAGCCAGTCTCCCACGGCTGTTTTTGAAGAGCTGGTTCAGAAAAGCAATCCACTGGGGTTTCGAGACGAGGAGGCAGAGACATTTACTGATGAAATATCCTTTCAAGCTCAGGATCTCATTAACTCTGGGCCACGCTGGCTTTGTAGCGCACTCAGACACAGTCAGCGACATCAGAAGGCTTAAGAAAAAGTCTCAGCAAGACTTCCCGGAGCAGCAATCCCTCCCTCCCAGGATTAGCATCCAATATTTTGAGGAAACGTAGCAGACGCTCAAAGGCAGAGAAAGGGGGAACACGAGGAGACGGGGCCTTGCCGAAGGAATGGCTGGTTTCAGTTACAGCTCTCTCCTACAACTGGGCTCACTGTCCCTCTGCGGCTGTTCTAACTACCACTTTGGCCCCAGGAGGCTGGGCGAGGTGCCAGAGGTCCTGCAGTGAGATGGGAACGGTGTGGACGTATTCAGGAGAGGTGGGACCATGGACCCTGAAATTTCAGCCGCTTAGCTGGGCACTGTGGACTTTGCTAAGAGCAGGCAAGGATGCTTTTGCCAGAATCTGACTGGAGTAGGACGTGTTGTAGACAATCAGACGGCAGTTTAGAAATATCCAGGGAGGACTAACTCACTCACATTCACGTAGTGACTTGGCTTCCTTGGCTACATACCTTACAAAGGATTCACCTTGACTACGCAGCTGTGGGGCTTGCTGAGCCTCCCTCCCCGGAAAGAGCAGCATTGCTGGTTTCCCTGACAGTTCGTTAAGGGTAACAAAACCATCCTGAATGCCCCGTCTCAGACAGACAGAGTAGCTCTAACAGCACAGAATGACCAAGAGCCCCATAGGGAGCAGGCAGAGTTCTCTCTTTTCTCCCTACACACTATAATGGCCAAACTTACCTACTTCCTGGGGTTTAGCTATAGTGGATCACCCAGACACAACCCTCACTTTAGCTGTCTCCCTGTGCTTGGCAGCTTCAACACTTTCCCTGCAGAATCTCTGCCACAGACCGTAGTTTTCTTTGCCCCTGAGAGAGGCACTCATCCCCTTTTACACCCAGGGTGGAGCAAACTGAATCCACCTGCTCATAGGACTGCAACATTCCACTACACCTTCCTGCAGGGGTCAGCACCTGGATAAGTAGATGTGCAGGATCTTAGGGTCTGTTATCTGTTCACATCTCCCTCCCAGGATAGCCCATGTGCCTCAGTAGATTTGCATAAATGATCGCCTTCCAGTTTTCAGTGCCAGCAGCGCCATCTAGGGATGAGTGAAAATAGTTATTTCCTTGAAGTGTTTTTTAAAAGAAACTTTATGCTTTGCAGTTATCAGATTATGCAAATGAGGTCATTAGCTTTAATTGCATTCCAATAATTTTGGTCAAATGTAATTACCCTCCTTCTCCCCTTGTCCGTCCCCCCCAACCAAATTGAAACAAACAAGCCCCTGGCAGAGTGCTAGAGACAGGAATTGTGTTTTAACCTAATTAAAATCTGATGATAGTCACTGAAATGAGCCTGACTGACATCTGCTTCAGATGGCAAGGACAACACATGGCAGGACTGGCGTGGAACACCCCAAGGGCATTTCACTGGTGCTAATGAGCTGCAATCATTTCTCACTGGGCATCTTCCCGTGAGTTGCCAGCTAATATTGAGCAAGGTGCTTCAGGGGAACTCACAGGTCCCAATTAGCTGCAAAAAAAATGTGCGCGGCAGCTTTTGTATCGCTGCCAAGTACGAATGGGCAGGAACTGCAGCGAGGGCCAGAGACTCCCTTTGAAGGGGCTGGAGATCATGAGCAACCCTGAGACAAGGGGATGCTTAGACAAAGAGCAGTTCACTGTCTGCTTGCCACTGTCTGCTGCACTTGCCTCTGAAGCTGTGTGTGACTTGGGTGCATAGACATTCGTGAGAGCACAGAATGCTCTTATTGACTTTAGCCTTGCAATGTCATAGCAAGGGGGGGCATGTACCGTCTTCCCCCAGATAGCCCCCACCCCTCAGTCCTGACCTGCAGCACCCCCACTATTCTGTTTCTGGACTCCACTAATACAGCTCTGCCAATGCATCTCCCTGCTGATGTGAAGGAACCCCTGTTATTTCAGGTCAGCCACACACAGCTCTGCCAGTGCACCTTCCTTCTGAGCTACAGCATCACCTGCTGTTCCAGTCCTGGGCTCCTCACCCAGCTCTGCTAATGCCCCCCAAGCTTGACCTGCATCACCCCTTGCTACTCAAACTGTGCCAAATGTTTGTACATCTCATGGAGGGAGACATCCAGCAAGTGCAATATTGCGGGCAAAAATCACTGCACTTTTGTGCTCAACCCCACTTTCGAACCCAGGCGTTCAGAGTCATAAAGCTTCCGTTATCTGCCCTGGAGAGGCCTGGCCCCACGGATCTCTTAACACCCACTTGCCCTTGCCTTTGTTAATGGAGAATTAGGGCAGAAGATTCCTGCAGGCTGCTTCTAAAGTGTCTGTTTGTGAGCCCTGCATGTAGGGCATCTGCCAGTGACGGAAAGCAGGGCCATCACACTCCCTGCTTCCACTTACTCATCCTGTCAGCTACCTGCTGTTAGCCTCCTCCCTCCCCCTGTGTCGCAGTGCTATGTCCTCAGGCAGGTTCATTATTACAACTGCGAAGGAGGAGACGCACTGAAGCCCTTCTATCCTTGCAGCCCAACTTTAGCTTGAGCTCCTGTACGGCGTGGCAATAGTGTACCCACTGGATTTGCCACTGCTCAGGGGCCACCACGTCTGATTTCTGGGGCTGCAGCAGTACTCCCTCCCAGAAGTTGCCTATCACCTGGTAGACTCATCCTTCATTCTAGACTTTTGCATGACATCAGTCTTCTTGCTCTGGGCAGGTCCAGCGTCCCATCATGTATATATACACACAGCAGTGCTAGAAGGGGCGTTGTGCTGTACAAATACCCTGGGCAGCTGTGCTAGGATGTTTTCAGGGGAGTCTCCCAAGAGCCACGGATGAGAAGTATTTAAGGAGGTGGTATACCTCTGAGTCATAGGTTTCTGAATCAGCCTCTCTCTGTATTCGGAGTTCTCTGCTTTGGATCTCTCAGTTTACAGTACACCTGTGCTCACTCTGCTGGGTCTGGTCATGTCACGCCCTGCCCCTCCGGCCACATGTTTCTCTCTCTCCTTCCACACTGTGCTCATCCTTGTGCTCTCCCTCTCCACTCTTATCCTCCCAACCTGGCTGCCTTCTCTTACGCGTTGCCTCATCACCCCCTCCAGTCTCTGCACGCTGCCTCTTCAGACTGTGAGCTCACTGGGGCGAGGACCCTCACTTTCTGTGTGATACAAACGCCACCCACATGATCTCACAGTGAAGTCCGTGGCCAGGAGGAAAAGCCGGCCCTGTGGGGCAGCGCACGGTGTGGTGCTTTATATAGGGTTCTGCAGGAGGCAGGGAGTCTCGGGTCTGGGGGCAGTGCTTTTTGGGAGGGACAGTTCCATCAACATGATGGGTAAAGCTGATTCAGTGTCTGGCGTAGAGAATCCCTATAGTTTGCCTGTCTCCGTGTCTCTCTCTAGCTTACTACCTGTTAGATATCTGCAGGGTCCAGGAGCTGGATTCTGACCATTTCTTCTCCCCATTTCCCCTCACTAATGCTCCATCTAGTCTTGCTGGAAAGCACTGTATTTACCCCCTCCTCTATTCAGTGAGACTGGGATATAACCAACCCCCTGCAAGCCCCACAGTTCATACACCTGAAAGGATAAAAGCATCTTGCTGGGGGTGAGAGGAGTGCCTGTCTCCAGGACTCTCAGTCAGGCAGTAAATTCACTGCTAACACACATGCCCCTTTCCACACACACACTGTCACACAATCTGAACCTTGGGGAGGGCACAGCTCACCCTCTCCTGTCCGTTCCCATTCTCCATTCCTTTGAGTTCATAGCGCCCTCAAGTGACCATTTCGCTTTGTACAGCACCTCCAATGGTGCAGAGAACTGTGCTCTTCAAAGAGGAATGAACACGTTGCAGGCATCAGTGGGTGGTGTGCAGTGCTGCCTAGGAGGGTGTCCCCTGGGGAGTCTGTCTCACCCTGACCATCTGGGAAGGATGTAAACAGACATGCCAGTGGTTTCAGCCAGGCAGTCGCAAAGAACTGTGCCTTATGCTGCAGGTTCTTGTCCTGGGGCTGGAGCTCCGTTCACATGCAGGGGTGCATTGGCAACAACTGAACCTGCCTGGCCCAGAGCTTGTGCAGAGATCAGGAAGCTGTGCCCAGCACTACAGAGAAATGATGACTCGCCTCTCCCCATGTGACCCACCTGCTCGGGGGACTGCCTTGTGGCTGTGTCATGTGCGCAAGGGATGTGCCGACTGGGTACCCCAGCTGAGACATTCCTGCCTTCTCACTGGCTTCCCCACGGCCCCAAAGTGGCCTCCACTCCCCGACTTTGCCATGAGTAGTCTTCTGCAGCTTTCAGGTGTGAAGGGATCATGACGGGCTGCCAAAGGCTCTGTTTACATCCCTGCACAAGGGGTGTTTCTTTTAAGATGCCGTATGATGCCACATGACCTACAGTGCCACTGCCCACTTCAGATATACACTGGGCAATTCATGTCACCCAGACTCAGCCACATCCACTGGCTTCCCTATCTGAGGAGACAATTCAATATGACCTTCCCACGAATTACTCCAACCACCCTCAAAGACTTGTTTCCCCTGCATCGCCTCGCATGATCCTCTGTCCCTTCACACGGTCTGGCCATTGCTGGTGTGAGAGCCTTCTCCTCTGCAACTCCCGCTGCCTGGAAAAACTTCTCAGTCATTCTCCGCCTTTCCAAAAGTCTCCACTGAAAATGGTTTCTTTCCATTATCCGTTCCACTGAATCTGTCTCTCTCCCCTCTGCCCCAAGCCTCAGCAACTATTGATCTTGTGACTGAGTGCGTTAATTCATTTGGAGAAAATAAGAACCCAGCCAGCCACCTACCAGCTTCTGACCCTCAGCCCCAAATGATCAGAGTCCTGAATCTCTGCAAGTGTGTGTGTGTGGGGGGGGGAACCACACCCAAACCACTTTCCTTTTTACCCTCTCCCCATCGTTTTTGATATGCCGGCGTGTTCCTTGAATCCCACCAGAAAGGAGCAGGAAGTCATAGCTCTTCTCTCTGGCGATTGCATTTCTGCAGCACCTGTTTCCACACCAGCTTTCTGTCTCACACAACGAAGGAGCAAGCGAGGCAGAAGGGAAGGGGCCCTGCTGTAGAAGCAAAGACACGTGTCCTGTCTGTAGGGAGCTCATGGCTGAGCAGTGAAGACGAGGGAATGTAGTGTAATGGAAGCCGTGAGCCAGCACATGCTCCACCTTTCCTGCTCCTGCTGGTTTATTCTTGTCATAGAATCAATGAGTTTATTCACTTTCTCACTGCCTTGTATTGTTTAAATCAATGCTGTAGCTGCAGTATAAAAAGGGCCTGGTTTTGTATTGCCATAGGACCCATCCCCGAGAGAAGATAGTCTCATTAATTAAATCCATTTAATCAATCTGGCCTACAAGGGCCTTAGTTATTTATCTGTCATAGGCGGCACAGCGTAAGCCCGATGATCTGAATGGCAGTAAGTAAACATGTAAATGAAGAGCTCAGGTGGGGCAGCCCACTGGGGCCCTGGAGATTTCAGGTCTTGGGTTGGATAATGCACAATCATATGTTAAACGGAACAAAATCCAATTAGAAATACAGAGGCAATTAGCAGCACTGGGTAGGGCAGGAAGAGGGCCGGCCAGAAGGAGCAAGGAAAGACCAGGCACAGAGGGGAGACTTAACAGTGCTCGTATTTATGGGACACATTTGGATTCTCACTTCAAAAGGGTCCCAGAGGGCTGGGTCATGCTAAGATCTTGTCCCCAAAATGCCACCAGGCTCAGAGGCAACTTGAGCCTGATTGTGATGACTGGCACTAGCAGGTCTAAACCCTCATTCAAATAGCTGGTGCCTACCTCAACCAGCCCTTCAGCCTGGCACTGGACGATCAGCCTACTTTAAAAGGGTGGGCCCTCTCCCGGGAGGGGGAGTTTCTAAGGAGCCCTTCCGGGTGATGGGCAGGGGATGCTGAAATGAAGGGGGAGAAAACTGGGCAGCAGGAGCCCTGTGGATTCAGCCCTGCTGTCAGAGACCCTCCCCCCACCCCACTTCTGTGTTGGAGGGAAGTCACCCTTTGCTGTCCTGGCTTGGCAGGGATCACATCCGGAGTGCTTTGCTGCTTGTCACTCACACCCACTCCATGTGGTACTCTGCCCCCTCCCCCTTTGGTGTGAGTTGGGCCACACAGAGAGGTTGATGAGGCTTCTACAGCCTTTGCTACCACAGCTGGGGTCTTTAGCTCAGGCAGCAGAGGCTCACACTTTTAAATCTAGAGGTCCTAAATGCAGTCTTGGCTGCCAACCACCCATCCAGGCATGTGGCATAACGGTACTCAGGCCAAGTGAGGATCTCACTGGCGGCAATCCCTACCCCAGCTAAATGACATCCCGCTTCTTCATTCCCCACTGCAAGGTGGCTTCTGGTCTGGAGGAGAGTTGGCTCTTGCATCGGCCTGCTGGTTCTTCACTCCAGTGTTCCTCTCCCGCTACCTGAGCAGGGCTCCCACTGCAACTGCAGAATATCTGAGCTGGAGCCAGGCAGGGTTGCGAACAGAACGCTGCCCTTGGCCTGTCATGCATCCCACTGACCTGTGCCTTGTGACGCTGGCCAAGGCCTAGCAGAAAGCTGTGTCATGGCTTGTTTGGTCACTGAAACAGCTGGTCTGTACCAAAGGGGCTGCCAGACCCCGGGGGGCTTTCTGGCAGGAGGGAAAGGGTTAGTGGAAAAGGTTGAGAATTAGCCCTGGAGCCAGCCAGGAGAGAATGCTGCACTAATGCTTCCTGGCAGAGTTCACAAACTGTCAGATTGCAGATGTACCCTCTGGATTAGCTGCTCCATCCCTTAAGGCAGAGGGGTGGGGGACAAAGGGGGGCCCTGTCACTCTTTATTTAGGAATTTGGGGGCATAGGTGAGCAGTCAAATCCAGAAATTCATTAGACGTGAACCTGGCAGCCTCCTGTGCTTCTTCCCGCTGAGCTTTCTCTGGAGCCGCCAGGCTGCTCTCGGAGAGACTACCTGAGATGCCAGGGAACAAATGGCTCACCAAGCACTAGGTAAATACCCGGCAGGGGAAGGCACCTTGGGGGTTATCCAGGGTGTGGGGGGAGGTGGCTAGGCAAAAATGGAGTGAACCTGAGCATAGGGATATTTAGCTTGAATAGCAGGGCCAGGAGCTCTACTAACTGGGCAAAGCTTAAAGAATCCGGTGTAGGAAGTAGTCCTGCCTCCCCCTCTGTTCCCCTGGAAATGGAATAGGTGGGACTTAAAATTAGAAAACAAAAAACTCAAAATTTAACAGTTCAGGATGTCTGTAACTTGGTTCCTGACCCTGGTGGAGATTTCTGGGGACACTATCAGCCTGGCCTATGACGATGGGGAAGTGGTGTAATGAGAGAGGCTAATGACCTCCTGGTATCTCAGGACAACTTAGACATCACCTTGCTTAGAAACTATTGGTATAAATTACATGGGCTGTAGGTGATGCGGTTTTCTCTTCTTCAGCACTCAGCCAATACCTGACCATACTACTAAGGGTTGCTACATTGCTGGATGTGAAGTCTATCATACACAGGGTAGCTGTAGCAGATCAAGCACTCACTGCCACAGCGCCTCCTGCTGGTTGCCTTGAGAATTAGCTCAATTCCACCCTCAGAGCACCTCCTGCTGGCTGGTGTCTCTCCTGCCTCAGGGCCCCCCCTCCCCCATGTCCCTCCCAGACCCTGGTGCCCCCTTACCTTGGGGTGCCCCCACACTCTGGGTCCCCCCCCAACCCTCTACACCCACCTTGCCTCAGTGGTTACTGCCAGTCGTCATCTAGGCCCCTTTCTCTGGGACAAACTGCCTTCTGTAATGGCCACTCATCATTGTCAAGGAGATTGAACCAGCTGCCGCTGCCTCTGCAGCCCCAGTACCTCCTTAGGCCCTAACAAGGCCTCAGCCTGGGGAGCTGGAGCTCCCCCGCTCCTCTTGCTCTTGCCCAACACTGCTCTGCTTCAGGTACCCTGTACTCTCAGGCAGCTAGGTCCTTCCCACTCCAAGGCTGGAATAAGACTGACTCAGCTCCTCCCTTAGCCCTTATATCAGGGCCAGCTGTGACCTGACTGGGTGTGGCCACAACTGTGGCCACTTCCCCAATCAGCCTACGTTTTCCCCCTGGAGCACTTAGACCTGACCAGTTTTGCCATGCTACTTTTTGAAACTGTCAGGGACTATCCCCATTGTTCCAGCATGGTAATTACATTCTGCCTCTTTACATTCCAGCTACAGTTTCAGTTGGACTAAGTTTCCCCTAGCTAACCAGAAGCATCATTTAGCTTTGTTGTGTTCTGTTAAACAGCTGCTGCATTCCACCCCAGAGGTGACTGCAGTCCAATGGTGTGTGAATGATCCTTTTACATGCTGCTGTAAAACACTGAAACACTTTGGGATGAAACGCATGAGCCAAGTATGAGCTGCTTTCATTATTACTAAAACACAATCTTTGTTTCCTCCAAGTTTATCCGCTTGGCTGCTTCTGCTGCTGAGGAACCTTAAAGTGCCACTGCGCTCACATGTTCCTGGTAATATTAATTATAATGGGTACCTTCCAGAAATTGCAGAGAAAAGGATTTCAGCTGATGGGAAGGAAAACAAAAGCCCAGTATGCTACTTTTCAGCTCATATTGGAGCAATTTGTTCCCTGCTTTTTCTGAGAAATGACACAGGAGGGAACTTGGCAAAGAAATGGACAAAAAGCATTGCATAGATATATAAAAACTGATGTGGGTTTTAATATTGCTTTATAGCAGTGTAATTTTAACTTAGTTCTTCTATGGACCATGCAAGGACTTTTGTATTTGTGATAAATCAAGGTCTATGGGCAAACCGATATGTCTCATTTTTTAAATGCTCAGTAGACTGAGTTTGCAGAACGGTAATATTTCATGATACTGAAAAGTTGTATTTTCTTCTTCTAGTTGTTTAACTGTTCACCTGAAAGGAATAAGAATATCTGGATTAATGCCAGTGAATGCCAGAGCATGGGAGGATCTGAGTTCCCAGAAAGCATCTTTGAAGTGAGTGCATTGGTTTGTTATAATTAATAAAGCACATTTGCACAAACTACTCAGCTTTTCATTCATCCTTAATGCTTCTTAACTCTGCTATATTTTAATTTTTAAAAGAAAAAGAAGAAGAAGAATGCTCAGCACTTTACATCTTTGAAGTAGCACTGGGTAAACCTCCATTGATTAATATTTAATACAGTAGTGTGTCCCACTGCTGTTAGAGCAGAGGGGGTTCTGTCATCCAAGCCTTCTGAAAAGCTTCACAGATTTGCCCTCTGTATGTGTGCACATCAGAAATCCACACGCTAATCTGCACCATTGCAGGAGTATATATCAGAAAATGCCACCCGTACACTGGCTTGTCTGGAAGCATGCAGAGAGTCTAGTCTGCCTGGCTGCACAAGGAGGATCAGCTCTGCACCAGATGGAGGAACGTAGCAGGGGGTGGCCAAAGAGAAAGGGGCCTGGTTCAAATGCCTATACTCACATGCACATGGGGGCTGATCCAGAGACAATTGGGAGTCTTTCCATTGACGTCAGTGGGCTTTAAATAAGGCCCATGCAGCAGTCCTGTCCAAGTCATAGCTCTTACTCACAGCCTCCTGTGCAATTTATTCTTACTCAGAAGAAATGCAGAGTGTGTGGGCAAGCTCACATGTGTTGGGGTGTTGTTCAGGTTGAGTCACAATTCAGACAACCTATTAGGTGTTGCTTATACAATGTATATATTTATACAATGTATATAAGGCATATACATACATACATACATACAACGTACCGTATGTATATGCCTCTTTGGCAGGTATTACGCCTATCTTCCATGGCATCCAAAATGTGACCCCTAGGACTCACTGATGCAAATAAAAAGGGCTGGCGAAAGAGGACAGGCTGATATTTCATCTGATTCCTCCAGCTCATTTATAAAGCATCTAGAAACTTTGACACAATGCAGAACTGCACAGATTCCATTCAGAAAAAGGGCAGTAACCCTGAGTGAATTTAACTGATGGCGAGAAAGCAGGACTTTAATCTCAGCACTGGACCACAAGATAGAGGAGCATCAGCAGAGAGGAAGGGCAGAATCGCAGTGACAGAAAGGGTCAAGTCATCTAGGGTGGCTGCTACCACGGTGTAGAGGGCCAGCACGAGGCCTAGGCACAGATAAACCCCACCTAAGCCCATCTGAGCTTCAGGGCACAGTGACTGGGAGGCTGTTTCATGTGTCTGGGGTGGGGTGGAAGAGGTCACCAGGTCAGGAATGGGTGAAGAAAGCAAGGAGAAACAGCCAGGAGATGAGGTATGGGTTAAGTGCAAGGGGCAGGTAGGAGATTAGAGAAGAGGTGTAGAGAAGGACCGAGCTGTGCAGAGCCTTAAAAGTAGAGGCCAGGCTACAAAGTCTGGATCAGGATCAGAGTATTTGGAGCTGGGGATTTGCTTCAGGCCAGCCCTGGCATCTCAGATAGAGGTGGAAGGAGAGTGGAGGTGGATGGGGAGACTGATTAAGTGCAGCAGGAGAAGATGGTGAGCTTGGCAGCTTTGAGTGAGGGCGACTGAAGAGGGGGAGCCAACAGGAGTAAAGATGGGAGTGAACCAAGGCCTGGGCTGAGTTTTAGCAGGAAGAAGGGGGAGGAGCATTAAGATTAGCTTGTTAAAAATAAACACATGAATAAACAAAGCTCCAGAGACTGAGATTTCTCACCAATCTTCCTCGGACAGGACCAATTCTTGCCTGGCTCTAATCTCATCCCAGCACCAAGTGACAGCAGGCCCAGTCCATTCAAGCCGAGACGATTCCATCCTGCAGGAGTGGGAGAACAGAATGAATCCCAGCAGACAGGCAAGGCCTGAAGCCTGGGCTGATTGTCTCTGGCCAGTGGATAGATGTGTTTGAGAAATGAGTAATGACTGGACATTAAAGGTTCCAGGCACATTGATTAATTAGGGTCATTTGATGTGATATGGCCCCATTCTGCGACATCAGAATCCACTTGTTGAGAAGGCCCCTTGGCTAGAGTTCTTCCTTCCCTTCCTAAGTGCTGCATCTTTCTCTTGATCAGTGCCCAGCCACAGATAATCAGCATCAGACAGTCCCTGATAGCTTGCCTGCCATCCCCCAGTTAAAATCAGAGGGACTTACACCCTCCTCCTGGGAAGGGACCCAGCCATTCCCAGCCTTCTTCACCTGGCTTCTGAGCACAGAGGGCCCTTTGGGGTGCTTCCAAAGAGGTTGCTCTATTGCTCTGGTGTTATAGTCCCCTGCAATTTCTCTTCTTTCCTGCTCCAACTCCCCATCCCGGCAGCTGCCCACTGCCACTCCCTGTGGTCCCCAGATAACCCTCCTCCCTAAGAATCCAATTTTCTCCTCTCTGTTTGTGGTGTCCTAGCCAGTCTGCTCCTCACCCACGCTGTCTCAGGAAGGTCAGCTATACCCAGTGGTATCCAAAAAGGCCCCGTTCTGCTTTCACTTATATCAGTGTAAATCTGAGAACCCTCAATGAAGTGAGTGGGCTTACACGAGTGGGAAGCATCAGAGTCCAATCAGGCCCCTGATGTTAATTTGCTCAGAGAATAGGTTAAGCTGCCAAAAACCCAGGGTCTTGCCTTTTTTCATATCTAGGCCTGATTATTAATGATTTGTATTCTGGTAATGCCTAGGAACTCCAATCAGGGATCAAGGCCCCAGAGTGGTGGGCACTGTACAGACAAATAGCAGTGAAGACACCCCGTGCCCTAAAGAGCTCACAATTGACATGATACAAGTGGTGAACAAAATGGACAAGGGGAGGTGGAAGATGAATAACAAGAAAGGGTTTGATCCTCCTCTCACTGAAGTCAGTGGCAAACCTCCCATCAATTCCAGGAGTGCAGGATCAGGCCTGAAGAGAAACATGTAGCAGGAAATAAGTCATAGCTCACCACTAGCCTAACCAGTGCCAGATTCTCCTCTTATACCTCTGTAACTTCACTGATGTCCGTGGAATTATTCCTGATTTACACCAGTGTCAGTGAGAAGAGAATCAGGGCCACCTACCCCTGCTTCCCCACGATAGTTCAGACTGGGGATAATGACACTGCTCAACTTGGAAGGTAACTTCATGAGATGCTTTTAGAAGGATAAACACCCCAAAGTCTATTAGCCTGTTGCTTCTGTTCAGTTGCGCTGGAGATCAGTTCAGATCAGGAGATGCCCAAAGGAGCCAGAAATACTAGTTGGGTCAGCTGGGCTATGATGGGCCAGTTGTAACCCAGGCAAAGCTGTATCCATTGTATTTGGGCTCTCCTGGCTTGTGCTCTTTGAGGGGTAAAATTGCAAACGAATGTGAAGAAAACAAACAGTATTCTCACGCCTCAGAAAAGACTCAGCTCCAGGTTTGGGTCACGTCTCATGGTTTTCTGAGCCGCTTTTCCCAACCCTAAGTCCCAGCCTTTTGGTAATTCACAAAGTCCTAATTGCTTTTGAGTTAACACATGTGGCTGCCAGCTGTGTTGCTGATGGTTTGTTAATACTGGACTCATTCCTGTGAGGAAATGGTGCCCTACCTAGAAATTGACAAAGCCTGAATAAAGGGAAAGGAAAGGTGCCCTGCCCTGCCCTGCCTCTGGTGGAGCCATTGTGTCCCTACCTGCCTGAGCAGCAGCAAATAACAATCCTTTGCAGTTCTATAGTGCCTTTCATCTCAAAACACACATGCCTCACAACACACCATAGAGATACCATAGATAAGGAATACAGACATGTCACTCCATCCATCAGTGAAATGCAGTCAGTGCTGGATGGAATGCAACAGCTGTTATAACAGTGCATAGCAACATTACATCACACTACCAGAAGAATAGCACATCCAGCCGAATAAAACACAGCCCCTTACTGTGGTGCATTCCAGAAATACCTGAACATAAAACCCGTGCACTTGGAAATGAAAGCATTTGTCCTTTTGCTGTCTTAGCTGTTAGTTGGAGGAGCTTGTGTCCTCTCCAGGGGCTGCATGTGGGAAGACAGATAGTGATAGTAACTGTAGTTGTCAGTCCCCGGGGATCTTGGGAAGAATCAATGTCTGGCATCTGATTTAGCTCTGCTGCCTCCTTGAGTGACCACAGTCCCATGCGCTGAAAGATGTACGTGTTCTAGAGGAGGTCAATTAGACCTTACCTTATATAAGGAAGTGTGGTTGTCGCCCAGTCCTAAATGTCAGCTGACGGTGATGATGATGATCCAATTAATCTTTGCTAACTGCCTTGGACTTGAACATCTTTCCCGCTCTCCTTCTGAGGCTGGAATCCCAAGCAATTTCAGGAGGGGGAGGCCAATTTTGAAATCTCCTCTAGCAAACTGAGACAGACAGACCTGTGGGCCGGACGGGAAGAAGTATTCAGTGCAAACACCGCTGCACTTGCAGTGTCTGCATTGAAATACAGAGCAGTAGGAGTTTCTGCCTGGGAAGCGGAGATTGGAACATTCCTGTTCTGACATGGAGAAGATCAGCAGGTTGTCTTTGGCAAGGCAATACATTTGCAGTGGACAGTAACTCGCCTAACTGTAAAAAGAACGAGGAGTACTTGTGGCCCCAGTACTCCTTGTTCTTTCTGCTGATACAGACTAACATGGCTACCACTCTGAAACCTGTCTCCTAACTGTATCTGTGTGGAAGGGTTATAAAACTGCCTGATGCTCAGCTCCAGACCAACTTGCTCCTCCAGATGAGTTGGAAGTTCATCCTTCTCTGTTGCTTTCATTACGTACAAAGCTACGGGGCAAAAAGCTCTCCCCTTGTCTGCTCATGAGGACTGAGGTTTGGTCTGGGTGGGTAATGAATCATTCTGGCTTTGTAGCAATTATCCCATCTCCTGCTTTTGCACTAACCATGTTTGGTGCTCTTGTTGGGAGCTTTTGGCTCTCCCCTATTGTTCTGCCTTTCTTAGAGTGGGTGACTAGCTCTAGACACAGGGGTCCAGAGGCACCTTGCAGGAAAGGTCTAGTTTTACTTAAAAGACCACCTTGAATGTATGGAGCAGATTTTTAGCCCAGCGTGGTCCTTTGCACCACTCGAGCAATGCAAAGGAGCTGTAAAGCTGCCTTGAACCAGGCAGATGAGTGAGAATTCCCTGGGGCAATCCTCAGCTGGCAAAAAGGCCTGCTGGTGCAGCTCTGTGCCACCCCTCTGGCCCTGGTGTGCTAGGGGCATTCCTGAAGCACCGCTGCTCTGCAGCTACCTCTGGTTGGCCAGAGGCTGCTGTATTTACACCAAGTCCTGACCACGGGGCACCGAGCAGTCCCCGGGATATGAGGAGCACAAAGGCAGTGGAGGTGTTGGGTCCTGTGCCAAACAAAGGGGCCTTTAAGTCGTGATTTTTTTCATGAAGCAAGTCCAGTCCAGTATAACTGAGAAGTGAGGGGCTAGGACCTGCCCTACAAATGACAGGTCACTTCTCTGGCCTCTCCCTCCATTACCGCAATACGCTTTTGTCTTTTGTTTTAGGAACCTTTGAATGAATTTCTAGCTGGTTAACAGCACTGCAGCATAAAGCCCTTGGTGCTGACCCACAGGTACAGTGCCAGCCGAACCCATATGCCATCTCTGTTGATGCAGCTTGCCCCAGCTTCGGGGGTTATGCTCCCCATTCAGCCCCCAGCTTCTCTCCTGCATCTTCCCATGAGGGCAACCAATTAACGCTAATTGGGGTAGAGGAAGCAGAGAGGGAAGAGATCTATTGTCATGGTGGGGTTTGAGAGGAGGACTTTGTCACTAGGCAACTGGTATGAATTATCAACCAATCTCCTATAGGCCACTGAACAGCCAGAGAGTGGCAACCAACCTGGGCAGGATTTGACCTTGTGATCTGGAAATGAAAGGCTCCCAAATCCCATGAGCCACCCAGTCCCCAAGCAAGTACCATTCCATTTAAACTTTCATCTCTGCTTAGTGCACACAGTGGAAATCAAAGGATTTCTCACCCCTGAAATCACCATGATGGTCCTGAACCTCCAACGACATGACTTGGACCCAGGAGAGACCCAGATGAGAACCGTTTCCAGTTACATCAGAAATATCCCACACCCCAAGCAGAGGGCAACGTGTCCAGCAGCACCTGCATTACAGGAGCGGCTGGGTGTGACGCTGCAAGAGAGGCTAATAGCATTCCCAGGAATGCGGTGGGTTCAGAGCAATGCATCACTTTCACAGATTCACAGGTAGATTCTGTTCATGCGAGCGATTTTTCCAGACCTTGCTCCGGTGATCTGCAGCTTCGACCCATGCTGTTTCTCAGCATCACCCATTGCAATGTGCCAGGATTTGCAGACAATGGAGCCTCTGCACCCACAACCTGGGCAGCAGCGGTTTGGGAGCAATGCTGGCTGCAGTGCAAATGTGTGGAAGGGCTCCCCAGTGTGCTCTTGGGGGCTGTGGGTAACTACGCAGGGTCCTGCTTAGATTACTTCAGTTGGTTAACCAGAAAGGACACTTAAGAGGCAGAACAACTAGCGAGGAGAGAGACAGACATTCCAAAGAAATCCACTGCTGTGATGAAACTAACTGGGGTCCAGGGCAATAATACATCCCAGATGAGGCTGGGGAAAGTCTTCCAGGAGAACACGAGACATTTAAAGTGGAGGGGAGGGTAACATACCCTGTTAAGGGGCAAAGCACAATCTAGGTCCTGATTGGATAATCTAGGTCCTGATCCTATGGAAGGTGAGGAATCCTCAGCAATTCTCAGGACCAGGCTACTCATGGCCTAGGCTCAGATGGAGAAAGGGGAGGAGGTGGTGCTGCTGACCAATTTTCTACTTGTCTGATGGCTTATGAGCATTTCCGTGAGAGTCTGTGTGGATCCACAGCTGCTCAGAAGAACCTGTGGCTACATGAGATGACTGCTAGCAGGTCAAGGAGCCCACGGTACTCTGCCAGGGGGACAGTGTAAGATCCACGCATGGAGGTCAGTGCCTAGGCTCACAATGATAGAACTTTTCATAATTCTTTAACCTTCATTTGCTATATTTGCCAGCTTGGGTGCCTCTTCAAGTGGTCACTTGATGGCCCCAGCAGTCTGATCCCACACTGCTGGGGATACTGGTAGACTGCCACTCATGGCATCTTCATAAGGACCTGGCAGTAGGGATGGCTGCCTATTAACAAGGTCAAGGGACTGAAGGAGAATGCAAATGCCAGCAGAGGTCCCATGTCTGACCTCGACCAGTTATGGGTGCCAGCAGACATCCCATTCCCAATCCATGGAGGACCTGGTTCTGATCTCACTTACAAATCAAGGATGTATAAATCAAGGACAACGGAGGTCAATGAAGCTAGACTGATGTGAAATCAGAGTGAGCTGCAGAGTCTCCTGTGGCTGGCACTGTCTTCCATTTGCCCTGACCATGGTGTCCTGGGTCTCTATACTCTCTGCACTGGCCATCAGGGCTTCAGCGCCTCCAGCTGAAGCTCCAGAAGAAGTATTCACACCCAAGCTCATGCCCTTTCCCTTCACAGCAGGGCCAGACTACTTGGCATCTTGCCTCCTCCTTGTTCGAGGCCTGACAGAAGAGAGCAGGAGTGGTGGGTCACAGTAGAAACCCCTCAAAATAAACTTGTTTGCTCAGCCTCTGACCCCAAGCCATACCCAGAACAAGAGCAAAATCCTTAAAAATGAAGCATTGACAATGGAATGAACCTTCAGGGCATCAAGAGGGGAAAAGCAATAGGAGAGTGGCCTAAGCAAAGCACAGATCAGTGGCCCAGCAGGAGGGCTTGTGATTAGAGTGCCGTGAGACCCCAAATGGAAATCCCATCCCCTGGAGTAGAGGACACACCAACTGTCACGCTGCTGGGGATCCCAACATTCTGGCACAGGACACTTCATTCAGACATCCAGCTGTAGCTAGATCTTATTGTGCAAGTATTTGTCAAGTGAAATTCATGTCAATCCCAGCAGTAACCTGCAGTGCGTTGCCTGGACTTGGAGCTCTGAATCCCAAGTCTCGCAGGAGATGCTGCTGAGGATGCAGGCCATATCCTGCAGCAAATATCCCACAATGAAGATCTCCGGCTCTTCAACCACGTTTCCGTGGCAAACCCCCCAGGATGGGAACTGCACTGTGACACCTGAGGTGCTTGCAGCACTGCAGGGCACAGGTGCATCGGGATGGCTGTTGTGTTGCACCCTGAAGAGAGTTCTTTGGTTTGCATTTGCTATATTTTTCATGCTGTGAAATGGTTGCCGCTAGGAATGGGGGGGTTGAGAGAAGCAGTGACCACAGAAACATGGCATCCCTCCGCTGATAGTAAGGATGTCATATCCTTAGCTCAGATTACTGGGTGCACATCAGTGAGCTGGAAACAGCTGCTGAGGGCATTAGATGGGCTACATAATGGAGTCAGTTTCCACGGCCCCATGTATCTGAGTGCTGTGAGCAGGGGAGAATAAGGAGAACTGATCCCAGATTCCAGCAGTAGATGGCAACAGAGGATCATTTTAGGACAGCCAAATCAGGGCGATCCTACTCATTATAACAGCCTGGCAGCCTAGCGAGTTGAAATGATACGGGCTTTCCTTTGGGGAATTTCTAATTTACAGAAATAAAATACATTTTGCAATTCAGCAGAAGGAGAAGAAAGAAATCTGCAGGCTTTGCCCTGTTTAGTGGGAATATTTTTGAGGATCATCAGAGAATGATGACCTCATTTGTAAAGTGGATTCTGAAACCAAATTGAGTGAGAGAGAAATCAGTGAAAGCCAAACTACTGGGTGGGAATTCAAAGGGAAGATCCAGCACCTGCTCAGATCAGAGTGGGGGAGGGTCAGGAGAACACTGGGAAAGGCACTGTGAAGGACAGAATGCAGAAGTGTTTGTGAGCTTGATTTTAGCCCATGATGGGTCTGAGCTGCAAAGTTCAAATTGGGACTCAAATTCAGCCATGTGCAGATCTGGGTTTTCTATTTGGCTCATTACAGAGGCCGGGGTCAATGGCAAAGGTTGGCGCTAGATCTCAATCCGGATCCCAGAACGTGGGGGTGTTTGGGGCCAACTCTGTTCATGGAGAGGCTTCCCAGGAAAGCTGTAAGCAAGGCCTTGGGTGCCTGTTTGGAGTCCCACCGAAGCCTGACAGCTGTCAGGAGCATCCTTTTTACAAGTCATTTTGCTTCCATCTCATGTTTGGTTTTCAGTATCTCTCTCCACCCCCACCTCCCCATTTGTGGCACCAGAGACATTTGCGTGAAAATAAGAGCTTTGTTTATGAAGAATCACTCTGGTGCCCTATCCCCACCTGCAGTCTGAACTCCCTGTCTGTGACATCGCTATCAATCACCAGGGCAACTATTATGATGGAATAAACAGAGGGATATTTTGATGATGCCATCAGGGGAAGAGCAGAATTTCATTTCATGTCTAGTGAGACACAAATTACCATAAGAAACGGCTTCCCCAAGTGCAAACAAGGGAAACCGAGGCTCTTTTGGTTGCATAGACTCTTTCCGGGCTCAGAGAGTAGACTTTAGCAAATGCTCCCATCCCACTGTTTGAGCCAAGCTGTTGGTTTTCCATAGAAATACATGTTTATGTTTAAAAAATATATGAAAGTGTTTGGAAGGCTCCTTTGGCAGGTGCAGCGCTGAAATAGCTGCAGGACGGACTAACTTCTCATCTACTTTCCTTTGTTTTCCTAGGGTGGGGAAAGAGCAGCATTTGGAGTGGGAGATGGTGGTCAATAATTTGAAGAGTGGGGAGGTGAAAGGCTATTTCTTTCCATCAAGACTAGGAAGCATTTGTCAGCAGGCATGGTGACCCTCGCTGGGTAAAGTAAGAACTGACCCACTCCTTTGTTCCAAACTCCAGCCTCCAAGTCTGCAGGAGGTTTGGGAAAGCTCCCATAGCTAACTCTTTCTCCCTATTTTTCCCGTTCTTGCCTATTTTCATGCAGAATATGCACATTCTGCTGTAAGCCAGTCCAGGATAACCAGGGGTAACCTACCTAGAGAGGCTCTTCCTACTTCTGCTCCAATTAACAGCCCCACAAGGAAGGCTGGAAACCTCCCCAGATTCACATGAGATTGTGCTTGGAAATGTCAGGAGGTTCAGAGAAATTCTATGAACTTCTGGGTTTGATCCAAAAAGCGGATCCATATGAGGCTACCCTTACACTAGTAACGGGGGCAGGGAGAAGACAGGCACGTTGGCAGAAGAGGCATCGTTCCAAAGAGGACGACAGACAGCACAGACAACACACAGACAGCACAGCACTGCACTTTTGGGTTCTTTTCCCTTCCACTGAAGCATCCAGTATAGGCCAATGATAGAGTCAAGATACTATCTGTCTGTCCACCAGTCCATGTGTCAATCCATCTGGCTACTTGTAATACGTTTATTACCTATCACCGTGCATCAGGTTGATGTGCCATTGGTCCAGGCTTTTAGGGGAAGCCTATATTTCTGTGATCTCTCTAAAATGCCCAAGGGATTGAGGCGGGGTACTGCTAATATTCACACAAAGGCTATTTCAATGTCTTAGGCACATCCTGGGAGCCGGAGAGGAGAGGAGGGCATCCATCCCTTGGAGATAGATTTTTAATTGAGTTCCCATTCAGAGGGGATATAACTGGGAGCTCCATTAAACTCCAGGCCACCTGACAGGGGATGCAGGGGAGAAGAAGTGGCCTGGACATAGAAGGGTGTGATCTCTGTGTTCCTTTTCTTACTGTTCACTCTTAAAGACCTAGAAAAGCCCTGTGCTCAGAGATGGAAGGCTGATTGCCGAGTGCATTGTATGCCATGTTCCCTGAGATGTAACTTTCCTCCCTTAGATTTGCTGTAGGTAGAATCTAAGGTCCCAGGCACTCATGTTAGTTGTTCTCTGAATGTTTGCACCAGGTGACTGTCTGTCTCAGGAGAAGACAGTCTCTATATGCATCCGAAGAAGTGGGTTGTAGCCCACGAAAGCTTATGCTCTAATAAATTTGTTAGTCTCTAAGGTGCCACAAGTACTCCTGTTCTTTTTGCGGATACAGACTAACACGGCTGCTACTCTGAAACCTGTCTCAGGAGGTATTTATACAGACATCGCCATGGTTTCGGCATGCCTTACGCAACTACAGAACACATCGGGAGTGGTTGCCTTCTGCAGCTGAGCTTTCTCATCTTTTCCAGTTTGTGAGCAGGTCGAGTTGCTTGAAATTTCACTGCACCCTTCTTGCCCGTTTATTCGGGTTCTCCTAAACCCCAGCTGCCTTGACAAATGTTGCAATGGATTCCACGCGCCAGCCCCTTTGTCCTCAGTGTGACATTGATGCTAGGGGAAAGCTTTGGCAGTCGGGCAGATCTTGAACGTGGTGATGCTTGTGGTCATCCTCAGCTCTTAAGACAGGGAGGGCATCTCTGGGGCCCAGCTGCTGAAATGATTCTGTCTCCAGCTCTCATCAGCCTTGCCCTATTTATGGCACCTTTCGGTGCATATTTAATGTTGTTACTAGAAAATTCTCTGGTTTGACCCGAGTGATTCCTTGAAAGCCTAGCTGGAATCCATCCCGGACAGATAGTGTGTGCACGCAAAGGCACAGACCAGCGGCAGGTCTTGGAGCAAAACACCGACTAGCTGGGGGCCCCTGGAGATCCAGGACACGGGAGCTGAGTCTCTCAAGGGGCTCTCTGCTCAGGGCGTGCATTCAGGGAAAGGCTGGCTGGCTGGGTTGTGATGCTTTGGTACAAATTCAAGATATTCTTTGAAATAAGGCATTTTATCAAAAAGTTCTGAAGGTCTCGCTGATCCCTGGGCCGAGTCGCAGGCTGGTATCTGTGTCACTAAAGGAGCTGGTTCACCCCAGCTGAAGATCAAGGCCTGTGTTCTGGATTCCCCAACCATCACACAGTTATGCCTAAATGCAGAACTGACTCAATTCTTGTGTTCCTAAGATATCTCCAGCGCTCCCCACCCCCGTAAGAACCTCCTCAGAACCTCCGCACAAAGTGCTTCAACATTTAACTCACAATCCCACCCAATTCTATCCACAGGGCACCTGTTGCTAGTAGCTGCAGGGTGTTCTGTGGTGTTCCATCAGCTTCTGTGCGGGGCATCTGGCCCAATGGGGAAAAGCATGTGTGCACATGTGGATGGGTGCAGGAGGTGTGATCAAAGCTACCCACTCCTGTTGCGATGTGACAGACAAATGCAGTGACTCACTCTGGCTCCGTAGAGTGTTAGATACAATTGTATGAATGCAAGAATAAATATTTTAAAGATACATTTTCATGTTTCCAGAAAGACCTACCTAACTCTTTCTATGTATACACGTGAATGGTCCCCAAATGGCACCTGCCATTGTAGTGATATTCTCCAGCAGGAGCTGTGATTTAGGATTCAGGGAATGCAGCTGCCATCTGAATGTGTGGGAAGCAGAAGATCTGCAAAGTTATGGTAGATTCACAGCTGCACAATTATATTCATCGATTTGAAGGCCAGCAGGGACCCATAGATGATCATCTAGTTTGCCTTCTTGCATAACACAAGCCCAGACAAGAAGCGCCAAAGGAAGAGCTGGTTCAGCAGCTCGGCTTGCAGTTCCCCTTCGGCCTCTGCAGATACAACTGTTCAGTTACTGCTAACGTAGCCAAGAATTGTTCAACACTGAAAGAACTTCCCTTGTAACACATCCTGAAGTCTCCTGATGGGAAGTGCAGTCCTATAATGACAGAACAAGGGACAGCCAATGAAACTGAAAGGCAGCAAATTTAAAATTGATGAAGGAAATACCTTTTTAAACAACATATATTTAACCTCTGGGACTCACTGCCACAAGATATCATGGAGACTAAGAAATTAATAGGATTAGGAAAGGATTGGACATTTATATGGATAATGAGAATATCCACAGGTACATTAGATGAGATAATAATTATATAAGGAATATAAAGCTCCATGCTTCAGGGCATAAACCGTCCACTGGATGATGAGGGTTAGGAGGAACATTTCTCTGTAGGCATGTCATTCCATAATTGTCCATTGGGATTTCTTTAACCTTCTTCTGATGTGTCTGGAGTTCACCACTGTTGGAGGTAGGAGACTGGACTTGATGGACCATAGCTCTGATCTGGGATGGCAATATTTGCTGTATTAAAATATGCCTTGAAAATATGTTGACAAGGTCTCTCTTGCCTTTTAACTATCTGATGGCAGTTGCCCTTAAGCATATTTTGAATCTTAGGTACCTCTCAGAGCTAGAGACAACGAGAGTCAATACGCCCATCCCAACAGGTGGGATATCTTTTCTGGAGAGCATTAATTCAGCTAAAACTAAAATACACAATTCCCAGGATGCTTGATAAGGAATTGTCCAACTATTGTTAGTTTCGCAGACCAAAGATTCCCATAATTTACTTATGGATGAGATTTCCATCTCTCTTAGTCTAGCGAATGAGAACTCCTGCCAGATGACAGACAAGAATAACTACCCTCTTTTCTGGGCAAAGTGCCCTTTTTGTCTCCTATATGTTTACTGAGAACCAGAGGAGAGGACAAACGAAATATAGGTTTTTAACAGTTAGAGATAGCTTGGCTGGTGACCTAAAACCTGAAAGTTCCAGAGGTCAAACTTCTTGATACAGTGGGAAGCCTATATATATTATATATATTCACCCCAACTTGGAAACTGTACTTTTGTTTGCATTATGAATCCAATATACATCTTTTTATGTGAATAATCTGTCTTGTTTCTTTAATGGAATGTCTCATAGCCTATGATAAGCCTTGAAAGATGTGAAGTGAAGAGTATTAGATATAATCAAAGAAGATATGGATCACGTCCACTAGATTTAGAGACTGCAAGAGATTGCTTGTTTTCTTTCATTGTTGTACTAGAGAAGTGATAGGAATGGTATAGCGCAACAAGGAAAAACGAATGTTGAAAAATATAATCACCTAACCAGGATATAACTTGGGAATGAAGGGAAATTGCTTAAAAAGGCGGTTGTTGGGACTGATAATGAAATACAATCCATAAAATAAGTCAAATCCTCCGACTACAAAAAGCATGGAAGATGTTTTTATACACTGTTGCCATCTACTGGATATTGACGGAAGCAGCAGAGAAACTGAGAAATCTGAAATCTGAGAGCCATTTGGCAAATAGCCAATAGAAAACAGAAGGTAGCCCCTTCCAACAAGCTCTGAAATTAGAGGCTGTTAAACTGAGATAACCATGTGGGACCCTAGAGTTTGTTAAACCCCTGAGGACAGCCTCTCCCTTCGTCCAAGGTCAGAGGACTAAGAAGAGTTTTCCCGAACAGTTTTCCTGAACCCCCATAGAATCATAGAAATGTTGGGCTGGAAGGAACCTTGAGAGATAGTCTAGTCCAGTCCCCTGCACTGAGGCTGGACCAAGTACACCTAGCCCATCCTTGAGAGGTGTTTGTCTAACCGGTTCTTAAAAGCCTCCAGTGACAGGGATGCCAAACCCTCCCCTTGGAAGTCCGTTCCAGTGCTTAGCTATCCTAACATTTAGAAAGTTTTCCCTATTATCTAACATCTTACAGCCCCTAACATATTTGAAGACTGTTATTAGGTCCCCCCTCAGTCTTCTTTTCTCAAGACTAAACATTCCCAGGTCTTTTGAACTGTTCCTCATAGTTCCTCTGCCAGCCCCTTAGGCAACATTTAGGAAAATTCCAAAACCCAGTTTCTGCCCTAACTGCAGCAATTACCCCGAAGCAGCAGAGAAAAATCAGGATCCCAGAGACCACCTTAGAAATCTCCAAAAGATCTACTTCCCAATGGGGAAGATATAACCTTTAAACAAGCTTTCTGCAAAGCTTTGCACCCCAGACTTAAGTCCCAGATGACACCCTGGCCCCTGTGAATGTAATTCACTGCAGACCCTGGAAAGGTGTGCCTATCGTGCATGGGGGAGTCTGCCCCAGAATCCCAGGGCAAAGGGGTCTGTTCTGAAAAACAGAACTCTCCTTATGCCCATGGACAAGGGAAACCCTTCAGTGCTAAAAGCTGGCAAGGCTATTTTCTCCCGCACAGGAACTTTCCTTCAGAGAGACACTGAGAGGTGAACCAAGCACCTGAAAACCCAGGTGAGGACGAACTTCTGGTACTTTTGAAACAATATCTTGTTAACTGTATCTCTAATTTTGACAGCACCCCTGAGGGAGTGACACAGACAGCAGCCCTCTCTGCTCCGGCTCCAGACCCAGGTCAATGACTTGACCAGTGGGAACAGGTCTCACTGGTGTCCAGCACCACTCAGAGACTGACTGGCCTTCCAGTGCCTCACCTCCGTGCTGTGGGAAGACAGAGAAGGAGCTGCACAGACAAAGTGTCACTGGGAAGACTGTTCAAACTGGAAGGAGACATTCGACCACTGTACCAGTGATCTTGGGGGACATTTACAGGCTAAAGTGACAGCAGGTTCCTTTTCCATTCAGTCGCTAATGCAGTGAAAATGTACTGAGTGCGGGCCCCAGACGATAGGCGTAAGCACTTTCTCCTCCTTGTCCCATTTGCAGGGCTTTTATCCCAATCTCCAGGCAGGACTCACTCTCCAGAACCCCATGTCAGCAGCCACTGAGCTGCCCAGCTTTCCCCATATTCCCTCCGATCCAAGAGCTGTATGATTTTGAGTGCTGCTCAAATCCTTCCCCCAAGGAGCCCCCCCGTTAACTGTGAAGACTGGCCACTCCCCTTTTCAGTCTCTCCTACTGGCCAGCACCCACGATGTATCCAGAACACAGGGATACCTTCCCTGTCTTTGCTGTGCAATAGCAGTTTCTATAGTGAGATCTATTAGGACGTGATAACATGGAAAGTGCAGGGTGCTCTCCAGAGTCTGGGGGTCTCTCTACTAGCTACTCAGTGGGCACCCGGGAAAGTTTCTTTTGTGTCCCCTGGGCTGAGAAGACGCTCACGTTGGCGCAGGGCATTCCAGTGGGTGAGGTCCCTGTCAGTTAAGTGAGTGTTAGGAGTGTCTCTTCACCAGCTCAGCTCCATTCTCATCATCAGGGACGAACACATGCACCAAAGGCCACCACAATGAAATATATATTTATAACAATCATAATTATTATTCTTTCATCAATTTTCTCTTCTGTGGATGGACCCTGGCGGAGACTACAGAGCGGAGAGAACTGCTAACGCCGAGAGTAATGGTGCCCCCAGGACGAATAAAAAGCAAATTTCAAACCAGCAGATGCTGCCGAAACCCCCAATGCAGGAAATATCTGCAGAATGAATTGGGAATTTATGGAGCTTGGTTTGCAGGTTTTATAAGAAAATTCCACAAGCAAAGGAAGGGAAAGGAGATGAGGAGCAGGGTCTGCCATTTGGGGATGTGGGGAATAGAGGCTTCCATTAGAGGTGGGTCGGGGGGAAGAGGAGGATGCACCGGGGGTGTATGTCAAGGGGCATGGGAACTTGAGGCTTTCATAAGGGGTTCTGGGAAAGATGTAGTTACATTTGGGGGAGCAGTGGGGGATAAGGCTGCAATTAAGGGTGTGGATAGCAGGGGTGTTATTAGGGAGACAGGCAGATTTTACATTATTGAGCATTATCAAAGTGCAGTTGAATTTATTTTAAAATGCACTTGTTTCCACTGTCCTGAGAGGAACATGTGTGCCTGGATGCAGGGATGAGAAAGACAGCATGTGTGCATAGGTCGTGCATCTGAGCACACAGACTGTATGGGAGGGCTTCCAGTAGAAGGGGTGTCTGCATGCACATTCACCTGTGACTATCTGAGTGCGCGCATTTGTGCGGGCGTGTAAGTGTGAATATGTGTATGCATGTGTACTGTGTGCTCTGTGCAGCTGTGTGTGTGTGTGTGTGTGTGTGTGTGTGTGGTGGAAAGCGGGGAAGGGACACTCCCAGGCTCGTAGATGCCCACAATACAGGTTGTTTGGGCACATTTTTTCTGTCACCAACAAAACCAGGTCCCTAGATAGTTGGCTGCCCCAGCTAGTGGATGCTTAACAGCCTCCTTCCCTAGATTCGGCAGGCACCAAGCCCTCCTCACATCTGATTTGGGACAAAGTTTGTCTGAACAACGAGTTCTGCCATGCATCTGGACAACATTCCCTAGGTTATTTATTGGTCTGGCATCTGCTCTGATAAGAAACCCAGACGGTTCCATGCACACCAGCTCACTCTAGAGTGGCTGAGTGAGATCTGGCACGTTAGTGAAACCCCTGAAAGAGCCGATGGATTTTGCTGGGCTGGACAGGCTCAGAGCTGTAAGCTATACTCCCCGGAACTGGAGTTCAGGCTCCCACTGGATGGAAAGAGGCAAAGGGGTTAGAGTGAAGTGGGAAGAGATTTATTTCAAAAGGACGTAGAAAGGTCTAAAGTCATGGAAGCACAGTAAATTTACAAAGTATCCCCGATTAGAATTAATGCAGATCTCTCCCTCTCGCCCTCCTCCCCCCTCCAAAAACCCTCCACACACTTCAACAATCAGTGCACTTCTTTTTAGCAGCAGTTTTGGGCACAGCTCAGGAGTCATATCAGTCCACATGTCCCTTTCAGAAGAATACAAGAGGGGACGGTGCCTGTCCCAAAGGGCTTACAGTCTATGCCAGAAGAACAGTGTGTGAGCTGTCATACAGGCATGCTGACATGGGCTGCTGGGGGTTGGGCACATGTCTTGTAGTTCCAGGATATTTTGAGTACAGTAGAACCTCAGAGTTACGAACACCAGAGTTAGGAACTGACCAGTCAACCACACACCTCATTTGGAACCAGAAGTACACAATCAGGCAGCAGTGGAGACCAAAAAAAAGCAAATACAATACAGTATTTTACTGTATAAATAAAGGGAAAGCAGCATTTTTCTTCTGAATAGTAAAGTTTCAAAACTGTATTAAGTCACTCTTTAGTTCTAAACTTTTGAAAGAACAACCATAATGTTTTGTTCAGAATTATGAACATTTCAGAGTAACTCTGAGTTACAAACACCTCCCGAATGGAGATTGTTTGTAACTCTGAAATGTTCGTAACGCTGAACAAAACGTTATGGGTATTCTTTCAAAAGTTTACATCTTAATACAGCTTTGATACTGTACTATGCAGAAGAAAAATGCTGCTTTCCCTTTTTTTTTTTTTTTAGTGGTTTACATTTAACACAGTACTCTACTATATTTACTTTTTTTTTGTGCTGCCTGATTGTGTACTTCTGGTTCCAAATTAGGTTGACTGGTCAGTTCGTAACTCTGGTGTTCGTAACTCTGAGGTTCTATTGTATGTTATAAAATAATGTTCTAGATTACATAGATTTTTATTGTAGGCAAGAGAGCAGGAGAGGGCAGTTAATGGTGGGAGGCTGGCCAGCAGATGGGACAGTTTAGAAGATGTTTAGAAGATGTTAGTGACTCTGAAATGCTGAGGGATATTAGAGAGGCTAATAAAATAAAAAACTCAATAATAATAATGGGGGATTTCAACTATCCCCATATTGACTGGGTACATATCACCTAAATGACTGCTTCTTGGAGCAGCTGGTCCTGGAACCCACAAGAGGAGAGGTAATTCTTCATTTTGTCCTAAGTGGAGCACAGGATCAGGTCCAAGAGGTGAATATAGCTGGACCGCTTGGTAATAGTGACCATAATATAATTAAATTTAACATCCCTGTGGCAGGGAAAACTCCACAGTGGCCCAACACTGTAGCATTTAATTTCAGAAAGGGGAACTACACAAAAATGAGGTGGTCAGTGAAACAGAAATTAAAAGGTACAGTACCAAAAGTTAAGTGAAGGAACTCAAATGTGAAATTGTAGAACTACTAACTGTCATCTGTAACCTATCATTTAAATCAGCTTCTGTACCAAATGACTGGAGGATAGCTAATGTGATGCCAATTTTTAAAAAGGGCTCCAGAGGTGACCCTCACAACTACAGGCCAGTAAGCCTCACTTCAGTACCAGGCAAATTGGTTGAAACTATCGTAAAGAACAAAATTGTCAGACACTTACATGAACATAATTTGTTGGGAAATAGTCAACATGGTTTTTGTAAAGGGAAATCATGCCTCCCCAATCTACTAGAATTTTTTGAGGGGGTCAACAAGCATGCGGACAAAGGAGATCCAGTGGATATAGTGTATTTAGATTTTCAGAAAGCCTTTGACAAGGTCCCTCACCAAAGGCTCTTAAGCAAAATAAGCAGCCATGGGATAAGAGGGAAGTTCTCTCATGGATTGGTAACTGGTTAAAAGATAGGAAACAAAGGGTAGGAATAAATGGTCAGTTTTCAGAACGGAGAGAGGTAAATAGTGGTGTCCCTCAGGGATCTGAACTGAGCCAAGTCCTATTTAACATATTCATATACGATTTGGAAAAAGGGGTAAACAGTGAGGTGGCAAAATTTGCAGATGATATAAAACTACTCAAGATAGTTAAGTCCCAGGCAGACTGCGAAGAGCTACAAAAGGATCTCACAGAACTGGGTGACTGGGCAACAAAATGGCAGATGAAATTCAAAGTTGATAAATGCAAAGTAATGCACATTGGAAAACATAATCCTAACTATACATATACAATGATGGGGTCTAAATTAGCTGTTACCACTCAAGAAAGAGATGTTGGAGTCGTTGTGGATAGTTCTCTGAAATCATCCACTCAATGTGCTGCGGCAGTCAAAAATGCGAACAGAATGTTGGGAATCATCAAGAAAGGGATAGATAATAAGACAGAAAATATCATATTGCCTCTATATAAATCCATGGTACGCCCATACTTTGAATACTGTGTGCAGATGTGGTCGCCCCATCTCAAAAAAGATATATTGGAATTGGAAAAGGTTCAGAAAAGCAACAAAAATGATTAGGGGTATAGAACAGCTTCCGTATGAGGAGAGATTAATAAGACTGGGACTTTTCAGCTTGGAAAAGAGGCGACTAAGGGGGGATATGATAGAGGTCTATAAAATCATGAGTGGTATAGAGAAAATAAATAATGAAGTGTTATTTACTCCTTCTCATAATACAAGAACAAGGGGCCACCAAATGAAATTAATAGGCAGCAGGTTTAAAACAAACACAAGAAAGTATTTTTCACGCAACGCACTGTCAACCTCTGGAACTCCTTGCCAGAGGGTGTTGTGAAGGCCAATACTATAACAGGGTTCAAAAGGGAGCTAGATAGATTCATGGAAGATAGGTCCATCAATGGCTATTAGCCAGGATGGGCAGGAATGGTGTCCCTAGCCTCTGTTTGCCAGAAGCTGGGATTGGGTGACAGGGCATGGATCACTTGATGATAACCTGTCTGTTCATTCCCTTTGGGGCACCTGCCATTGGCCACTGTCAGAGGACAGGATACTGGGCTTGATGGATCTTTGGTCTGACCCAATATGGCCATTCTTATGTTTTTAAGAGTTTTGGATGAGAACTAGGTGGATAAGTGCACTAGATCAGGGAGGCTGTTCCAGCAGTAGGGGGCAATGTGCTAAAAGGCTCTAAGGCATGAATGGGGAAAGGACACTAATGTCTTGATGAGGTGAGGGGGTTGTCAGAGCAGCGTGGCATTCAGGATGAGGCGACCTATAGGAGCTGAGATTTAGATGGGGCAGCACTCTCTCATGTGACAACCAGTTCAGCTCCAAAGCCCAGTGGAAAAATGCTTGCTGACTCCATTGGCCTTTGGGTCAGCGAGCCTATAAAAGAGCTTCTTTTCAACACAGCAAGAAGGTCCCACAGTTGGGGCATAGCTCAATACTAATGGTCCATGTGGCTCCATAGCTTGTCTCTTCCACCAGCAGAAGCCGGTCCAATAAAAGAGGGTACCTCATCCACCTTGTCGCTCTGAAAAATCTGTTGGCACTTCCCATCACTGCCTGTCTGCCAGACTTGTCTCAGACTGGTGGAAAGGGCAGGTACAGCTTTTGGTGACGGTAGTGTGCTTCCGCCCCTGGAAAAGTCCCCAGCGCTAGTGCACATGGCACAGGGGTATCTGCTGAGAGCCACTGAAGACTGTGGCGGTATGAAATTGTCAAACCATATTTCAACAGAGCGCATGGAGCATCGGTGCATGCTAAGGTCTGAGAAAAGTACAACGGACATCTTACATAGCAAAACACTGGCAGCTGCAACACTTGTGAACGCGGGGCAAAGCGAGGGATTCTGGATCCTGAGCATTTGAACAGCTAGTGAATAATGACAATTGAATCTGCTCCCATGGCCCCTCTCCACCGGTTGCAAGTGGGCTCACATGAGCTCTGTTTCTGAATGAAAGAGCTGGCTTTTTCCAGTGTCACCTCAGTGTCTGCCTGCTGTCTGGCAATGCTGTGACATGACCTGGATGCATAAAACACAGTTGTAACATGGACAGGCCCAGAGCCTCAGCCTGAAACTGCACTTGAGCTCTGCTACAGCCAAGCATCCTCTTCCTGCACGGGTAGGATGAAGCCACGTGCAGCCCTCTGGAGCCATCAAAAATGCAGGGTCTAAAACTGCTCTGAAGGGAGCAGAATGTTTCTGGAATACAAACTGCAAGAATGAGGGGTGTTTGCTTTGGGACTGGGGAGAAATATTCAACTGGGAGCCTCCCTCAGAGCATGGGAGACCCAGCTCAGCTCAGATCTGGGTCCTTGTCATGCTTTCATCTGTCACTGAATTCTTGCAGGGTCCTAGAGCCTGCCCAACATTCACATTCATTTCCAATGAAAATAGCTTGTTTGTTGGGCCAAACAAACCCAGGAAAACTGTCTACAGCTCTGGGGAGGGGGTCATGCCACTCCAGTTCCAAGCTGGAATCAAACCTTAGACCCCGCAGGATGGTGCTCTGTGACCCTTCCTGGGAGGACCCAGGGTTGTGAGGCACCTCATTACTACCTGCCCTCAGCCTGAGGAAGCCTTTTCTGTGATTGCTGGGAGCAGCTCCTTAACTCCACTGCCCATAGGTAACACTAGCACTGCCTTCCGGGCCTTGCAGGTCCAGCTGTTTCTCTACAGAATAGCGATAGGCACATTCCAACCCACCAGCCTGCCAAGCGTCCCCAAGCAGTGTCCAGTCCCCGGGCCACTGAGCACTCACTGCATTCACAGATTCCCTGTTTCCAAAGAAACTACACCCCAGCCTCCCAGTCCACCTCAGATCACCGCTCTGCTTACATCACAGCACCTAGATATGTTTACAGTGAAACCAGGTATGTTTATTTACCAAGTACTAGCAAGTAGAAGTATTGGAATCATGTCGTTACATATAAAACAAAATCATAACATGCATTCTAGGGCCCAGACTTACTTAACTTGATACTCTCGGTGTCTTGCAGAATATTGCTCACCCCAAATCCTTGTAGCATTTACAGCCAGGCTTGGTGTGACCATCCTTGCATGAGATAAAACACGCTGTCAGCTTGCCTCTTAGGGAAAGGACCCTGTGGGTTGCCTTGTCCCCCCAGATATACCTGAACAATATTTCGTCTTTAGTCATAAACAGGGACACCTCCTGCTGTTTGTTTCAGCCTGTGAGTTTCCTCTCTTGCAGATTTCACAATCTCTTCTTTTGCCTGTGGCTCAGTACGCATTGGGAGGCATGTAATACACAATCACCACACATGACCAGACAGGGAGATAAGTCACCGCCTGGTGCCCTCCATTAATGCCAAGAGCTTAAGAACATTTCACGATGATGATGATGATTAGTGGGCTACTGGCTCTTGGTAGAGACCTCCCATGCCACCTTTCAGTGAAGTATTATGCATCTATCCAATCCTGGGCATCCCTGTACACCCCTTTGTACCCCCTCTGCCCTTTGCCAGTTGGCACCAAGGGGTCCCTGGCTCACATGCTCACAGGGTGAGATGTTTAATATCCAAGCGGTTTTGCTAACTTTATGAGCTCTTTTATGGCCAAACATGAAAACTTGCATGTGGCCCCTGGCATCCAGGGGCCTGGTTGCTTGAGTCAAAATGGAGCACTGGATGCTGGGACTTATAGTCTCTGTGGGTGGCTGTGTAATTAAAAAGGAGGGAGGCGGCAGGCTGCATTGAAGAGCTTTGTGGGCTCCACCTTTCTGCCCAAGACATGTCCATACAGACACTCCTGTGCAATTCCAGTTGGAGGTGAGGCGATGATGCTGTTGGTTCTTGCCCCCGGAGCAGCTCCAAGCCTTCAACTTCAGAAACTTGTCAGGACACTTCAGCAGCCTCAGAAAGGCTGAGGATTAAAAAGTTTCCCGGGCTGCAGTGAGGTTAAACATGACACTGAGATGCCCCAGAGGTAAGCTGTCCATCTGTAAATATTCCTCTCCCCCCCGCTTCCCCTCTGGGAGTTCAGGGAGATGGGGAAGGCACCAGAATTTGAGAGGTGGGAGACTGTGAAGAACAAGTTATAGGAATTTGCCTCAGAGGAAATCTACACAGAAGGACCCTCAGAGCTGTGGGGACAGTGAAAGAGCCTGTGACCGTGACAGAAGGGAGGAAGGGGCCGTTTTTAGAAGGAAGAATGGGATCAGTTTAGTCAACTCCACTATTTATTAGCCTGAAGATGTGGGGAGTTTAGATAATAGCTATTATTCATTTATTATTGTTATTGTGATAGCACCTATAGACCCTAATCGGAGTGCTAAGGCACTGCAAACCCACCCGCCCTCCCACCCATATTTCTTACAGCCTAGGAAGTCTTGCTCTGTCTATTCCCAGGCAGGATCATATAACTATGCCAGGAACTTTCTCCAGGCAAAGGACGCTGAATAGCTCACAAGCACAGCTGAGCAAAAAAAGTCACTATTTTCCCTCCTCCCTGCCCCCTTGTTTTTTAAAAACAAAATTTTAAATTTGGAAATATTCCAACGTACTCTGTAGCTGATCAAACCTAAGGGCAAAGTTGGCAGGGAACAGTCAGGAAGAGGCTGTCAAAAGACTGGTAGGAGAGGCACTAATTCAGTCTGCCAAGCTCATCTGGAGCCACGTCTCGATTTTGAAGCTACCCTCTCTAAGCCATTCGTCAGGTTACCCCACACCACTTAGCTGTTCTTTGGCCAAACTATATATACATATATATGTGTGTGTCATTTGTTAGTCTTCCCTAGAGATGGGTCTGAACCAAAACTCCAGATCCAACCTCCCTGCCCCCCACATTTGGGATATTTGACATTCAGATGCAAGTCCAAATTATGTCTGGTTGAACTCATCCCTTCTCCTTCCTCAAAATTCAGTCTCCCTGGTCCCTTAATCATATCTATTGCTCCAGCTTTCTGGGAATGAGGTGCCTGGCCTCCACGGAGGAGTGAGGATCCACTGATTTGTCATTTCCTTAAGCAGGCAGCAAAGAAGAGCTGTTTAAAGGCTGACTGGAGAGAGCGCTTTGCTTCTTTAACATTCTGTGTATTCCACCCCTCTCTTATAATAGAGAGGCCATGGCCAAAGTTAACATTCCTCTGGCACGGTGCCCTGCCTGAGGAGGGCGGTGGGTCTTTGCATTTAATAACTTATTTATCTTTCCTTATTGCAGGAATGATGACAGTTTTCATTATTAAGCTGCTAGGTAATAGTCTAGCCTTTGGTGGGAGCTGAATCATCATCCAGCTCTTCACTGACAATTTGATTCAATTACCTAAGCCTGGCAGAGGTGTGACGGGGGGAGGAAGAGTGCAGCTCCTGGTCTTCTTGTGACACCGCAACCACAGTGATGGATAGGCTTTCCTTTGTCTGGCAAGAAAGGGCAGGGACAGCCGTAGGGGTAGGTAATCCGTGAGAGGCTGCAAAGGAACAGATGAATGGCGAAAGAGGAGAGATGCGTGTGTGGCCAGGGAAATCAAATGTCTCTATTAATCACCACCGTGCAGATCATTGATCACTGGTATTTCCATACAAGATCATAACTCTCAGGCAAAGACCCTCTTGTGTTTGGAAGGTGGAAGCGTTCCCCCGCGCATTAACTGACTCTCTTCAGGTTGAACAGCCACCCCCACCAAAAAGAGTCTGTACATCCTTTTAAGAGAGTATCCTCCACAATAGGAGGTGGGAGGTGGTTTGGCACGAAGACTGCTGCATGGCCAATGGTTTGTCAGGGTTAACGGGGAGGTACCGCCTTTCTCACTTCACCCCAAACTGAAAACCGGCAGACTTTATAGTGCATTTCTGAAGAGTTATCAATGCAAGGTGAGCACAACTGTGAGGTTAGAGAGAGGGAACTGGATTTTTTTCTGCAAATACCCTTTTCTGCAGTCCCATGAGCCTGCCCAGCACTTTGAACAAGTAACCCTTTATGATAATTTTCTTAGAGCATAATTACCCTGGAAGGCTGTAGAAAGGCCGCAAGAACTATGGGCACGTTCTCTCTCTATACTGGTTCCCCCAAACCTTCCTATCTTATTCAGATGTTCTCCCCAAACAGTCAGTGCTGTTCCCATTGTCACTCCTGACCAGTTCTCAAAGGGCTGAAACGCTAGGAAGGCAATGGGAATCTCTGAAAAGAGCAGATTTGAGCGCCACAGGCTATGAGAGTTTTGCAGGTGATGACAAAGGGGTGTAACTAGGAAGAATGGGAACGGGAAAGACTATCAGAAAAAAATCACATCAGTGAGATGTACCAGGCTGTGGAATCATTCTTCAAGGGAAATGGTGGGAGCCCATCTCCTGGGACATTCGTAACAAGCCTGGACAACGTACCTGGAAAATTACAGTAGGGAACAATCATGCATTGGCCCCTGCGAGATGAACTGTATGGTATCTAAGAGGGCTTTTCCTTCTCTAAGTTCTAGGATTCTTTTAATTCTCTGACTCCAGCCTTCCCTTCTATATAGCGCTCTCTTTTCTGCACCAAGGCAGCAGTCATGATACGATGATATTCACAGCGTGCAGCAACATTCAATTAAACGTAAAAGATGCCCAATATAAGCTGAACTTTGTATAGAGAATAACTTGGTACCATATTAACAAGACAGTCTGACATCACGACACCCAACAGCGAAGTTTCATAGATATTCACATATAGGGCTATTATTTTTGAAAGCCTGCCCTTTAGTTTTGCAGGCACAACCCAGAGCATTTAGATGTCCATGTTCCTGATGTGCATGTTCCATCACCTAGTTAGGCACATCTAGTGGCATCAGTTGCAACCACTTGCAAAATGTGGGTGCCAAAAAGGAGGCTCAGGTAAGGCAAGACTGAAAGATCAGCCCCTAATAGCATCAGAGAGAGAGAAGCACTAACTATACCAACAGGCTGAGTGGGGAGATATGGACAAAGATTATGTACTCTCACTGTAACTTGCCCGTCTGGACAGAGGTGGGATTGTGTGTAATGAGACCACTGGACTTTGAAGGACATCTCCAACTTGACATGCTTACCAAACTACCACCCCTCACAGGCATTTTGTTCAATTCCCAGGTCAGCCCAACTCCTCTTTCAAATCAGTGTCAGACACTCTACCCCTCATCTCTGCTCCTGCCTCGAGCACAATCTTCCTCAAAAATCAGACAGCCCTTGTCTCGTAGGTGGTTTTCCTTCCCTGCCAGACGTACACCTTATTAGAACGTAGTTGCCAGAGAAGAAAGGAAAAAGAAAAGCAAACCAGTTTCTAATTATGCCTTGTTTGCTTTTATTTAGAGTGAATGCAGACCACACGAAAATTATTTTCCAAATTAAAAAAAAAAAGACGCACAACTTCATTAAAATTATTAAAAAGGAGGAAATAAGCAATGTCTCTTTCCACCTTTCCCTCTCTGATTAAATACTCTTTGCATTTCAAAACAAACCATTGTTAATTTGGACCAAATGTTACCAGAGTTCTCGTCTCTAGTTAGGATAATTGAGCACGTGGCAGAGCAATGAATTACTCCTTTTTTTTTTCTTTTGCAAAGAGTCCAGATTAGTTCTTCCTCTGGGCTGAAGTGGCGACTTAGGGGACACAGAGCCTAGTGTGTGTAGAAACTTGTTATGCAGATCTCTCCTGGGACAGACATCTGTGGCCCAGAGACAGAAACCAGGGTGGTATGTTGCTTCTCAGATGCTAGAACAAAGAATTACTGTGACATGGTGCCCAGAGAGAACTCCTAGTGAAGGCAAATTTAAGATTGACAGTATGTGGCGATAATTAAAGGGGAAAAATCCTTACAAGAAAGTTTTCAGACCCAGTCCTTTAACTGAGTCCACATATGTGGATTCCTGCACCCACTTGGAGCCCTAGCTGAAATCAGTGGAGCTAGTTGCAGAATTAGGGCCAGAGTAATTTGAAGATTATAAAAAAAGGCCAGGAAATCCAGAGTTAACTTACAAGAAACCCAGACCTTTGAAAGTATGGAAATTCACAGCTTAAGGTACCCAAACAGCGTGAAATCTGCTCTTGTATACACATCACCGTGACAGAAAGTACCCGTGTCCACACCCCACACACTATTGTAATAATCTTTGTACAAAGTATGCCTTGTAAGGTATCATTTGAAAACTCATACATTGCTGGTCAATACTGTCCTGATAAAATATGGGTGGTACCTTTGTATGTGAAGTGATAAGATACCACGCTGGGGAGTTATTAAGATATGTTCCAAACTGAGGTTGGAGAACAGGTCTGTCTCAAACAAAGGAATGTGTGCTCTGCTTAATTTGCATTTAAGCAGTAGCAGAGTCATCAAGCAGAAAGGGGAGGTAAAGGAAGCTCAAACAAGTGAGAACAAAGCATCAGGGAACATCTTTCCCCATAGACTTTTTGTCTCCTGGTACCCAGCTGGAAATGTTTTTCAAGAGGGGGACTGAAGCTATAAAAAGGAGAGAGAAACACCCCAAGGCAACCCCCTTCTCTGTCCTTGCCCATCGCATTCTCTGCATCTGAAGCAACAGAGGTAGCCTCCATTGTATTCTGGCGGAAGGGACGGCTTGGTCAGTAAGACTGCTGAAAGCATATGGTGAGAAACTTTGCTTGCATCTGATACAATTTGTTAAGTTAGGCTCCAGTAGTGTTTGAACTTTATTTTCTTGTAACCATTTCTGACTTTTATGCCTCATTACTTGTACTCACTTAAAAAAATCTCTCTCGTAGTTAATAAACTTGTTTTATTGTTTTGTCTAATCTGAAGTGTTTGGGAAACTCCATTTGGGGTGGTAACTTGTATGCATATTATTTCTATTAAAGAAATAATAGACTTTATAAACTTGTACTGTCCAGGAGAGGGCTGAGCAATACAGGACATACATTTTTGTGGGGGGAAATCTAGGGCTGGGAGGATGTTGGGGTTACCCTGCAGTATAACCACAGCTGGTAAGAGCCAAGGTGCAGCTGGCTGGATCCAGCACACGCAGACGTAGCTGGGAGTGACTTGCATGCTGGAGGCTGGTTGTGAGCAGTCCATGGTTGGAGGCTACAGCAGCAGGACATTGTAAAGGGCACCCCGGGTTAGAGGACAGGAGTGACACAGCCTCCACTAGTCTGGATTGTGCCCTGGTAGATCACAACCACCCTTCTTTGGCTGGAGGGTTAAAAATGTGCACCAAAGAACATCAGTTTCATACATACAAGTCTCTAGTACTAAGCATGATGCTTTGCCACCCTTTTCATGCATGCATTCTGATTTCATGATGTGAACCATGGAGACCAAATAGATGTTTCTAAAGACACCTGGATAACTGTCTGGCACGTGGAATAATGGAACACAATCCTATGAGGTGATGAGCACATTGCTTGCCTTCAGCACCTCCCAAGACAGTGCGTTTAATGAAGAGTGGGGTGTGACTGCCTTCAGGATACTGTGTTTTATCAGGAATGTGCAGAGTATTTGTTTCTGTGTACAGTGCGTCACAAAGTTACCAGGCCAACTGCGTCTCTGGCCCCTCCTGGTTTCTCTGAACTACCCCCTCTAGTCTGAGGGTGTCATCTCTCTCTTGGCATAGAATCACCTGATTCTCCCACTTAGAGACTGGGTGATGGGTTGCAGTCCCTTAGGTATCAACCATGACACTTCAGCAGGTTTGGCTTAGGCTCAGACCCTGCAGTTTTCTTCCTTCCTGGGTGGGGTCAGTGGCATCCAGTAACCAAACAGCCTTTGTAGAGCAAAGTGTCGTTTCTTTAGAACAAAAAGATTTCAGGGGAAAAAAAAACTTTAAACACAATAAAGCAGCCGAAATGCAATGCTTGCTTTCCCCTAATGTTTACCATTCCCTGGATCTGGGAAGGCCTGTTTTCTTTAGACTCCTCTACAGAGCCTGCTGCTCTCTGTGTTAGCCTGTCCCTCTCGACAACTTCTGGCAAGTGCTTCACCTGCACAGGAATCAACGCACTCTTTTGTTGTTTGTAGCTCTTTCTGCTGATAGACCTCAGCATTGAAGAACAAGGTTTGCAGTACATTGGAGTCGAGATATAGGACCATTGAAGCTACAGCAGGGCCATTGAAGCTTTCTAGCATGTACCTAGTTCTTATCTGGCAAGCCATTCTTCTCACAGCACTATCATAGGTTACATCAATGTGGTCACACAGGAAAGACTTATAACCCAATGCAGAATAATCACCTCTCACTGACCTGATCACATACAGCGTTCATGCCATTATTACACATCAACATTCATAGATTGACAATTCCTGCAGTATTCAGAACATTGTTACATTCCATCCCCATTTCTATTGCATGGTGTATGACCATGAAGATAGCTGGAATGGGGGCTCCACTCTGTGATTAAGAGATAAAACTACTTGGATAGGGCAGTCAGTTTCTGAAATTTTCCAGCTGTTCGCTAGGAGGGCAGAGTTAAACTAGTTTTTTTGTAAGCTGTGACTGTCCATACTTTACAGTCTGCGTTTCCTATAAGTTTAACTTTGACTCTGAAGTAACTGACTTGCTGAATGATTTGCTGAGTGCTTGATGCTGTATGATACATGGAGAAAAACACAGGCCTGGACAAGGAGTTTACAAGTGATTCTGGACAGACATATAATGCAGCAGTTGATTCAGGGTTGGAAGGTTCAGTCTCAGTGCAGTTCAGGTTATTTTTATGTATACATTTTAAAGATCACCTCATACATGGATTGTCCTTGAGGGACTTAGAGGAAGAAGATCATTTAAGGATGTCACCACAATGATGCTCGGCAACCTGAAGAACACAGAGGAATTATCAGACTACAGTCTACCTGAGAACACATGACATCTGTGAAGGAAGTTTTGAGAAAATCAAGAATGACTTTGGGGAGACTTGGGAAAGAACTGGAAACAGTAGGGAGGCAAATCTTCTCAGAGATCCTTGTGGTGCCAAGAATCACTGAAGGAACAAATTAATTCTGGAGACCAACATATGGATGTGCCACTGTTGTACAAAGGAGGTTTCATGGAGCATGGGAATGCCTTCTGTGATGAGACAGAACTATCTTCTCCACTCCATTAGATAGGGGTGCCAACCTCCTGGTTTCTAAAGTGGCAGGGCTTCTGAGGTAGTCTTTAAAATAGAGGAAAGAGAAAGGGGAAGAGAGGGAGGGAGTGTGTGTCACTCAAAACAATTTACCAACATATGCAATGGAAAGAAGATGGAGCTATTCCAGAAAGATGAAGCTCCTTGGGACAGGGACCATCATTTTGGTTTGCGTTTGTGCAGCACCTAGCACAGCGGGGTCCTACTCCATGAGAGGGGCTTCTGGGAACTACCACAGGATGATGATAGAGAGGAGGAGGAGGAGGAGGAGAAGACTGGAGCTGGACAAATACTATATCAGAAAAGTTAACTGCTTCTTTCTGTTCCTGAACCATCCACGGGCAGTTCACAATTTCTTGAATTTATTCATTAACGGAAGGTGGTTTTTTTTTAACAGTTTTGGTAAAAAAATGGTGCTTGTTGTGAATGTTTGATACGTGACAATTTCAAATTGGAGCTGTATGGACTGGGCACATAGGGTCAGCGTGTCTCCATATTGACACCACTCCTCTCATTCTGTTATCTAAACGCATGGAAACATGCTGGTTCTGTTCCATGGCTGGATGAATAAGAGTCGGTTCCTGGGGTGACTATATATGCATTTGAAATTTGCTTTTTGTGGACATGCTCCAACATTCCCTTAGAATTCACCAGTTTTCATTAACATTCCTCCCAGTAAACTAATTCATTAGAATATTCAGAAGAAGTCAATGCAAGCAAAGCAATTTCATTCTTTTACCCTCTCTCCCCAAACCTAATGATTATTTGAGGAAATCTTTTCCCCCAGGATTTGCCAGCAGTGGTCACACTATTTTGAGACCTAAAAATGGGATACCCCAATGGAAATCTAGCCGGGGTCACAATATTGCAAGACCTAAAAATGGGACAGCCCTAGGAAAATGTAAACATGCTTAGATTGTCAGTTCTTTGGGGGAAGGACCATCTTTTTGTTCTGTTTGTACATGACCTAGTACAATAGGGACATGGTCCATGACTGGGCTCCTAGATGAGAGTGAAACACAAATAGCCCATCCTGAGAATCCTGACCTGATTGTTAGAGGGGCCCTGTAAAAAGTATTAGGGGTGCCAAAGACAACCCTGTCTCTGTAGCATTTCTATCCCTCTCGAGATAAGGGTTTGTGTGAGGAAAATGTCTTCTTTACCAGCTCGTCATTCGATCATACTCCTCTCTGGGCTTGATTCTGCCCTCGCCATCTGGAATGAACCCCCTTCCCACATGCCAATCAAAGGGAGCTGTGCTGCACAAGCAGGACTGGACTTTTAGATCATGTAACAGTTGGAAGCGGAGCATGGCAAAAAGCAGACAATTAATTAACAGCAAATGTACAGTTAATGGGGCTTCCCCCCGACCCTTTCCTAAACAATTTGTCAAAATGATTTCATAGAAATTTAGCTGATGGGGCACTAATTGCAGATGGTCCATCTTGCTCTGGATTTTCTTTCCCTTTCAGAACAGAAAGCTGATATTTCATTCTCAGATTTGGAATTAACTGCACATTTGGGGGATAGAGGTTGGGGGAGGGGAATATATTACTGCTCTTGCCCCTGCCCAGAAAATAGGACATCCAAGAACTGTAAGTAAAATAACAACAACATACAGAACTGACATAACACAAACCCGTCTATAAATATTCCTTTATTGCCTTTGTGTTCATCTAAATACCCAGCAGAAAGTCCTCTTAGGCTAGGTTAGAGACTGTAATAAAGGCAGGCGAGGGAAGCAGGCCAAGTTGACTATTGGGGATGTAATTGCTGTATGTCATGTTGTTACGGAGTATGCTTGACAAACCCCTGACGTTGCTCTGCTTCGCAAAAAGCTGCAAAATAAGAAAAGGGCTGTTAAATTTTTAGTGGTTTTTTTTTTAAATTGCTCTAATATTAAAGGAGGGAAAACAGCTGTTTACAGATTTAAAAGGCATTTTCTTGGTGAGCAGCCTGATTGCTTTCAAAGGTGCAGAGAAATATTAAAAAGCAAACCAGAAGAGAACCTGCTCCAATGGTGGGCCCGGTGCTGAGTGCTCCTTGTTTGAAGTTACCTTCTTGGAGGCCCCGGGTCAGCAGAGTATTTGAGCATGTGCTTAACTTTAAATATATGGCTATGTCCCAATGAAGTCACATGCCTGGGTGCTTTGCCAAATTGGGGCCAGAAGATGCTCAAGTATCTCACAGGATTGGGCCAACTGTTAAACGCTACAGCATGACCTAAACACATCCCAAGGCAATTCAGCATCTCCACTCCTTTGGAAGTGCTCAGGAAAGTTTATCCCAAATCCCACACTTACGTTGTAACCTTAATACTATGTGTTGGATGCCACCACGATTAAGTAACCCAGGGCAGTGGCTTTGTCAGCACATTTCCCATTTGAGCTTACATTCATTTTTCATTTACAGGTTCTGGCCTAGCAGACCTAGTGGAGACAGGCTGCGGGGTGCTGAGAGCTTGCTGAGCCTTTTGGTGTAGACTCTGCTGGAGCATCCATTAAACAGTGCTAGATCCTGCCTATCAGACACATGATCAGTGCCCCACTTTTTCCTTCATAACTTGGGGAGTTTCCTGACATTCAAGGCAGTTCAGAAAGTTTGGGAGTGTTTAGACACTATTATAATGCTAATAAATAACTAGATCAGAGTGGTAGGGTCAGGGCCCCATTGTGCTAGGCACTTCGTAAAAGAGAGTCCCTGCCTTGAAGAACTTACAATCTAAGAGGTTAAATGACTTGCTAGGTCATGCAGCAGGTCAGTGGCAGAACTGGGACCAGACCCCCAGTTCCCAATTCAGTGCTCTATTCACTAGACTCTGCTGCCCCCAACATTTGGTAATTGTTCTAGAAATCACACAATAAATACTGAACAGTCAGAGGCGAAAGGCCAGCTTCCCCTAAACCCATTGGCCAGTCTCTGAAAATGGGAACTCTCCAAGCAAAGTAGGATGCATGGCAAGAGGAAGCAGAACCTAGGTCACTGGGTCCAAACCAGCCTAGGTCACTAGTGACCAAAATCTTTACAGGGTGGCGGTTGTTTTGCAGCATGTAAAATGAGTTAGTGGGTCTCAGTGCGGCTCCTAGTGGGGAGACACATACTCCACAAAGCCGCACCACCCCTACTTCATTGGCTGCCTCAGCAGAGAGGCCAAAGACTGAAGGAACCTGCAGACTGAACTCTCTCTCACCCTTCGTGGTGGTCTCGTCAGATCAGGATGGAGGCCCCCACATGAGGCAGTGCACGGAGGAAGTTCACCCGACTGCCGCTGCCCATGCTGTACGTGTTTTGAGGACCATGTCATTCTCCAGCTCTGTCAATCTAGCACCTGGCACTAAATACACATCTCAAAATAAATAGATAGTGTAAACAGTAATAATAAAGGGAAACAGTGATGGGCAAACAGAATCCAGCTGTGAGGGGAGCAAATCCTGGAGCTTCACAACTTTCCCATCCATCCATGAAGCAATTCACTAATTTTATTGAAACCAGATCGTCTGCCTCATCTTGTATGGGTTGCTTCAGCCAATTCGTCACGTCTAGCAGGCCTCCGGGGACTGGCCCAGCATTGGAAGGGGAGCTGAGAAGATGATGGAAATGATGCAGGCTGACTGATTTTCCCAATCAGGGCATTGTCCATGTTCCCTCTTTATTTTTTTATATTGAGCTATTTCCACGAATTGGGAAGAGCATCGGAGACTCAGGGGTTTGTGGCCCATTGAGTCCTACAAAAGATGCTCCTACATTTTTGCTTCCTATTCTTTTCTCCATACTATTCAAGTCCTTCCATTTCACTTATACCTGTGTCTGATTTGCAAAGGGTGAGATCAGAACCATTCATTTTCTGGTTATGCAATATGAGTGTGTGCGCACGCATGGGCATGCGTATTTGCATGGCTGTCTCCTGCAGGATGCAATGTGTATCACGCTCCTAGTATGTATTTGTTTCAATTCCCTATGCTTAGCTGATGTGAAAGGCCTGTGCTTTATAAAAGTCCTGAATCAGTTCTGACCTGCATGGAGCATGTACAGGCTTAGCAGACTGCTGTGGTATCTGTGAGTAGGCGCAGCCAAGAATTGCTACTAAATCCATGTGAGTAATGGCAGCTTTCCCGGGAGTTGTCAGGAAGACAGCAATGGCTAGACTTGTTCTGGGACCATGATATTCACTCCCTTGAATCTCCCAGTAGGGACTGGGGAACTGCTCTTAGTGCTGTGAGAACAGAAAGGAAAAAGACATTACCTACTTTAAAACAGAACTAGAGAACAGTGCCCTACTGGGAAGGCCATCATTTTATTAAGTTCTGCCTATAATACATCCTGGTCCTCTCTAGGAAAAAGAGGACCAAGAACTCTGAGTTTAACCTAACTCCACAATGAAAACTGGTCACAAAATACAAGAAGTGGTTCACAAATATTTTCATGAATCAAAGTGGTGGCATCTAGGCCACTCTCATATTATGCATGAACATTATTATCTGAATTGTGATGGTACTCAAAAGGCCCAGTCTATATCTGAACCCCATTGTGGGGGGAGGTGTACAAATACATGGACAGATGTGATGCCTGTCTCATCGGGCAAGATGCAACGTGTCAGTGTAAAATACAGTACAAAGGAATGGAGGACATGGTCAGTGATAATAAGATCACAAGTTTATCCAGGTTAGTGACACGCACAACTTCATGGTTTCAGACCACCTGAATTTAAAAATAAGTAGATAAACAAAACCAGCAGGCACAGAGAGTTATTTCCCTTCATTGAAGATTATAAAAACTTTCAATAGTGTTTCATCAAGGACGGTGAGGTAATTTTCACAAATGGCTACATATTTTAGCACAAACAATTATGCACCTCAACATTCATACTGGTATGAATCATTTGTGGTTCTCAAGTTTCACTCAGCCAACCAGTAAGAGGAAAAACACCATCATGTGATATAGGTGACCAGTTGTCATATTCCATGAACAAAGGGATCCGTTTACAAAAAAACTGCCCCCGACCCTCCCACCTATCCACACACTGCCATTTGCTTGTATAAACTCTTGGGCAAATGCTAACAAATAAACGCATTTGCAGATAGTTGGATGATTGCCTGAAGGATTCACAAACAAAGAAATGGGCCAAGTTCACCAGATAAATGATTGGCAATGAATGATGCCTCCAGCGCTAATGACCACATCTGGGCACGTCTGTGGAAATGCAGAGCACCCGGGGAACAGGAGGAGCAGCCTTTTGTATTTAAAGTTTGCCGCGTTCCTTTCCTGACCCATGACTGCGACTGACATGAAAGTAAATAATTTTTTAAAAAGAACAGCCAAGCATTGATACACGGCTTTGAGTCCTACGTTCTCTCTCCTGTCTCTGTCCGCCGGGGCAGGATTGTGAGGGCCGAGGAGAACAAACACCTCACATAACTCAATAGCGAGTTTGCTGAGCATCCCGGGAGCGCCACTGCTAGGCTTACATTGGAGTCCTCATCAAAGCTCTTCAGCTGGAAGCAGGCACATGGGCTGTTTCCATCTGCCCCTGCCAACACTCACACAGGGCAGGGCAGGTTGTGTAGTGGCCTTTCCTGTCCCACGCCTTTGCATTACAGCCATACTGTCACTGCCAGTTTCTTCCTGACAACTCCTTATTGAGGCATGTAGGCTGTGTACTCCTCCCACCTCCCCGCCTATGCTGGAAAGTTCAGCTCAGCCGTTTTGGAGCTGCACTTTAACAGACCAGATAACATTTCACAATTTATGGAATTTGGCAATTTATTTCAGATTCTTAAAAGCAGCTCAACTAAATGATTAAGCAGAGAAAGCCAGGCACCATGTTTTCTTTCTTCTAGCATGAGCCTCTGAACCCATAGAAGCAGTTCATGGTGCTCAATGGGGGTGCAAACCTTTCCTTCCCAGGACAAAAGTTTACCAGAAATAACTTGTTAAAAACTAGTAGAATTTCACTCTAGGCAAAACTTTCACTGAAGAGACAATAGTGATCTCATGAGTGAAATGCTAAGCTATCATATTTCTTTTTCATTCAATGGAAGCAGAGTTTAAAAGTACACATTGTCAGAATAGAGAAAAAAACCCACCTATTCTAAAAACCACCTCCCTGCCTGTATTCTCAATTATATCTGCTGACTTTACTGGCTATAAATAGTGATTACTACATTTTCACTCCAGCTGTCTGTAAGCTTCCAAGCAAGCTGAACACTGGAGAGTGAAAATGAGTCGAAACTGTTATGTGAAACTGACCGGCCTAGATTCACTATACCAACTGAAAGAACAAAAAATATCAACCAGTATAAATGGCATAAGTGAGATTAAATTAAAAGAAACCCTCACATCATCAAAGTGATTATTAGTTTAGTTAAAGAGTTTTTACAATATATATTAGGGCCTTATACAAATCTGGTATAAACCCATTGAAGTCAGAGGAATCAAATCAAGCACAAATGTGACCTGTAATGTATATCTTGATTGCTCCTTTAATTAATGCCCCATTGACCATTTTTTCTTGTTTCCTCAGCTCACTGTGGGGCTGAAATATATTCACACAGTAGTAGTAGTAGTACTCGCCTCGACCAGCTCTGAAGCCGATCCAAAGTCCCCAAGAAACACAAACAGCAGCAGACTTGGATTTGATTGACTTTTAAATTTAAATAAATAGAAGTCTAGCAGGACTGTGGAGAGAGGGCTGCCACCTGCAGGCCTCTGATGTATCAGGTTCTCTTCTGAAGCCTCTGTTAAACTGAAGATGATCATGAGAGAAAGCCCATAATCAGGGCAACAGCCTCATGAATACTTCATCAGGCCAGCATCCCTCAGAGTGATTCATGCATCACTTACCGAAGAGCCATGGCTTCTTCTCTGAAACCCTCCAGAGACCATCTAGATTCATATTCTTGGACCAGACAGTGGAAGTGAAGTTGAGAAACTTTGACAGTCTTTGGGGGACATGAAAAAGTTGTTTGACAATTCTGTATGACGGGCTGTCTTCGCGCCAGAGCCGCTCTGTGTTGGGGTACAGCCACGGCAGAGCTGTACAGGCCATTGCAGATCAGGATTGATGTGCACTTGCAGAGCTGTGTGGAAGCCCTGGATTAGGATACCATCAGTGGGGGCTTCAGATCAGGATTAAGGGGCATCAGAAGAATGAAAGGATTGGGAAGGAATCCAGGACTGGGATAGACAGTATGCGGTAAGACTGCATTTATACCCACTGCTTTTGGGCTACAAGCAGTCTCCTTCCTAAACATGGAAATTTACCCAAATAACAAAAAACGTTTAAAAGGAGAACTGTGAGCAGTAGAAGAAAAATTGTCATTAAAGAACATGGGCTCCCTTTGGTGTTTCTGGCCCCAGGGCTTATAATTCCTGCTGCTGTAGGAGGAGGAAGATGACAAAGAGATATTCACACTGGGTACCCTTAGGGCATCAGGCCTGTAAATTCCACAGCAGTGGAACCGGAGCTGTTCCTCATCTATTGTGCGTGGACAGATGTGCAGAGGACGCTATGACAGAAATACTGAGCTTAATCATCTTGTGTGATTCCTGGAGAAATGCAAAGCATTAGCTTATTAGTGTTGCTAAGAAACAAGAGCTAGCACCCAACTTAGTCAAACAAAACAAGCCTGAGACTGATACTTGAAAAATCAACGGCATCTTCAAATGTTGCTCTTGTTTCTTTGCCCCCTGATTGCATATTGAAAGTGTGCCGTCTCTTTTAGAAAGGTCCCTGGGCTTGGTGGAGGGTCCATGCCATCCTAGCCTCTGGGATTGTCACTGACAATTCCACTTGGTGCTCTCAATCACGTCGCAGGAAAGCAGCTGCCAGGCCCGCGCAGATTTCACTTGAAAGTCAATCTCCCTTTTGCTAAATGAAGAGATCTTAGTATTCATAGAAAATGGGGATTTGTATATTTATTTATTTGTTCACAGGGAGCACAGATCAAGGGGCAGGATGGCTGTCTGGGCCAGGGTGGAGGGAGAGGGACCCAAACCAGCAGGTCTCCTTACATAAGGCACACAAGTAATCTTGTTTCTATAAAAAGAAATTACTCAGCCATATTTGAATAAAGCTCCTGGCAGCAAGATAACAGCTTAATCCTGCCTGCCACTTGCTACACCGCAAAATTTCCAGAATACTAGGCCTAAACCAGTATGCAATCCACGTTCTGCTACTGCTTTCCCCATCCCTGTTGCCCCCAGCTCAGAGAGACCATTGCTTAGATAGCATGGGGATAGGAGCAATAAAATGATATAAGACGACAGACAGAGCCTTTTGACATCAATGGAGCTGTTGTCACTTATGCCAGGAGTTGAGTCTGAACTAGTGTACCCTCATTTTTCTACCTTCCCAGGCTATTTTTAAGATTAGGGAGATCATTTTTTCATAAATACCCGCTCAAACAATCCTGCAGAAAAATCCCTCCTTTTTTAGGAAACAAATGTAAATGAAAATAAATTATGAATAATGAAAACTGCAATGTGTATCTATTTACATTTGCTTTCATCTCGGCACATGTAAATTAGCTCAGACCTTACTCAATCCTCCCTTTATAGAATCACAGATCTCAGAGCTGGAAGAGAACTATCAGACTACTCATGCGATTTCCTGGGGGCCAATACAGGTTTCCTTCTGCCCCCTCCCATCCAAAGGGTTGATGTTGCCAGTTTCTCCCTTTGTTCCTATGCACGCAATCCAACCAGCAAACTCAGGGCAGAGCTTGGCTTCTTATTTTTAGTCCCTTATTAAATGAGGCTACATGGGAGGACCCAAATACCCCTGTGGTGGACATGCTCATATGTGGACATATTTCTTGAGTTTGGGGGGAATGGGGAAGAGCCATGCTCCCCACACCTCCACAATGTACATTTAGTACACCTCTACCCTGATATAACGCTGTCCTCGGGAGCCAAAAAATCTTACCGCATTATAGGTGAAACTGCGTTATATCGAACTTGCTTTGATCCGCCGGAGCGCGCAGCCCTGCCCCCCTGGAGTGCTGCTTTATCGTGTTATATCTGAATTCGTGTTATATCAGGTCGTGTTATATCGGGGTAGAGGTGTACATAATTCAACAGCGGCCTCCCCTCTTACTAAGGAACCCCCTTCCCCTCTCTATTTGATGTGATAATATCATCATCCAGGTTGCTAACTGACTCCTTCAGGCAACGTGCATCACTTCACCACACTCTCTCTAGCTCCAGGAATAGCTGTCATCTAAGATGGACTCTACTGGGGGAAACCAGCCATGATCGGAATGCTGTTTGAACAGTCCTGGAGACAGGGTGGTGGGCATAAGCATGAATGGCCTGAATAGAATGCAGAGAAGGGCCAATGAGTCATTCATTTCTACAGAGTGTGTCCCATCTGCTGCCATACAGTAACATTGGGTTAGCCCTTAGTGACAGAACACCCTTAGGGTCCACACTGAGCATGTTGATCCCACAGAATCCAGGGATCTTAGCCAGAATGCATTGATAGGTCTGTGATAAGAGGGGGCAATGTGGAGTCACCTGGGGCCTGTTCACAATCTACTCATGTTTTCACTGTTTGGCTCAGTCAAGGTTTTATATGAAATCTAGTTGAAACTAATTAGAAATCAGAATGTCTTTGCTGAGTAGAACTGGTCGGGAAACAATTTTCCAGACCTGCGAGAATTTGAGATTTCAACAAAAGTTCCTGTCCCAAATTGGGAAGAAAAGTCAAAAATCATGAAAGGTTTTGCAAGCCAAAAATAAAAACAAACCTGCCCCAAAATACAAAAAAAAATTGGCTTAATCGAACTATTTAGTTTTGATGTAGACTTTTTAGTTGTTTTTACTATAAATTAAATTTCAAACCTAAAAGTCATTTCGAACCAAAAACTGGAACTTTTTTGTTTCGACGGTGCTGAAACAGGACGTTCTGCAAACTTCAAAACTTTTCTTCTACATTTTTCAGTATAGGAAATTCAAGGAAACCGACCCTATCCCACACAAAGTTCTGATTTCAACAAATCAGTGTTTTCTGACCAAAAAAAAGGTTTGCTGAAAGATTCCCGACCAGCTCTATTACCAAGTCTGCTCACGACAGCTGGTGTGGCTCAGTGTACTAGCGGTGGGATAGGGAGTTTTTCACATCTAGGGCATCACCGAGTTAAGGTCAGCTGAGGATAGTAGCTTGCCTAATGGCAGTTCTGCTGCTTAGAAGAAATGAATTTGTGGGAGGTAGGGAGGCATCTCCACTCAGTTCCCAGGAAATGGGTGCCCTTATCACACAGACCACCACAACTGACCTTTTCCTTTTGGTCTCAGCAGAGAGGTCTGGAGCGAATGGGGCACAGAGAATGAGTTCCCCTCTACTTCCAGCTCACAGTTGAAGCACATTGCTGGGAAGTGTGGGGAAAAACAACTTGCCCAGGTCATCCCTGTTCTGTGGTTAGCTACAGGAGTGAAATCCCCAGAGCTCTTCCTTCCCACATCCACTTTGTCCATTTCCAGTAGAGACCTACCTCTGTCTAATGTTACAAAGCATTTTGCACTAGACTCATGATTCTCCTCTGCTGCCTAGGGACAAGCTGCAATGATACACCACTCTGTATGTGTGGTAGAGAGAGCGCAGCTCGCCTTTCTGGGGCGAGCATTGCGGCCCTGGGGTGTATCCGGTGACAGTGAGCACAGCCAGTTTGCTGACTTGAATTATTTATTGGCAGTGCTGTGGCTTTTGTTACTGTCAGGACTCTGGGATTCAGTTACTTGACTGGTTTAGAGTGTCCCCCATGTGGGTAGCAGTAATGGAGGACCGTGTGGCGCTTTTCACTGTAACAGACTATTGAACGCTGCTGAGAGTGAGCCTGTTGATAACTGGGCTTCTGGGCAAGTGGGTGAGGGGCCTACTGCTCCTGACAGCCCAGAGAATGCATGCAGTGGAACTACAAGAAACAAGACAGAAACCACTGATTCATTTCACAGAGACCATGGAGGGACCTGTTCTAGGGATTAGCCACAAAGGTTTCAGTGTTGATGGGCACTTAAGATTGCCAACCCTCCAGGATTGTCCCAGAGTCTCCAAGAATTAAAGACTATGTCATGTGATGAAACCTCCAAGAATAGATCCAACAAAAATTGGCGACCCTACCTTTAACAGAAGATAGCCATGGCCAAAAGGATCATGGTGGAGAGGCTCTCAAGCTGCTGCTCTGCACATTACCTAAGAGGAGATGGGTCATCTCTCGATAAATGACTAGTTTAGAAGGTATTTTTTAAGGCCTGCTTACACTTCCAGCCCAATGTAACAAATATCAGACAATTACATCGGCTGGCTGTTTGGTGGTTTCTGTGAGATGAATTGGTGGTCCCAGTCCAGTTCCTAGGGAGTGGATGCCTGGAAGTCACGCTGTTACTTCTGACACTTAATGGAGACTCTCCTCTAGCTTGCATGGGCAATTTTAGATCCGAAAATCTCTAGTTCAAGATCCAGCAGAGCTGGATTGTGATGACTATGCCCCCAAAACTCACGCAAAACAGGTGAGGGCCCACCAGAAGTGTCAACCCCCAGGAGATTGCAATCATGAGCAATTCTCCAACTTCACCCAGGGCCGACGAGAGGGGAGGGGGAAGCCGGTACAAATTACCAGGGCCCGGCGGTCTGGAAGGGGGCCCAGGGCCCGCTTCCCCGGCTTCCCTCCCCCCACCCTCGTCGGCCCTGTTTAGCCAGTGCAGTCCGGAAGGGGGCCTGGGGCCTGGCTTCCCTGGCTTCCCCCCCGCCATTGGCCCTGTTTAGCCAGTCTGCCCTTGCTGGGGGGTCCGAAATTTTTTTTTCACCGGGGCCCGAACCCGCTCTCGACGGCCCTGACTTCACCTGGCACAGCATTTCAAGAGATCACCTCTCTCAGGCCCATACTTGTGTCTGCCCCCATTACAGCCTGGGTTTTTCAACTGGCTGTCAGAGGCTGTGCATCTTCCCTGCTTAGTACCCCGCATAAATATTTGACTTTATGCACCAAGTCACATCTCCCTTAAAACAGAGGAGGTCGAAAAAAAGCAGCAACACAAAACAAATCCAAAAACCCCAACAAACCAAATCAATTAACCAGTCAAACTGGTTCCAGGAGCATTTGTTCAAAAGCCATAAGTAATGTACTTCCCTTGACTTTAGCGATCAATGCCGCTTACCCATATGCACTCTAATTAATAAACCTTTGTTCCCTCGGCCCTGATCCATACTGGCTTTTCAGACTCACTCATCCTGTGGTGCAGCCTCATACTGTACATTTCACTCCATTTCCCAGCCATCTGGGCCGGAACAACCTGCACATTTTATAGCCCCCTCACTGAGATCAGAGCGGGGGTGGGGCAGAGCCACTTTCTGCTTTTCTTTGGAATATGGATCTGGCCCTTCCTGGGCAGGAAGCAGGCGGGAATACTGCAGAGGCAGCGAGTTTGGTCCCTGGAAGCAGAGGCCTCCTGGTCAGTTCCAGAGTGAGGGGGAGCACATCATATGACTCTCCAGGGACCCTCTGGCTAAATTCCAAAAGGCACTGCTGATCCCTCACCAAGGGACTTGCATCTACTTTTCAGCCACGGGGGGGAGGCAGCGGGGCTTTGAGAGTGTAGTTTGGAGTTGTGAGGAGAAACGCTTTCCATTTATTTCCTGGGAAGTGACTTCTGAACCGTTCAGTAGCCTCTGGTTGTAGCCCTCTTTCTAGCCGCCGCCTCTGGAATGTTCACATGGGAACGGATGTCATCTCTTTGGCCACCGCATAGGTACAGGCCCGGCAGCAGCAGAGTGAGCTCTCCCTGTGTGCTGCCCTGCTATGTCTCTCACCCATGCACCGGAGGGGACTCCTGTAAGGGTAGGAGAAGGTAGTTCAATCTTTGCAGCCCATTCAACCCTTGCTGAGACCGATCAATGTTCGAGTTGTGCCATTCGTTTCTGTGACACGGACACAAGAAAACGGGCTGGGAATACCCAGCTCTCTGCATGACAGGCCACTGACACGTCAGATATTACTGGGTTTGGCCAATATTGATCTAGGCTGGGTGAGAACCCACTGACTGTCGCTGAACAAACAATGGGAACATGTAGTCCTGGACGTGTTCCCTGAGTCTGACTCGTGGCTTGATCCAACCATGTTTGTCCCAGCTTCTGCTGGTTTCCCCACGTGTTTCACAAGACCAGGGTTTGCAGACATCAATATTTGGAGAGGAGTTTTAATTCATGAAAAGATGGTTAGTTGTTTACAAACGGGCATATTCCTATGCAAATGAGTGTTATGCTTGAATGATTGTGTTTGAGAATGAAGTGCTCTTCCAGTTACCCTGCATATACACTCAGTTACAGTGTGGGAAAGGAAAATGCTCTGCACCCTTTTTGCCGCAGAGATTCCAGGTTCTAATGTAGTTTATTTCTTTATAAAGAGTACATGTCATCCAATCAGAGAAAAGAAACTTGTGATGTAGGTGGCCAATCACATTGAACAAATGCTAAAAATCAAATCAAGGCTCACCAACTGCAAAGCCCATTAGCCAAAGTATTTGCTGAACAGTTCTGAACAAGTAATAAAATTGTCAAAATTGTGATAAAGTCATGAACAATTTGCAAACAGAAGAGGGGCCAACCCCAAAGAAGTTGTTCACAGCGTAAAGCTGTGAGCTAGAGATGAAAAGCTCTTTATCTTTTTCCCAGTCCCTTGAGCAAACCAGGGCCCGTTCCTCGGATCTCTGGACAAAGAATTAACAGCAGTAGCATGGCCTGAGGACCAAGGGAGATTTATTCCAAGCCAGCTTAATCCCTATTCTGCAATGCTGGGATATTTAACCTTCAGCAGAAGGAATGACCTTTTTCTATTGGATAGTAGATAATCATTAATGTTAGAAAGTCCCAAATTGATCAGACAAATAGAGGGCAATGAGGAGGCAAATTTCCAGATTTATAGAGTGTCTTAAACCACTTCCAACACCCTTGGCTGAGTAAGCAGTGTCCAGATAACAGCATTTAACAAGTGCAATTGCAGGTGCTGAATGGACAATTTAAAAGCAAATCACAAAATCCAACAGCAGCTTCCAAATCACTAAATCAAAAGTGTCTGAATGGATTATTGTGCAATGCACTCTTATGTGGCATTTAAAATGTCATCATTTTCCCTCCCCCCTTCCAGCTGCATTAAGCTCTCTCCTCCCTCCCCCACTCTTCGTAATTACATCTGGGCTGATAACTTGTGTCCTACTTCTTTCTGCGTGGATGAGATAGTATATCTAAAAAACAAGGGTTTACAATGGGGATGACGACAAGGCCCGAATACCACCAGCTGCACAGCTGGGTGACACTGTAATAATTCACGTGATGGGGATGCGTGGTGGCTTGTATAGGTGAGACAAGAGGAGAACCCTGTTTTGTCCACAGCTCTCTCCATTTGTCTGTCTCTCTTACTTACCATGTCTCCAGCTGCAGCAGGATAAATTAGTCTTTAGTGTAAATCTGTCTGTAGCGAACAGTCAGTGAGTTTTCCTAAGTGCATTTTTTCGTGTATTTTTAATAAAGGTCACTATGTTTACTGGCAAAGGGAATCAATACTGGTTCATAATTTATGAAGGATCCTACTGGTCTGTAATGACCTGGCGTCTGAGTACATAGCACATGAAAAGTACCTTATACAGCCTCTCTCATTAGTTCAGGGTTTGGGCCTGACTTCAGCCTCCATTCAGGCTGGTCCAAAAGCCCCTTGGTCCCACCCCCATGTAACAGGCACAAGTAAGACAAGGGACGTTGTACTTTAGGGGGACGATGTTTAACCTCAGTAATTCAGGCCTGAAACTCTCCCTAACAGTGAGAGAACACATTGCCTAATAACTCCAACAGTGGGACAATTGCAGTTCATGGGCTGACCTCTCCAAGTCTGGCAGCAGTATGTCATTGCCTGAGTCTTTCACTCCTTCTTGGGTAGTAGGACTATACGGAATGGCATGCAATCTCCAACACCTATCCATCAGCTTGAGCAAAGAGGGAGGGATCTCTGAGCCCGACTTCACATTCTGGCAGGTGAAATGGATGGGGAAGCACCTCACAGCATCATTTACCTTCCAGGAGCAGAACAAGATGGCAACTTAGCATCCAGTTTTAGCCTTCCCCCAGCTGCTTAGGGCCCAATAAAATCATATATGCTAGAAACAAGTGACCTAGCTGGTCTCATTCAGACCATCCACCTTGTGCTATGCAGAATTACTTCCTACATTTTCTGCTATTTTCATCAAGTGAGGAAGTTTCCTGCACTTCCCTTGGGAGTCTATTCTGCAGCCCAAGAAATCTCTCACTATCAGGAAATTTTCCCTATAACTTCATCCCATTCCTCCTATTCACATTGCCATGTACCACAGCAAGCAACCCCTCTCCTTCCTTGCTATTAGCATGTTTCATTTGCAGACCATTACCTCCTCTCTCCCGACCCCCTTACACATCGTCTAGCCAAGCTCTATGGATTCCACTCTTTTACTCTTCCCTCACACCCATTCCTTCCAGCCTCCTCTGCATTCTTGGTTGAGCTGCTTGGAACTCATTTCAGTTTGTTAATATCAGATAGGTAACATGGAGCCCAGAGAAGCGAGAGAGGGGAACTATCACCTCCCTGATTCCTTCCTGCATGCACCCCAGTGTCACATCGGCCCGTTTTGCAGCATAGCATATTTATTTCAAGCTCAGGTCTGATTTGCTGGCTACTCTCACTTCTAAGCCTCTTACAGCCTTTCTGCTTCACCCTCCCACTCTGGATTGTTTTCTGGACTCAGGGCTCTTTTACCTGACTCAAACAGGCAATAAGTCTGTTCTCACCCTTATACTGAAGCTGATATCTAGCAAATTTCACTCACTTAGACTCTTCCTTCTGCGGGTTTGAGTCTGAAAGAGCCTTAGATTCGGAGCCCAGATCTGGTTTGCTATATGTAGTATTAGTGATAGTTTGTATTCAGGACTATGAACTCCCTAGAACCTTCAAAACAAGAATGCTCCTGTCCTCCCCAACAGTAGGAACACTCACTACACCGCCCCTTAAGGCTGTTGTCCAGTAACAAACCCCTAAGAATCTGGGCTCCCTAATAGTCACAGGGTCCTCACCTTGTAGAGGCCAACCCACACGGCATGCGTGGCTCTCGCTAACTGCTGCACCCTCCCCTGGTACAGATACTAATTTACTTTCAACAACTGAGCAGGAAATTCATTAAAGCCATGATTGTAGACAGCCTATGCAGGTCTGAGCTGCACAGGTGTATCCTAGGTGAGCTTCACTTCCCCATTCAGATGCTGAGCTTTCTGCCCTGGCGGCCGGAGAGCTACCATTAACGCTTTGGCAATTTGTAGCTCATCACATCTTTCCCTCTATTGAACATTTTTAAATGGCTCTAACAATTACTTTAATACTTTGTTCAGCTTGTTTGAAATTGTGTCTATGTTCCATATGCCCCATTAGTGAGCATGTATACACAAGCAAATGCTAGCACTACAGCAGCTGGTTTGATAAAACCATAACCAAGCTACTACCCCCAGAGACAGCATTCTGTTTCCTCTCTGCTTTCCATTGCTCTCCATTTCCTCCAAGCTGCTTTCATAGCCTAAGGGGAGCTGCTTCTTTGGCATGCCCCCTCTCTTCACCAATCACAACTTTCACTGGCGTGAGCTCAGTAAAGCTTCCCAGCACCACAATCAGGGACTTCAGCAAGTGTAAACTATCACCAGGTGCAAACCAAGAAGAATAAGTAGGGAAAGGGAGGGCTGCAAGCAAAAGGACCAAGGGAGGGAGAGAGAGGTGGGATTGGAAAAAAACCCAAGGACACAAGCAAGACTGCTGAACCCACAGCATTTCTGACAAAGGCACAACAAACCAGATATTTAAAGATATTTCAGTGCCTAAGGATGCAGATAGGCACCTAGTGGGATTTTCGAAAGCATGTAGGTAGGAATACCTTTTAAATGCTGGCTCTATTGTCCCGGAGAGTGAAAAGGAGTCCCCCTACAAGGATGCCCCAGAAACTAGAGATGGAGAAGACCAGTGAGCTCCCATTTAGTCCACCTGCAGCCAGGGCAGGACCTTCCAGTACAATCTGCAATTCAGTTGTTTATGGCTGAGGTTTCCTCCCCTTCTCTTGGGGGCCATTCCCCAGCCCGACACATGTCAGCACTGAAACGTTTCCCAATTGCCAGCCTAAATCTTCCTTTGCTTAATTTAATTGCACTACTTCGTGGATCACAAACAATTCCTCATCTTCCTTTGTGCTTACCCCTCACGGACCCACGGTGGGCCAAACTTCTTCCTGGTGTAACTCCACTGGGTTACAGCAGGTAATGAGGTGGTTTTGGCTCACTGTGTATCTATCCTTTTGGCACGTAGGAAGTTTCTGGCTATTTGTTGACAAGCTTTGACACCTGTCCTGCCAATAGTCTTGCCCACCTTAACTGCTCCTTTCTATCCTCCAGGGCTCAATGAAAGTCTTTAGGACTTTACAGTGCCCAGGCTATATTTATGCCTAATGTAATTCCATTGTAGCTGACGATGTCCCACCAATGATCAAAATGGTACCACTTCTCTCTCTCTTTTGCATATTCAGTGCCACATATATTTCCTAGATCCTTTCACATCTGCTACATGAGCATAGTTAATTGTGATATTAACTCTTTACTAGCTAGCACTGGCCTCTAATGCTCATTCTGGCTCCTCCAGTCCATCCAATTAGTGTTGTGTTGCATTACTGACATCTATGCCGCTTTCCTTGACCCATCCCCTCTCTCTGCAGCTGCATGACCTTAGAACAAATTTTCCTTTAACCAATAATCTCCATGTTGACTGACCTGCCCAGCCACAGGAGACACCAGACTATATCCAGGGAGTCAGCCAGCTGGTTTGGAGATGGTAATGTGGGGGCACTCAAAATATGCACAAACCAGGGCTGCACCTAACTTGCCTACAATGGAGACAATCACTGCAGCTGTTTCCATCTTTAATATGGTACATGCCATGGAGACTACAGGTTCCAGCATGTGATGCTTCATCTTGAGCCAAGCAGAGACAAGAGATTACTCTGATCACGATGGAACATTGCATGCTAGGACCCATTGTCTGCACCAGCTGCTCCTTGATGTTGCAGGTGCAAGTGGGCACAAGCTGCACTGTAGAACTCCAGAGGGCCACAATTTGCCCACTATTGTAATTTTCTGCACCCCCTTCTCCCCCCGCCCCCATCCCCACGCACCATAATGCAGGGGCCATATGGACCATGGCAATTGTGTTCTCCCTTGCTTCAGTTACAGTCCTGTCAGCCTGGAATTTGCTCCCTTTGTTTTATCCTCTGTGGAAAGTGGCTATGATGTCTGCCTGAAAAATAATGTGCGTGTGCATATGAGAGAGAGAAGGAGGGAGAGCCTAATGCTTTAATAGATTTGATTTCAGAGCAAGCTAGACGGCTGCAGTTCCCGTTGTGCAGTTATGTTAACCTGGTTTTACATTATAGGCGGAGATGGAAAGTGCGGTTATTTTTAGATTGGTAATACCACACACACAAAGGCATAAACCTTGCAGTAAACAACTGGGCCTGAGAGGGGCTAGGGCAGACTTTGAAGGGAATATTTGATCCTGTGGTTTTGATGATCAAACTGGCCATTAAAAGTGAAGCTGTGGGAGCTGATGGAAGCACTAGGGTCAAGCCACATAACCTCCTTCTGGAGTCGATTGTTTGGCAGCTAATTAAAGCTACCAATGCACTCCTGCTTCTTTCTTCATCGACATTTTTCTGTTGCTGTAAATTGATTAAACATAATGCAACATAGATGGTTGCTGAACCCGCGTTATGTTTGTGCTTGTTAGGGATGAGTGATAACAGAGAGGTTTGAATGGTCTCTGAGCTGTATGGAGACACCAAGACATGGTGTGGGTATTCAGACACCAAGCCAGGCTATGGGTTATGAAGGTGTATAGTGATAGTAAAGTGAAATAATAAAAATCCTTGGCACTTTTCATCAATAGATTTCAAAGCACTTTTCAAAGGAAGGTAAGTATCATGATTTCCTTTTTGTGGTTGGGGAAACTGAGGCACGGAGTGGCAAAGAGATTTGGCCCTAGGTTACACAGTAGGTTAATTGCATATCCAGCAATAGACTCAGGTCTCTTGAATCTCAGTCCAATACCTTATCCATTAATTACACTGTAAAGTACAGGCATTGGGTGACACCAAGGCCTGGAGCTAACTGGCTACTGGGCTATGTGGATGTGCCATGTGATATCTGTGGCAAGTTCTGCATTTGTAGGGTATGTTTAACTTTCAGAGAAGGTGAGAATATACAGTAGGGACAACCTGATGGCTTGTTCCATTGGTGGAAGTCACTGTGTGCATTAAACAGGCATTTCTGAACTGGAGTCAACCTTTGGTTCATCTAGTAAAGGATCCTGCTTGTCTCTTCCTAGAATTCAGCTCTGCCAATGCACCCTCAACACTGATCTGCAGCACTCCTGCTATTCTGGTCTTGACCATGTCCCACAGCTCTGCCAATGCATCTCAATCCTGATTCACAACACCCTCTGCTATTCCAGTTCTAGAAATTCTCTTGGGCAGCCACTGAGTGTGGGGTGGATTTGTGATCCAGACAAATGGGGATCCGAGGATTTGAACCCAACTTTGCAGAGGTGACAGGCTGGTGTGCCCCATGACATCTCTCAACCCCCAATCATTCCATGTTTGTAGAGGATTATTTAGGCACTACTAAGTTGCCCTCAGCTCTTGAAAAATCCTCCCTGCTGTTTCTTCCCCATCTGCTCCTGTCCCCATGCTCTTCATTTGGTGCAGGGACCAACATCTGTACATGCAAGAGACCCATTGTGGTGGTGTCAAACACTGGGGTCAGCGTTATCCAGACACATGGCAGAAAAAACACGGGGCTTCTGAAGAAGCACGCCACTGGCAGTGTCCCCTCTTGCAGCAGAATCCATTAAGGAATTCTCTCTGATTTTTCCCAGATCCTAAGGAGCCAGTGATAACTAGAGCAAATTAACATCTCACTCCAATGCAGAGCCACCTCCCATCTGAACAGACTGTGGCTTCTGGACTAAAGTTTAATGTGCTCGCCCCTAGAACCAGGAGGTAAATGCTTATCTGTGAGCATTAGTGCAAATGTTCTTGGATTAGAGCATCCCCTTGGTATTTAGCCATAAGGTGTTAGGGGACTAATATCAGGATCCCCAGTTCTGATAATTCTGGAGCTGGCTCAAATAATCACTCACTTACTAACAAAGGTAAAAGTTGTGTTTTTCCCATCCAGCTGGCAGTGAAGATGGTTTTGTTGTCAGCTAATTGGCCTCCTGTTGCTCCTGGAAATGTTCAAAGTGTCAGTATTAAAAAGCAAAAATGGCACCAAAATGGCAGTTTGATTTCCCCCCAGTTGCAATCAGATGCTGAAGACACCTGTCAGACATGCATCAGCATGCAGAGTTATCCAGGAATGTAGTGCTACTCAGTGACTCCTGACTCTCTGGATGGAATGGCCTGCTGTGGCTGGCAGGTCTGAGAGTGTTACAGTAATTGGGATTTTGTAGCCTCTTTCCCATCTCTCTCAAAGTACTTTACAAAGGTGGGCTAGAGTAGTTAGTTGAACAGATGAGGAAACTGAAGCACAGTGAGAGCAAGGGCTTTACTCAGTCCAGGTCACCTGCAGTATCAGTTGCAGAGCTGAGAGGAAAAACCAGGAGTCCTGATTCCCAGCCCCAAACCTTAGTCCCCTAGACTGCAGCTGCCCCTTATATATATTATCTATAGTGGAAATACAGCCCACTAACCAGCACTCCAGAGCCGCTCCCTCAGTGTGATGGGAGGTGCAGGGGTTAAGAGTGAAGAGTCTTGTACTGTTTAGTCCTATGCATTTTTTTTTTAAATAAATAAGTTTTGTGCTGAGAGTGCAAATAATCAGGCCCGTGAATTCCCTGCCTGAGAGCAGGTGAGGGCCCCTCATTGCTGAGGTTTCAGGTGAGGTCAGAGAAAACATTTGCAGGATGAGTGCAGACAGAAATCTTGCTCCATTCAGCAGGCCAGATAAGATAGGGCTGGTGAAGTCCCCTTGGGTTATCAGCCATGAGTGAACCATAATGACCTCCAGGTCAGCTATTTCCTGGCTGGAGGAGTTGAGCCTTGGACATTAACCCAGCTGTTCACTCACAGGCGCGAAATGCCTGACCCCCCCAGAGATCATTATTGCTATTTTAAACCTAGCAGAATGTTTAATTTCCCTGTTTTGTCAGTGTCCCCTGTTCCCCTGTTCCCAGGGCTCTCTGTCTGTTGCTGTCACTTATGTCATTATTTCTTTGCAAACTAAGGCCTAGTCTACACTGGGGTGGGGATCGATCTAAGTTACGCAACTTCAGCTACGTGAATAATGTAGCTGAAGTCGACGTACTTAGACCTACTCACTGCGGTGTCTTCACTGCGGTGAGTCGACTGCTGCTGCTGCCGCTCCCCCGTCGACTCTGCCTGCGCCTCTCGCTGGAGTACAGGAGTTGACGGGAGAGCGCTCGGGGGTCGATTTATCGCATCTAAAATAAAAATCGACCGCCGCTGGATTGATCGCTGCCCGCCGATCCGGTGGGTAGTACAGACATACCCTTAGTCTTCACTGGGCTGTTCATGACAGTGACAAGGCAGGAATTTGTGCTCATAAGAGTAAAACATATGATGTCAAACCAGAGAGACCCAGTACAAGGGTTGACAAGGGTTGACGTGACGCAGTCAGTGCTCAGGAAAGCTGCTGCAGATCAAAGAGGAGGTGCGCTGAGAGAGCTGTGGGATGGCATAAGCATGAACTAGCAGAGGGCATTTCAGGTCAGGACTGGGTGCCTGGGCAGAGCTGGGTGGCGGCCCAGGACTAGAATAGCAGGGAGTGCCACAGATCAGGACTGAGGGGCATTTGCATAGCTGTGTAAACGTTGTGAGCCAAAGGTTGAAATGAAAAAGACATGACTGAACGGTGGAAATGAATGTTTGAAAAAGACATGACTGAACGGTGGAAATGAATGTTTGTAAAAGCTGCGTTTGAAAGTTAATTAATTGCATGAAGTCACTCAGATTAGAGGTACTAGGGTAAAACATCCTGTTAATGTTATCGAAGGCACCTGAGCCCAGGATACTAGATCCACTGGCTGAGAATGCCCTTTCCCCCAACCACGGTATTGGAGGGATTTGCATGGCTGGAATTGTTAATGTCCTGGAAAAAGTCCAATCAGTGACCTTTACCCGCACTTTGCAATGACTAAGATCCACCCCGATCCTAAAAGAGGCTCAATGAGGAGTATGGCTGGGAGAATAACTTTCAGCCAATAATATATACAACCAATTTCTTTTTGGCAAAATTGTCAATATGATTTTCTTGGATTTTACTCTTCAAAATGATTTGCTGAATACTATTAATGAAAACTACTTGGTCTTTCTTGGGCCAGTTACTATGAATGTCTGAAATGCAACATTCAGTGTATGTTGTTCAGTTCTAATTGGACACACAGATCACATAGCACTGTTTGGATGATCCCTGATTGGATGAATGACTTAGATCCAAGTTTCTGGGGCAAATACTCGTGTTTATACAGTCAGAATTCTCTTTTTGTGAATACTCAGCAATATTTGCTTAAAATTTGTTGTTTCTCTGAACATTCATGCCAACGCACCTGTTTGGTGGGAAATTCAAGAAAGTAAATACAAAAGGAGTGTTAACCGAAGAGAAGCAAAATCACTTTTTATTCAAGCAAATATTTGTGGGAAAACTGGCAAGATATTTACTCTGCTGTAGTGAGGCCAATTTGGGAGAGGAAGGATGGTTCAGTGGTTGGGATGGTCCCCTGGGACTCAAACAACTGGAGTCAATTCCGTGCTCTGCCAGGAACTTACCACGTGACTTTGGGCAAGTCACTTAGCAACTCTCTCTGTGTCTCAATTCTCCCTCTGTAAGACGGAAATATGCTTCCCTACATTCTGAGAATAGGCACATTAAAGATTCTGTAGTGCTCAGATACAGATATAGTAAAGGGGAAGTACTTTAGACAATCAGAGTTCTGGGGAGGCATCCAATAAAGGGTTGTTTGATTTTTTTACTTTTAACATGGAGTCTTAGGCCCTGATTTTCAGAAGGGCCTCAACTCAGCTTCCTGTTAGGCACACACTTGAGTACAATTGTATTTACACTTATCCCTGCCTGCAAAATTGTGCTCCCAACTATCTGCAGGTGCAAACAGGCTGCTGCTTCTGAAAACTAGGCTCTTACAGACAGCCTCTCAAAAATTGCTTAGGGCCAGATTTTCAGAAATGCTCAGCAGCCACAAATGGGGCTTGACTTTCCAAAAAAGCTCAGCTCAGCTCCCATTCACTCCTACTGAGACACTTATGGGCAGATTTTCAGAAGAACTCAGTACCCAATGTCCACTCAGCATGTTGTGCCCTTTTGAAAATCTCACCTCAGTTGTGGCTGCTGGACACTTCTGAAAATTCTGGCTTTTGTGGATTAATATTGAAGGCTCTGACACATAAGAGCATAAGAATTGCCATACCAGATCAGACCAAAGGTCCATCAAGCCCAGTATCCTGTCTTCCAACAATGGTCAATGCCAGGTGCTTCAAAGGGAATAAACAGAACAGGTAATCATCAAGTGATCCATCCCCTGTTGTCCATTCCCAGCTTCTGGCAAACAGAGGCTACAGACACTATCGCTGACCATCCTGGCTAATAGCCATTGACGGACCTATCCTCCATGAATTTATCTCATTCTTTTTTGAACCCTGTTATAGTCTTGGCCTTCACAACCTCCTCTGGCACAGAGTTCCACTGTGCGTTGACTGTGCATTGTGTGAATAAATACTTTCTTTTGTTTGTTTCAAACCTGCTGTCTATTAATTTCATTTGGTGACCCCTAGTTCTTGTGTTATGAGCAGGAATAAATAACACTTCCTTATTTTCTTTCTCCACACCAGTCATGATTTTATAGACCTCTATCATATCCCCCCTTAGTCGTCTCTTTTCCAAGCTGAAAAGTCCCAGTTTTATTAATCTCTCCTCATATGGCAGCCGTTCTATACCCCTACTATTTTTTGTTGCCCTTTTCTGAACCTTTTCCAATTCCAGTATACCTTTTTGAGATGGGGCGACCACATCTGCACGCATTATTCAAGATGTGGGTGTACCATGGATTTATATAGAGGCAATATGATATTTTCTGTCTTATTATCTAACCCTTTCTTAATGATTCCCAACCTTCTATTTGCTTTTTTGACTGCTGCTGCACATTGAGTGGATGTTTTCAGAGAACTATCCACAATGACTCCAAGATCTCTTTCTTTGAATAATAACAGCTAATTTACACCTCATCATTTTATATGTATAGTTAGGATTATGTTTTCCAATGTGCATTAATTTGCATTTATCAACACTGAATTTCATCTGCCATTTTATTTGGGCATAAGCTTTTGTGGGCTAGAACCCACTTCATCAGATGCATGGAGTGGAAAATACAGGAGCAGGTATAAATACATGAAAGGATGGGTGTTGCCTTATCAAGTATGAGGTCAGTCTAATGAGACAATTCATTTAACAGCAGGATACCAAGGGAGGAAAAATAACTTTTGAAGTGGTAATGAGAGTGGCCCATTTCAGACAGTTGACAAGAAGGTGTGAGTAACAGTAGGGGGAAATCAGGTTTAGGTTTTGTAATGACCCAACCACTCCCAGTCTTTATTCAGGCCTAATCTGATTATGTCCAGTTTGCAAATTAATTCCAGCTCTGCAGTTTCACATTGGAGTCTGTTTTTGAAGTTTTTTTGTTGAAGAATTGCCACTTTTAGGTCTGTTATTGAGTGACTAGAGAGACTGAAGTGCTCTCCTACTGATTTTTGAATGTTATGATTCCTGATGTCAGATTTGTGTCCATTTATTCTTTTGCATATCATCTCAGGCATTGGCACTCTGACAGCAGGATTATCTGGCTATGTAGACTCTCTCCTCAGGCCCTACGCTACCAGCACTCCCAGCTATCTTCAAGACACCACTGACTTCCTGAGGAAACTACAATCCTTTGGTAATCTTCCAAAAAACACCATCCAAGCCACTATGGATGTAGAAGCTCTCTACACGAACATTCCACACAAAGATGGACTCCAAGCCATCAGGAATGGCATCCCTGATACCATCACTGCAAACCTGGTGGCTGAACTTTGTGACTTTGTCCTCACCCACAACTATTTCAGATTTGGGGACAATTTATACCTTCAAGCCAGCGGGAAGAAAAACCTAGGCAGGAAATTATAGAAAGCAGAAAACTAATGGTAAAATATCAAGCCCAGACTGGTGTTGAACCTGTCTTCAATTCTTGGCAGGGTTGTCCTTCCTAAACCAAGTCCACAGTAGTGTCTCCCAGATACTAGTGTAAGAATTAATTTGCACAGCATTAACTAGATCTGTATATATATTTTCCCCTTGCAATTTGGTTCAGTTTCCCAAGGGCTGAAGATTTTTCATCATAAAACACCCATCCAGGCATTCAGTCTGGGAGGTATTTCTCAACCGAGAACCACCAGAAGCCATTTGGTTCCAGTTATCCTCATGACAGCAATCCCCTTTAATCCTTCTTTGTACCTTGCTCCTGTCTGCCTCTCTCCAGGTTGCCCTATTCTCATTTGGAGTATAAAAAAGCAACCATTAAAAATTGTTCTTCTTTATTAAAATTTGTTCTCCTCTCCTTCTCCTGCCTCTCTTTCTTGCTTGTCATGGCTCTGTCCAATTGCTCTCAGTGTGAATAGTCCATGGACACACCTCCTGATCTCTTCCTTTTATCTCTTTCATTCTCCTGCTGAAACTAAAAGTTCCTTACTAGGAATCTGCCCAGAGCACTCAGACTCAGATCCCTTTGACTAAGGGCCTGGGATTTTAACTGCTAAAGGAAGGACTCCTAGGCTGAAATCACATGGGTGCCAGCAGCGGCCTTCCCGGTGATTGGTCATCTCCATCCCAGCATTTTTGAGTTAAGGGCTGCAGAATTCTCAAGCGGACTCTAATCTAGGCCTACCAAGAGCCAAGTCCTGGTTCTGGTTTAATGCAGAAAACCTGTGTCCTCTGCTTTGCTATGGATTCTGGCGATTCTCTGATTATTTAATAATAATGATAATGATTAATAACAAATACAGTAGAGCCTTACTAATTTGCACTACCGTCTGGGAGACCCATTGTGAGTTACTGAATTCTATGGATTAGCAAGCAACAGAGCCCACACAATTTTAAACAGCAAAGGTAATTCATCACCAAATGCCCTTTGTTCATTCATTTTGACAACTGTAGGTTGCTTTTAATTAGTGATGCTATTTCAGTAAATGTCCTTGCAAATGTACTGTAGTACATTTTGTAAAGGAACGGAGGTCCTGGTAATACAACCCCTCCCCGGACAGCAGTGAGAAATGCTCTGAGGTCTTTGCAGAAGAGTGGGGAGAGAGCCATTTTTCGGTGTGAATTATAAGGTGTGTGGATTAGTGAGGTGCTACTGTGATATCTTACATTTTAATAGCGCCTTTTGTCCCACAGCACAGAATCTAGCTATACACACAGGGATTGCCTCATTGTCCTCTGGAATGCAGCCACCTCAGAGGTGGAAAGAAGCAGATGTATAGCAGTGCACATCAACATCACATACTAGTTTAAGACAGGCAGAATATAGTTTCGGAAGTGGAGAAGAAGAATGTATCCCGTTGGAGCTACAGAGGGAATTCAGGACAGCAGAATGTATGTACAGGAATAACCCACACTGAAATCAGACCTGGGTGTTTGCAGCTATCTCCCCTGCTCTTGTGAATACGCAAGGGTGCAGAGAATCATCTTATGGTGGCTCTACTCTTTCTTCTGAGGAGGACCTGGAGGGTTTTTACGGGCAATTCCTCATTCACCCCAAGAAGGGTCCGGCAACAAAACATCCTCTTCAACATGTATGTGAAGCCTCTGGTAGAGGCTCTGAGGTGCTTGTAAGCTAAAGTGCCATCACTAAATTGACAATGCTCTGCCCTACATTCCTGCTTACCGATTCTGCGGTGACTTTGCTTAGCAGCACCCTCCCAAGGTTCTGGTGGACTTATAGGAGTATTACTCCCCTGTCAGGTGCACACAATACTGGGCCATTGAAAAAGAGGCTCTTTCAAAGTGCTGAATACAATGGCGAGCATGATTGCGGAAAGTAAGGCCATATTTAAGCACCTCCTGTAAATGAGTAGCCTGATTTTCAGAGGTTTTGAGCACCTGCAGTTCCCATTGACTTCTTTGCCTCATCACCTCTGAAATCCAGGCCACTTATTTGGAATTTTTTTGCCAGTATGTATCACTTGATTAAGCAACATGCAAGTGGGGGGAATAATACAAGTCTATGAAGTGGTTTAAACACCATGAATGGAAGACTGATCATTTAGAATAGAACTAGGAGGAATGGAATGATATTAAAAATAGAAAATATCTTCTCTTCTCCCTAGGTTTGATAGTGCACCCATCATGGTCATGTCTGACAGAGGCTGATAAACTTCCTGATAGATTGGGAAAGTGAAACATATTAAGGCCATGCAATAGTCATCCAAGGGAAGAGTTGGGAGCCTCCTTGCTTGACTTTTAAATCTAGAGTAGATAATGCGCCAGAAATTGTACTGTCGGAAACGATCCTTCCATATATAATTTCTATGGTAACTAGTTGGAGTAAGATCAAACCAGACAAGATGGCGGTGATGCTGATGGGCAATGGAAAGCCTCTTGAGGAACTGATGGAGGTTATCAATGACCACAAGGGCTCAGGCCCTCGGTTTTATGTCTTATTAAAAGGAGGACACTTCTGTTAGACAGCATCCTAAGCACCATGCTGGGGGAATGAGGTCAGTACTGGCAGAGAGAAAGAAAGCCATCTACCAATTCACCAGTGGTACTTCCTGCAGAATGTAGAAAGAGTGCCCCCTATTGATTCACCCACAACAAATCCTGCAAATGAACACCTGCTGGACCTATGGCGTTCATAAGGAAGAACATACCTCACTGAATCACCAGTAGCACCTCCTGAAGAACCCCAGTTTGTGTCTCCCATTTAAGTACCATGCTATGTAGTATATGAGATAGCTCAAGATCACAGTTATCCATTAGCTTTCCAATCTGGGTCTATATGCTGAGTGCATGGCACTTGTAAACCAGAGATCCCCATAATAAGCTTGAGAGCACTGTGAACCGAAGCTGGTATTTGTCTTTGGTGACCTCTGAAATATTAAGCACCTCTTGTGAGCTCATCTTCTTTATCAGGCATGCTCCCCCCAGCCCCCCTACAAACCTTGCATCCCAAGAACCACACACGGATTCTCCAGGAACCCCTTTTATCTGATACTTTCCACTCCCGAGTGAGAGATATTTTGTAAACACAAATGCATTAACAAGCCAGCTGCCCCCATGAATATTTCATGTTTAACATGCCCTCATTTCCCTCCGTTTAATGGATGCTCTCCCCATTATGGCTCTGCTTGTTTGAGTCGGATACCTTTTCAGTAGAACATAAAAGCAGCTCCCCTGTGAGGTAGAGAGGAAACCACTTAGTCCTGCAATTCAATAGCCCCAGACAGAGATGGGGTTCAAGCAGCCCAGCATAGCATGCGCGGCAGACTGGATTTCCTTTGAGAGCTCTTCTTTCTCTCTGTCCATTTATTTTATTATTATTACTACTGTTATGCTGACAATGATTATTATTATGACTATTAGTATGTTGCACTGAATTTTGCAGGTGTGTGCGTTTAAAAAGTCGCCATGTTTCCCCACCAGTTCTCAAATGGGAACACACTGATACCGAGTGGTACCATTAGCAGAACCTTCCAGGTAACGATGACTGACCCTGGGCCAAGCGGAGAGAAGGGAAGGGGAGTGGATACTGAGGCATTCGTACCCTTTTTCGTTCAGGCAGCCAGCCTCTAGTGATCAGAGGGAGGGTGGGTCCAGACTCTGATCCTGTGGGGCGCTGAGTGCCCACAACTGGTACTGAAGTTGGGTTCCAAGTGCTTAAGTCCTGAGCTCCGTCATCTTACAGGGCACAAGCAGCATCGCTTGTAATTAAAACGTGCTGAGACTCTGCATGGCACACAGCCTGTGTCGTCTTAGTTTGGCCTTTGCAGAAAGGCTCTTCCAATACTAAATCCAGTGATCTAAAATGTACAGGGAACCCAGTGATTCTTTTGTGGGGAGGAAAAAGGGGGGCTTGGAAAAATAACACCAGAAAGCAAGCGAACAATGGGAATGTTGCTAGCTAGCCAGAGGTGGTTTGCCATCCGGTGCCATGAAAGAGTAAAGAATGACCACAAGGAGAAAAAGCCAGCCTGCAGCCTCTTGGACCGGGTACACCTTCCTCCTGGCTAATGCGGCAGAACCTGCTGTGGAGAGATCACAGAATATGAGGGACTCGGTTCTTCTGCCACAGACTATTAACAACTCCTCTGTGGGTGCAAATCAGACCCCAGAGAGCTACCTCCAGAGCCCCCTTCTCCCCTAGTTCCAGATTCACAGGCTCACCTGTCACCTCCTCCCCTTACATCCATAAGAAAAAACATTCTCTTTAATTCTTTAACCTCTGGTGGAGAGGGGAAAGGATTTCCCTTCACCTGGCTGGGGGAGCACGAGACTGTATGAAGGAAGCCAAGATCTCTCTACCCCTGCCGCTTTGCCCTGCTACTCTTGCAAGGTATCTACGCGTTCTTTATTGTAAGCGTCTTCATTACAGTTGTGCCTCTCAGCCAGAGAGTATCGAGTTACCTGCTCTTTCCGGGCCTGACACTTTTCCCATGGAGGGATGCTGCATCAGCTGGGAATGCAGCTTCTAAGCCTTGCCCTGCCCTGCAAGTCCCAACAACAGCAACAAACAGGAGACAAACTAATCATGAGCAAGAGGCATGGTTGGCTGGATTGGATATGACATCAGCATGGCCGCTAACGAGCTTCAGTGTAACCCCAGGCTCTGCAAGATGATAAGAGAAGGTACATTAGCTGTAATAAAGGCCAGGATGCTAGAAGAAATGATTTAACGTGACAAGAAACCTCCATGCGTAGAGATCTAAAACTTTAAACATATATTGCATGTCCTGTGAATGTAAGGCAGTGGAATAAGCCCTGGCTGCATTCCAACTGGAGCAAGTACACGCTGCCTCCTAACCTTCCACCTGGAGTTTCAGTTGGATAGGCCATTCTTTCTCATTTCCTGTCCTAAACTGCCTCTGTCTCCCTCCCCAGAGGCAGCTGCATTTCAATGACCCCTTTTTGTCTTCATGCAATAGAACCCGCCTATTCTATTAACTGGTACAGCTCTGTTGTTTGGGAGAGGGGCAACAATATTAACAGCCTACACGGAGTGTAAGGCTCCTGTGCTCTGCAGAGCTGTACTGCCTGGGGGCTTCTTCTGCATAGCCGCTGAGGTTGGGCTAAAGGGTGAGTGTTGGGGCGGTTGTAGTGGGTCTGTGACTTAATTAGACGCACCTGCCATTCCTGTGCCCAGCACAACCCTTCCACACCTCCCAAGAAAGGTAGTGCAGACACAAGGATGGAGAAGTAGCTACAGTGTATCTACAAAGCCTTGGGCAGTCTAGGGAAATCCCCCATCTGTCACAGAGCTTCCCTGCACCAGGACTGCACACCCCAGAGTGGAGTCACTTCCTCCAGAGAACTTCCCCATAAGAAAACCTTCACTGTAAGTACAGTAAGTAGGTCCCACTGCAGCTAAGCACCCATCTGTCTATCCAGAGCAGTGCCGCGGGAGGGCATATAGTCTTGCTGGCTCAAGTTAGTCAGAACTCCTGGATTCTAATCCGAGCTCAGCCACAGACCTGCTCTGTGAGCTTTGGCAAGTCACTTAGGCCAAAACGGTCAAATCTAGATACCCAGAGTTAGGCTCCTAAACTCATATTTAGGCACGTAAATACGGAGTCTAGTTTTCAGAGGTGCTGCCCTGTGCCTCAGTTGCTCCATGTACTATGTGAAAAGGGAAGATCGATATCTTACTTACAGGGTCATGAGGCTTAATTAGTTAATTAAATATTTTGAGACCCTCAAATCAAAGTTACTAAAGTGTCCACAGTATTACTAAAGGCAACGATGTTTGTAAAGCTCACGATCCTCCATAATGACCAGAGTTACATCAGGTGTGTGAGGTACTCCTGCCCACTTGGTTTTCCTTGATGGGATGAGCCCATCAGTGTCACAGTCCTGTCAGAAAACAACTCTCTGAGTGCCAGCAGGAAGTGTGATGCAGCGGTACCGTGGCATGGAGCAAGGCAGCAATTAGTTCTTTAGTTTTGATACAATTATAAATTATATGGAGTAGAAATGAAAACAGATTCCTGGCCAACAGCATGTTCCTGCCAAGACACCATCAAGGGACTGTGATTGGAATTAGATTTCTTTTCATGAAGGTGTGTTGATAGAATCCAATTGTGTTAGTATGCGATGGGAGGAGCCCTGGACAAAACGCTAGTCTGGGATGGATCCAGTGTCGGGATTTCACTATGGGTCTGCCAGAGCTCAGCCATGGTATTCCAGGCAGCAGCATTTAGTAGTACCATGAAGGGAGGTTGTGCCAAATCGCTCAGGTCCAATACCACATGGACTGGCCGTGACTGACTGCCCCAGGGGAGGACAGTTAGCAAGTGACATCAGTACAAGTGTCACACAGGGAAAGGATTCTCCCAGTACAGGACTGAATGAATTTCATACCACCTCCCTGAATCCCCCCGGCAGTTCCAGTTAGATTCGGGGCTCCATTTGCATTCTAAAATATTGTGCTGCTGTGTTCTGTTAAATAGCCAGAGCTGGCTGCCTTTCAGTGCTAGGTGAAGTGATTCTTTCTATATATACAGTACATGGGAGCCTGTGATGGGGTGTTCACCCCACACTACCCTGGAAAGGGTTAATGAGGCTGAGAAGGGGCCAGTTAACCTGAGAGGCCACACCTGAGGGGAATTAGGTTTGCTAAGCAACCCTTGATTGATGATGCAGCCCAGCTGAGAAGGAAGAGGCCAGGCTTGTATAAAGGCAGATAGTTGGCAGCCAAAAAGAGCTGCAGAGAAGAGGCCTGCAGTAGAGAGGGAAAGGAGGAAACCCAGGCGGAGAGGAGAAGCCCTATCATTCAGGCCCTAAAGGAAGGGTTTATTCAGAAGGAGGTGGAGTGGAAGCCTGAGAGAGGCAGAATAAGAAAACGCTTGGGGAAACGGCAGCAAGATTTGGGATGGAGCAGACCTTTGCCCTCTGATGAGAGGGTCTCTCAACTAGAACTCAGAGGAGTGAGCAGGCCTAGGTTCCCCTACTGGCCACTGGGAAAGTGACACAGAACTTGGAAGCAGATCAGAAGACTTCCTGAGACTGAAGATAGACAGTTTGATACCCCAGAAAGGGAAAACGATAGCAATTGAGTCTGGAGAGAGAGAGACCAAAAAGTGAGCAACTGAAGGAGGGTGTGTCAGACTGATTGAGAGCTAATCCACAGATGAGCCCTATGGGTGAGTAGTGGACCCTGTGACAGAGCCCCAGTTTTAGTTCTCTTTGAAGGCAATGTTTCAGTGGTACCGGATCAGGCCTATAGTTTGGCAAGTGCTTTGGTAAGCATGGTGTGAGAGCTCTAGGAATAATCCAGCCTGGTATTTTTGCCTAGTCTGCCCCATTAGAGACCATATTATTGGACATGAAGAGGACTCAGCAGGAGGAGTGGAAAGAGTATCTGGATCCTGATTCTGCTCCCACTGAAATTAATGGTCAAAGTCCTATTGCATTCAGAGGATGCAGGATGAAGCCCTTCATGCACTTTCCATGACAAGTAGGTCTGACCATTCTGGGATGTGAGGGGCAAAGGGATTATCCTTCTGTGTTGCACTTTTTCTAGCTCATCTCCTTAGAGATGATCAAAGCTTACTTGATGTGAGACATGCTGAAGCTCTTCCCCCCCCCCTTTTTTTTTTTGGTGACTTCCAGCGGTTAGCACTGAGTAAAGCCTGAGGAGGGAGCTCGGGATTTGGCCTTTTATTTGAAAGGAAAGGGTGGAAGGCTCAGGGGTTGGGGGTGGAGCCATTCGCTGGCATGGGGCCAGATACAATGGCAGCCTTGAGGTGATGACCAGGAGCACGTCCCATCTGGCAGCAGTGTCATGCCTAGAAGGAATGAATTGGGGCTTTTGGTTCCTAATGGATAAAAGTCCATTCAGAGAACCCAGCCAGCATTTTCCCCTTGTTGGCAGTCTCAGTAGGGAAGCCACACACTGAATGGGTCATAGAAACTGAAGTCCTCTCTAACACCTAAAAGGTTTCTCTTTAGATCAAGGGTCAAGGCACACTGGTGGGGCAGGGTGATATAACCATTCTGTGGGTAACTTGAAGACTTCAGTCTCCAGGACCTGTTGATCCAGTACTAAACTTTTATCAGTATTGTCATAATCTCCTGCTACGACCCTACAACACTGAAGGGACCATTCCTGTAGTGGTCCTAAAGGGATGGACTGGATTTGTATTTCTTATGATCCTACAGTTCGCATCCATCTGCAGTGCAGGAGTTAACCATGGAAATCAGGAATCACTCCTGTGATATCACCCGTGCATCCATTGCTAGGAATTGAGCGGAGTGCCCGGCCCTTAAAAAGCTGTTTGCCTGCAACAGAACTGATGTAGTTTTGTTGTTGTTTTTTAAGTAGCTCGCCATGGAGAGGGATCTCTAAGAAAGCAGCTTCTTTCTTATTATGACTGTGGCAGCAGCTTGGAGAGTGAGATTCCCTTTCAGATTGCTATAATTGGCTCGCCCCTCTCGATGTCCCCATACAGGATACCTGCTATGGGGAATGATCCAAAACCACATCCACTGGTGGCAGATCAAGCCTTTGGGTTGTATATAGAAACCAAACAACTTATCCCAGGGGCTTCGGGGAGAGGAAGGGGGCACCCCTTTTCCACTCCCCAACCATTCGCCAATTGGGTTAATCTGTCAAATGGTGAACTCTGACTCCCCCTACCACCAGCTCTCCTCCTCCCCACCCCATTCCATGCAGCTCCTCTTCCTTTTGCATGCAGGATTCTAATCTAATTTTCTCAATGCAAATCCTGATGTGGAAAAACCTTGAAATCAAATCTACAGAAGTCTCCTTTCACAGTTCAGAGATTTGATTAAATTGCAAGCTTTGTTAATATTTGGTGTGACGGGGGTAAGGGGGGGGGAGGGAAGGGAGAAGGTGGAGAGGAAAGCAGGGGGAGCGTCTGGAGATGTCGGAGGGGCGGCCAGGGCCTTTTCAAATAATCTGTTTACCCCTGCAGCTAAGGAGCCCATTAGCAAGCGTTCTCATTTCTAATTTCCCATCGTGCCGTGTCCCGCAGACCTCACTATGTTTATTTGGAGAAGCAGAACAAAATTGTTTGTATAATTAGATCTGCTACAAGGGCTGCCCTTGAATGGTCCTCGGCAGGAAGCTTCATATTGCAAAAGGCCCCCACCATCAAGGACCCTGAGCTCCATCCTCCTTCACAGAGAGAGCCATTCGGGGCAGCCAAAAACAACACACTCCAACTTGGATGGGCTACAGGGCCTAGATGGGGCCCATATGTTCTCCCTCCCTCCCCGCTGATTTTACAGAACTGCATTGTTCCAGAGGCTGCCCAAAGTAAGAGATGCAAACTGGAGATAGGATTTTTCCTGAGAGATAAAGCAAAGGGACTGATTTGACTGCCAGTTCCTATTAGCTTTCCAAGATGCGTTGTATATTTCAGCAATATACATTCCCTCCCATCAAGGTGAATGTCACCATCACATAAACTGAGAATGGAGGGGAGGGGAGAGGAAGCAGATGTGTCTGAAGGCAGGATCTTACTGAATCACAGTGGGTCTCTAGGACTGGAACCTTGTAAAGATCATGTTTGGAAGGAGATGCATGCTAAAGCCACTGAGAATCACCATCTAAATCCTCACGCATCACTGTGAAAATGACCTGTTGGAAATGTGGCTGCACACCTTGTACATGCTCTGAGCTGCGAACTGCACCTGTAAACACCTGTAAATGGAAAGAAGTCACTCTCTTTGCTAGAGGGAGCTGCCATTTTGTGTCCCCATGCAGCCTGTGACAGGAGAAACACACACTGTGCTCTCTCTGGTAGAGACTTGACATGTTCTTTTTTTATTTTGTTGTTCAATCAATATAAAATAAAAGTAGTTCTTGGTGACTGTACATGGCTGCTTTTTGTAAGAAGAAGAATTCAATAATAACCAGCAGTGTGATTTCACACACAGCATATGCCTCATGCAGTATTGTCACCTGCTTTTGAGATGACTCTAGCCTGAAAAGAAGAAGGTGTTCCATTTAAAGTTTACACTGATGTGGAGAAAATGTTCTCAGTTCCAGTGCAATAAATGTTTAGTTCAGCCTTGAAAAATAGCCAAGAAAATTTACAAGCCCTGGCCACAAAATATATTTGTCTGACAATTACAGTTAATGCTATTTGTTCACCAATGAAAACAATTATTCACCTCTGGTAATGAGTATTGTTATTATCTGTTCTGCAGTAGCACTAGTTATGGACCAGGATCCCAGGTATAATTCTGCAAGGAAGACTGCTTTAGCTTGTCATTTCATTAGTTATGTTTCTTATGTCACATTTCAGTGCTTTATAATAAATTTTACACAGGGCTCGAGGGTTTCTTGTGCCTGTGCCATTCACAGTTTGTCTAGGATGCAATCACTCCACTCTTCTAATTCACATCAAAACTATGAAAGATGCAACCTAAAATCAAACAGAGACACTTGATGACATCAAAGCAAGTTTATCCAATGTGGGTGAAATTCACTCCTGTGCAGAGGCCCAGCAGAAGACTATACACCACTTAGGGCTTGTTATAAAACGGCCATTCTGGGTCAGACGAAAGGTCCATCTAGCCCAGTATCCTGTATTCCAACAGTGGCCAATGCCAGGTGCCCCAGAGGGAATGAACAGAACAGGTAATCATCAAGTGATCCATCCCCTGTCGCCCATTCCCATCTTCTGACAAACAGAGGCTAGGGACACTATCGCTGACCATCCTGGCTAATCGCCATTGATGGACCTATCCTCCATGAATTTATCTAGTGCTTTTTTGAACCCTGTTATAGTCTTGGCTTTCACAACATCCTCCGGCAAGGAGTTCCACATGTTGACTTTGCGTTGTATGAAAAAATACTTCCTTTTGTTTGTCTTAAATCTGCTGCCTATTAATTTCATTTGGTGACCCCTAGTTCTTGTGTTACGAGAAGGAGTAAATAACACTTCCTTATTTACTTTCTCCACACCAGTCATGATTTTATAGACCTCTCTCATATACCCACTTAGTTGCCTCTTTTCCAAGCTGAAAAGTCCCAGTCTTATTAATTTCTCCTCATATGGCAACCGTTCTATACCCCTAATAATTTTTGTTGCCCTTTTCTGAACCTTTTCCAATTCCAATATATCTTTTTGAGATCGGGCAACCACATCTGCACGCAGTATTCAAGATGTGGGCGTACCATGGATTTATAAAGAGGCAATATTATCTATCCCTTTCTTAATGATTCCCAACAGTCTGTTAGCTTTTTTGACTGCTGCTGCACATTGAGTGTATGTTTTCAGAGAACAATCCACAATGACTCCAAGATCTTTCTTGAATGATAACAGCTAATTTAGACCCCATCATTTTATATGTATAGTTGGGATTATGTTTTCCAACATGCATTACTTTGCATTTATCAACATTGAATTTCATCTGCCATTTTGCTGCCCAGTCACCCAGTTCTGAGAGATCCTTTTGTATCTCTTCGCAGTCTGCCTGGGTCTTAACTATCTTGAGTAGTTTTGTATCATTTGCAAATTTTACCGCCTCACTGTTTATCCCTTTTTCTGGATCATTTATGAATATGTTAAATAGGAATGGGCCATGTACAGGTCCCTGGGGGACACCACTATTTACCTCTCTCCATTCTGAAAACTGACCATTCATTCCTACCCTTTGTTTCCTATCTTTTAACCAGTTACCAATTCAACTGCTATGGCAGTGCAGCTGTGCTGCTGTAGTGCCACAGTGTAGAGGCTGTTTACAGCGATGGAAGGGGCTTTTCTATCACTCTAGTTGATCCGTCCCGCCGAAAGGTGGTTGCTAGGCTGCTGGAATAATTCTTCTGTTGACTCAGCTGTATTTACTCAGATATTTAGGTCATCTTAACTACATCTCTCAGGTGTGAATTTTTCACACCTTGAGCGATGTACCTAGGTCGACCTACGTTTTAGTTATAGACCAGGCCTTAAAGCCCTTTGTGATGAAGAAAACCTTGTTTTTCAGGTGGAAACAGAAGTAATTTATAAAGGTTACAGTCAAAGTACAGAAACAAGACCTTGTGACTCAGGTGACTGGTCAGTAACCTGAAATAGTGTTCTGAATATTGAATATTCATGACAAACAGGTTGCAAACAATCTGCAGACTCAGATATGCTCATGATAACTATTCATCTGACAATTTAATCAAAACTGTGATCTGTCTGCAGTGAGCCCACAAACAGAAAAGGCGGGCTAAATTTTTCAAATAAACTGTTTTCAATTAATAGATGGATCAACTTTAATCAGAACACAGATCAACTACCATGCTCCCCCATTATTATGATTAATGTATCTGTTCAGGACCAGATTCTGCCCCCCTTTATGTTGATTAGCACCTTACTCTGGGACTGCTTATGGAATAAGTTACTATTTAATATGAATGAGAGTGGCCGAATCTGGTGCCCAGAATTTGGGCACTTACATAATAGCACCCACAGGTATTATAGGTGTTTCAAAACAGAAATAAAAGACAGTCTCTGCCCCCAAAGTTTATAATCTACATTATAGAAGCAGCAATCAGTGTGGGGGGACAATCTCAGTGTTGCTAGCTCTCTTGATTTTATCATGAGAATCACAATATTTACTGTATTACTTAATGCAGCAGCTGTCGGAGTTGTGAAGATGGGAGAATCTCAGGGTTGGGTTTTTTTTAAATGTAAGTTTCTAAACCTCATGGTTATAAAGAAAATCTTAAAAAGCTGATCTGAGTGAACAGTAAAGGCTCAGAAACCAAATGGTAAATAAAGAGAAGATTTTTAAAAAGAAACTCATGATTCTTAAGCTGATGTCTTGATTTTGGGTTTCTGAGTCATGATTTCTGAGTACATGCGGTTGGCCATCCTGCAAAGAGTGAAGAGGGGATAGCAATCTTCTGATCAGACACTTACACGGCCAAGGCATGTTCTGGTCAAAATTCTATTGTCAAAAAGTAATGTAAAAGAAAATGAACATTTTTCTGTTTTTTTTTTTAATGAAAAATCATAAACTGAATTTTTTTTTCAAAAAAATGTTGGTAAAAAGGGTTTCCAAAAATGATTTTTTTTTACTAAATGTAGTTTTTGTTGAAAAAAATATTTTGTGGGAAATGGTGGTGAAATTTTCCTTTGAAAAATAATTGTCATTTTTCATTCAGCCCTGATGTGCACATATCATGGTAGCTCAGTTAGGCTTTCATTAATTATTATTATAATTATTGCCTAATCTGAGAAAAAAGAGCTCTGTGATCTGTGAACATTTGGATTATTCACTCTGGTTGAAAATGACCCCTACAGAGAAGGCCAGCAACAACTGGGGCCAAAGGGTATGTCTACACTCCAGTGAAACACCTGTGGCTGGATCATGCCAGGTGGCTTGGACTAAGAGGCTGTTTAATGGGGTATAGACATTCAGGTTAGCTTGTACACCACAACTGAACAGACCCTTAGCCCGAGCTAGCTGGCTCTGGCCAGCTGTGGGTGTTTAATTGCCGTGTAGACATACCCTGAGTAGCGCAGGGTCCTAATGCTGGCCCCATTGCACAGGGTTGAATTTCACTCATCATGAATAATTTGTTGTTGGCATTGTGGAAGAGGTGAGGTTTCAGGCTGGACTTGGGTGTGGGAGACCAGAACAGAGTGGACATTCCATGCTGAGGGGAGTAATGAAGAAAGTGAGAGAAACATGTAGGAGAAATCAACTACGAGGGCAATGGTACTTAAAGAAAATCATGGGCCAACTAGCTTTATTATCATTATTTTTATTTCTATTGTGGTAGCAGCTAGGAGCCCCAGATATGATTAGGACCCCATCTTCCTAAGTGCTGTACAAACACAGAACAAAGAGACAGTCCCTGCCCCAAAGCATTTATAATCTGTGTACTGTGCTTCAGGTGCCAGGCTCTATGCATCTAAAATAACTGCCTTATTTTCAAGGGACGGAACAGTCATAAAGCCCTGTGTGTATGTCTGACCGGCATATATTGGTTTGACTGGTTATTTTATATGCTGGGACCAATTATAAAATATGCTGAAATTTCCAGGGACTTTTCAAAGACAATGTCACATATCCATCCTTTCAGCTCTTATGGAATTCACTTCCGTGTCTCTAAGCTCCATTGCTATCAGGCGGGAGTGTTGTCAGCAGGGGACTGAGGGTTAGAACTCCTGCATTCTCTTCCCAGCTTTGCCACTCACTTGCTTTGAGACCTGGGAAAAGTCTGTCTCTGCACCTCAGCTTGCTTGTTTGTAAAGCTGAGATAATAATTCACCACCTGGACAGGTGTGTTGTGAGAACAGCTGGGAAAAAGGTGGCCAAAATATTCCTCAGAATGTCCTGTCCATTTTCTTTTGAAACAGAAGACCTTTTTGAAAGTCTCTAGCCACATATATCTGTATCTATCTAATTTGTATTTCTGGGGTACCTAGGTCTCTAGCCACAGACCCTGGGACTAGGTGCTGTACAAACACTGACCAAAAGACATCCCCTAACCCAAGGAGTTTATAGTCTAGGACAGGGGTCGGCAATGTTTGGCATGCGGCTCGCCAGGGTAAGCACCCTGGCGGGCCGGGCCAGTTTATTTACCTGCTGACGCGGCAGGTTCGTCCGATCGCGGCCCCCACTGGCCGTGGTTCGCGTCCCGGGCCATTGGGGGCGGCGGGAAGCCGCGGCCAGCGCATCCCTCGCCCACACGGCTTCCCGCCGCCCCCATTGGCCCAGGACGGCGATCCGCGGACAGTGGGGGCTGTGATCGGACGAACCTGCCGCGTCAGCAGGTAAATAAACTGGCCCGGCCCGCTAGGGTGCTTACCCTGGCGAGCCGCGTGCCAAACATTGCCGACCCCTGGTCTAGGATGAGAAACAACAAATGGATCCAGACAGATAGATGGGAGAGTACAAAGAAACAATGAGACAGTACTGGTCAGCGTGGCAGGTAGCGCTCCAGCGGACTAATCGCTGTCAAGATGTTTTTGTAGGCATCACAGAAAATAAGAGTTTTAAGGTGGGTTTTGAAGGAGGATAATGAGGTAGCTTTGTGGGTGTTTACAGGGAGCTCCGAGTTGTAAGGCTTAATTAATGTAGATAAAGCACCTATGAATGATCCTGGAGAAGTTGCTGCTGTACTGTTATAACTGTATAAAGTTCTACAGTATTTGCTCAGTGTAAAGTTCTTTGTGAGCTAATTAACCCCCAATAGGAAATAACAATAGATGGGAACATATGAAAAAGTAATTTAGATGTTCAGGAAATACTCTAAACATGTTTGGCGCATATAAACATATGCTTTCAGCTTGTCTGCCTTCAAATAGCTCCTAAATAATACAAATAAATACAAAGGATCAGAGGGTTTCTTTTGGATGATTAACTGTGGCATTATTATTGCTCATACACCCAAAGCATGACATTTCCAATCATAGCCTCTCTTCACTCACTATGAAAGGAATGATTGTCATATCCTGACATGTTTATCATGGTGAAGCTGAGCGGGGGCTTTCTGTCGATTCACTCTCCAGCTGTTAGAACTAACGGAATCTGATCTTATTAAAATCAAGCCCACCTCCCTCTTACTGTTGTAAAAAAAAAGAAAGATACATCAGGCCTGATTCTGCATTGGCTGGCACCCTATTTAATCAATACACCCTGGGATGTAAAATGAGCTGGTAAGCGCTCTAACGCTTAACACTCACTTTGCACGGTTGCAATGAGAGCAGGGTGCTGAGTCAGGCCCACAGAGGGACCTTCTCTTGAGATGTGGATTAATTTCTGTGAGTTGATGTTGGGATCAGTGATGACTGGATTGATCCAAAGGGTCTTAATGATGAGATGTCTGCCATGCAAGGCCAATCCCACAGAGATATAACAATCTGGCTGTTGTACATTTAAAACCATCTTGTTCCTCAGGAAGGTGCTAAAAGGATTAACTTGCTCCCATATCCCTCCTGCCCTGGCCACATGTACCATCCAGCACATTCATCATAAATAATATGGCAGCCTCTGTCAATTTATGTGTCACAGCTGTATTGAATTGTCTGACAAACTGGGGAGTCTGTGGCAATACCAATTGATTACAAAGTCATTTGAAATCCTGCTTGGCTTCCAAACTGGGGTAGTGGGAAGCATGCAATGGCAGGAAGAGCTGAAGGACTGTCTTGTGGGGCAGCAGGAAGAGGCAGTTGTCACCCAAGGGTCCAACATATAGATCTGTCTCATGTCGCCATCACCCCAGTATATGAACTCCTCACAATATTTAATATATTTATCCTCACAACACCCCTGGGAGGTACGAAAGCACTTTCATCCCTATTTTACAGATGGGGAACTGAGGCACTAAGTGATTTGCCTAAGGTCACACAGGAACTCTGTGTCAGAGCAAGGAATTGAACCTGGATCTTTGGCTGGCACCCTAATCACTATGCTATCCATGCATCCCTAGAGATGCACATTGCTCCAAAGCTAGCAGTGACTGGTAAGGAGAAGCAAGCCAGGCACACTGCAGGGACCAGCCTGTTCTCTCCTAAACGATGGCTCAGCTTGCACATTGTCTTTGTGATACCCTGAAGCAGAACCCACTCTGAGGTCCCCTGCTAGGATGGTGTGGCTCAACATTCCAGGCCTTAATGTCACAATCTTTCTCTGCAGCGCTGGCCAGTCTCCCTTTAGCTGTTGTGATTCTAGAACACATGTAAAAGACAATGTACTAGATGCACCACGAGTGTGGTCCCTGGTTCTTCATCAGCAAAGGAGTCTCAGTAGGAGACGACTTATTATGATTTCACAACACGCCCTTGGACTGCTGCAGCCTCTGGGCAGGTCTGCACTTAAAACGCTGCATCGGTGCAGCTGCACCATTGTCGTGCTTTAATGAAGACGCTCTATGCTGATGGAGAGAGCTCTCCCATCGGCGGAGTTAATCCACCTCCACGAGAGGTGGTAGCTATGTCAGCAGAAGAAGCTCTCCTGCCGATAGTGTTATGTACATCAGTGCTTGGGTCAGTATAACAATATCGCTCAGTGGTATGGATTTTTCACACCCCTGAGTGATGAAGTTATACCAAAGTAATTCTGTAGGGTAGACCTGCTCTATGTGTGAAACATGCTAAGGGACAAAGTCCCAAAATATGGGAGACAAGAAAGGGGACAGTTTGTTGTCTAGATATCAGAGCAAAGGACTTGGTGGCAGGACTTCTGGGTTTTGTTCCCAGTAATTCCAGTGGCTCACTGGGTGATACTGAACAAATTACTTCACCTCTCTGTGAAGATGGGAATAATGGAATGTAACTTTCTTGTAGGAAAGGGGGGCGGGTTATGAGGATTAATTAATATATGTTTAGTGCTTTGAGAGCCTTCGCTGACAGAGAGAGAGAGATTGATGAAAGGTGCTAGGGAAGGGCAAAATATTCTCATTAATAAAGAAAATAGCAGAGCAGGGACCCTGAAATGAGAAGGGATTCATTTCTGCAGTCCAAATAACTTTGTCTAAAGTCCCCAGCTGCGCACTGAGTCATTTTAGAGGTAGTACAAGGTTTATATGTGGGATGGAGGCAGCCTTCACTCATTTTGAGGGTCTGTCCTTCCTTAGGTGAGGAACAGACCTTCAAACTGGCAGGGATGAAGCTGGAAGAAGGTCCAAGAGAAGGATCGGAAGCACCCAGGAAGAGTGAGAATTTCTGCAGCCACACTGAAGGTGAGAAGGATATTCAACCTGAGGAAGGAAAGCCCTCCTTGAACAAACGCCCTCTCTCTTTCTTACTCTCTCAAGATGGGCGTAAAGTACAAGCCACCTCAGCAATTTAATGGAGCAGAACCTGGCTTTAAGCTGTTCCCATAAATGTTTACAATCTCCTAATAATTAACATTTAATGCTATATTAATTCATTGATGGGCTTTCATTTCCTTTTTAACAGCATGGCAATTTTTCTTCTCCCCCTTTGCTCTTTTGTTCTTAAAAGAGGGGAAAGCAAAGAAAAAGCAGCAACAGGAAAAAAAAATGTGTGTGACAGGATGAGCTTATTCTGCTTCCTTCCTTCTTCTTCCAGGGAATAATGGTCCCTGGAGAACTGAGGCTGGAGAACAGAAGGGTCTTCTCTGTAGCATGGAGGACTAGGGGGAGGGGAGATATGCAGAAATCCAGTTTTTGCTGTGGATTCTGAGGAGGACGCTCAACCCCCCAGGCAGGGGACATGTCACTTTCTATTGACCCTCATGGGCCATCTTGGGAATGGCACTGAGTCTAGCGGACACAAGGGCCTGGTTTTCGTTTACGCTAAGGCCCCTTTTACACTGCACTGGTAGCATAAAGGGGATTTAAGGTGAATGTGAATGTAGTTTTCACCCACTTCAAGGCCCTTTTACACTGCCAGAGGGGTGTAAAGTGGCCTTTAATGTAAATGCAAAACAGGACACATGTCTACCCCTCATGCTGGCCAGAACTATGGATGCAACATAGAAACATGAAGGGGATTAAAATGAGGGGAAATTGGGGATTGCAGAGAAAACCCCCAGAACCAGTATGTTTTAAAAAATGTTATTCATTTTATGTGTCCTGTTGAAATGCTTTCAGTGCTGCCCAGATCACACATGTCCCACTCCCCTCCCCCTCTCGTTGCCTCTCTGGCTGAGATGTTTATTTAAGTGTCCTGAAAACTTTATCTGGAAATCAATTCCCTTCTCTTTCCCTTGTTCGCCCTTCCACTTTCCCTTCCTCCCATTCATCACTTTGAAAAATGACCCATTTTCTCTCTCTTACTTGGTTCCCCCTCCTCACCCCAAGCTCCCCTCAGTCCTTGTTGTTGTGATCCTCGACAGGAAAGACTCCCATGTCATTAATTAATGGTGGTTATTTGGGGAAGTCACAACTAAATAGCCAGGCTGGAGTTCAGGGTGACAGATGGCCCTTCTCACAGAATGAAAAATCTCATTCGTTCCATGGCTGCTGCTGTCATGGGGCTCAGACTCTTTACAGCCAGCCAGCCTGGGCCCTTAACCCCTCCACTGCTGCACAGAGATGCCCATCTGAGGGGATACGACCAAGCGTCCTGTGCGGTGACAACCCCTCCTAGGGCTTCAGGCGCTCCAATTCTTGTGATGAAGTTAAATAAATCTGCAGACAGCCTGAGACAATAGCTCTGAGAGATGTGAACTGCCCCATGCATCTCAATGGGCTGTTAACGCCAACACCCACTGCTTTGTGAGTCCCATCAATACTACCCCAGTGGAGGCCTCTGTGTGGCAGGAGAAGAGTGCAGGTGTACAGCCCACTCACCCCAGCATCTATACCCCAGCTACAGAAAGGCCTCTGTACTTACCTCTACATCTGACCCCATCTCTCTGGGGGGACCGGGGACCCCTGCTACCACCCCTACTGCTCTCAAGGGCAGACCATGCTGATGCTGGGGAGAAAAGGGGGTGGCTCATTGTCCTCTATAGGCTGGGCTCCTTGGTCAGACTATGTTTTCCATTGGTGCACAATAATCTCCCCTTATGCAGAGGTGAGGGGGTGCACCATGGGAGTTCCTGGCCATAGTGCATTATGGGAGATGTAGTCCTGCTAGCAAGACTAGCCCATAGTGTAGAATGGGGACACAAGACAGCCAAACTACAACTCCCATGAGGCATTGCAGCAGCATAGCCAAATCAAAATACTTTGGTTTTTCAGACAATACTTTGGTTTTAGCCCAGTGTAATAGGGCAACCCATCAATTATTGAGCACCCTGTTGCCCATGCATGACTAAGCGGGGTTTCTGCCTCTCTAGCACCTTCCTGTTGATGTTGGTGGTCACTTTCTTCTGGCACCTTAGCCTCCTGGCCAGGCACATACTCCCTGTTTTGGGGTACCACAGTCCTACATTTATAAAATCAGCACCATCAGGCACACTTCAGGCCCTCAGGACTTCCCCTGGTGTCCCCACTGCTAAGCCACTCAGTCACTACCAGCTCAGATATTTCCCACTCTGGCTGGCTCCCCACTAAATTCCTATCACAATCCCTCAATCCCTAGTTATGGGGCCTGTTTTGGGCTCCCCACGCAAAAATCTCTGTTTCTTGCTGACCCTCTTTTGGGCCTGGTTCCATGCCTTCCTCCAGACTTTGATAACTTCCCAGCCTTCTTCTCACAGGTTTTGCAACCCACCTGGCTTCTCTCAGGTTTCCTACTGAGCCAGGAACCCTGGCCTCCTACCATCCAAGCCTCCCTGCTTCTGGCCTGGCCATCTACTCTGAGGGCTTCCTACTGTTGACACAACCCTTTCCCAGGTATATCAAGGCAGCCTTAATTAAGACCAGGCACACCCCTTTCCTAGGTATAGCAATGCTGTTCTAATTAAGACCCTGCCATTTGCATTAACCCCTTCTTGGGTCCTGTTGCTTCCTACCTAAAGTCTCCTGGGGCCACTATCCTTTCAAGAACATGGCACTGAATCAATCCTGAGACACACAAACTATTTCAGTTTTCAGGCATTCAATGTTTTGACAAAAAATTGAAATTTCCCACAGAAAGCAAATACTTTTTGTGAAAAATTTCACTTTGTCAATAACCCACTCTTCTATTGAAAAAGAGTTTTGATGGAAAATATTTGACCTTCCCCTATTGCTAATATTATTATAATGCCCCAACAGAGATGGAGGCCTCATTCTGCTAGGCACTGTACAGACCCAGAGTAAAAGACAGTGTCTGCTCTGACGAGTATACAAGCTAAACAGAGAAGTTGAACAAAAGAGATTATCATTAAGACTACGATTTAGTCACGGAGGTCACGGCAGTCATGGATTCTGTGACTTTACCGGACCTCGGTGACTTCTTCGGTTTCAGCTGGGGCTGGAGCCAGGGCTCTGCTCCCCTGTCCTGCAGCTGGGTTTGCAGCCTGGACCGTGTGCCCCTGACTCGCGGCGGGGGCTGCGACTGCGTCTGTGTGCCCCTGCCCCGTGGCTTCCGCCGGGGGCTGCAACTGGGGCCATGTGCTCCTGTCCCATGGCTTGCAGTGAGGGCTGAAGCCCACCATGTGCCCCTGCCCCGCAGCTTGTACAGTTATTTTCAGTAAAAGTCGCGGACAGGTCACGGGCTATATGAATTTTTGTTTATAGCTGGTGACCTGTCTGTGACTTTTATTAAAAATAACCGTGACAAAATCTTAGCCTTAATTATCATCCCCATTTGACAGATGGGGAACTAGGGAGTAAAGTGAATTGCCCAAGGTTGATCAAGAAATCTGTGGCAAAAGCAGAAATTGAACCAAAATCTCCTGAGTCCCATCTCAGTATCTTCACCACAAGATCATCCTTCCTCTTCACAGAAAGCATCGCCTTTCATCCTTGAACCTAACTCACCTTGCTGTGAGAGAGGGATGGGAGCTCATTCAGCCTCCCTCAGAAAAGAAATGAAAGAACTTTGTGTTGGGACAGAAAAAAGCCCATGGGAATGGGGCTTCATTCACCAACCATGAAGGTCTGATGTGGCATTTTCTGCAGTGGCTTCAGTGACCCTTGTTGTGGCTCCAGGTTGACACACTGGCAAATGAGGGGCAAAAATGATCACAATCAGAAATAAACGCATAAATGAATTTTAAAAATGAAGCCATTTCTCCACCTCCCACCCCCATTTGGGAAGTGTAAAAATGCACACTTAGTTCAGCTTGACATGCAAATGCAGATGCCGTCTGCTCTGCGTTTCCATGACTAATCTCATCTGCACTCAGGACCCCCGCCCCCAACATCTGTTCCCCATATTCTGTGCCTAGCTAGCAAAAGGGAGGAAAAATAGAAAAATAAGAGATGGGGAAATGCACAAAAGCTGTGGAAAAAATGTGCAACGGGAGTTAGAAATTTCATTTTATGTCTTGGGGTCTGTCACCTTGGTGTTGTGAGCTCAACCCTATAAAGCTGGGATTAACAGCTCCAGTGTCCTAGAGCCGCTGTAGAGCCTAATGGAACACACCTGGCCAGCACCCACCTCTGTCCCTTTCTGACGATCCGCAGGTTTTGCTCTGAAATGACTTTATTTACAAATACATAGTGTTTCCTCTGAGTGCTGAGCCTTGTGCTAGGGCATGGGACTTCCTTTTCTGGCTCTGGTCCCCTAAGGTATTTGCCAGGACCAGTACAATAAAATATAATTAGGACTATGCTCATACTTGTGGCAGAGTCTAACGCCAATGGTATCATGTTATCTGACAAAGAGACTGCAATCCCCTAGCAATAAAAGCTGTTGTAACAAAGGGAGGCTGTCAAGGTTGGCTGGCACATTTTACTTATGGTTTTTTACATCTAGTCACAAAACCCATGTAATTCTGCAGATGTGGTACTTACCCTAAACAAATGCTGCTGAGGGAAATTTCTCCAAGGCACAAGGAACAGTTAGGCACTTAACTCCCACTAAAAGGCATCTGGAATTAGTCCCCAAGTGCCAGCTGTGCCTCTGAGAAATCTCTTCGGGCTGCCTTTTCTTTAAAGTTAGGGCTCACAGCCCAGCACTAACATGTACTACAGCTCTTATAGGCAACCCTACAAAAACAAAGCTTTGTGTGCAGCCCTGTATGCCCTATAAAAACAAACCAGTAGGCATATTTGATGAAGGACGAACAAGTTTCTACCACAAATCTCTTTCTATACTTTCTTCCATGCTATCCCTTGTGCAGGAAACTGCCTCCCTCAATTAGTCCATAAAGCCACTCCCCACCAATCCCCCAAATCCCACTCCAAGACTCATTTCTGCTGTGACAGCAGCAAGAAGTCAACCAGCCAACAATGGTTGGGTGTGTAGCAGCTAGGGATAGATTGATATTAGCAATGATTTCATTTTCTAGATTATAGGGACAATGTTATGTTCAATAACAGTGCATAAAGCAATTATTTTTTAAAAAGCATATGAAGATTACCTTGTAAATTCCTTCTGTAGTTAACAATTTGTGGTCAGCTAGATCTCACCTAGACTTTGTGTCATGTGGGTAGGAGAATTTGTGCAAAACTCACCAGAGCTGTGTGTGGAGGCCCAGGACTGGAAGAATAGAGGTGTGCTGCAGGTAAGGACTGAGCATCAGTAAAAGTGACAAGACTGGAGGACTGAGGTGCATCAGTATAAAGGTGGGAGGTAGAAGTGGAATAGCAGGCAGTGCTGCAGGTCAGGGATGAGGTGCACTGTCAGAGCCACATAGGGTGGGTGCAACTGGAGGCATTTGGTGGTGTGAATGGGCAGATGTTGGACCTTTCCTTTTCTCTCCCCACCCTCCACCCCTGACATTCCCCACCGTTCCCCAGTGATGATGATCTAGCAATGGTATTTTATGTAAAATGGCCATCTGAGGCCTACAGCCCATGGGACTTTCACTAAACAGAGACAGAAAGGGAGTCCTCAAGCTGAGGGGCTTGGGTCAGATCCCTGCCAAAGATACTCTGTGTTTGAGAACAGTTTCCTTTTCCTTGCTAACCCTTTGATTTTTATCTGCCTTTTTCCTGTAGTTTTTCTTTATGTCAGTAATTAATCATTTTTTTCTTAATGAGGAAGCACCAATTTCCTTGGGAAGAAACACAGTCTGCACATTTCAATCGGTGGCTGGACTGGTGTACACGAAGCATCGGATAGGCCAGAGACCCTGCCAGCGAAACATTCCGTGACACAAAGGATGTAGTTCAATGGTGTCAAGTCCATTGATGTTGATTGAGCGACACAGGGGTTGGATATGGCCCCAAAGCTGGGATGGGGGAGAGAAGGTCCCTTCCTTGCATGCTCCCCCATCAACCATTAATATAAGGATAAGCATGGTTAGGAAAACTAGGTATGTCAGAGTCCCCAAAGAGATCTTGGAAGAGACCCAGCTGGGGCCCAGATCAGCATAAGGGAATTGAAATCCAGGCTTTTCATAATTTTCTATTAAAAAATCTGTTGTCTTTATGAAACATTAATTAACAAACAGTAACATGAAAAGACTCTGTCGAAGCTGATGGGCACAACATTTGACCTGCTCTCTGTGTGTATCATCATTTTTTTTCTGTCTGTCTGTGAAGTCCTGGTAAATATTTATCTTTTTGTTTTGTTTTTCAAATCAAGTTCTTGAGTGCTCTTTTTTCTCAGCTGAGCACACATGGGCCACCCTGCACTGACTAAACAGTACGTACAGCCCAATGCACATGAGCAGCCGCACCACTGAGTGTGAACAACTCATTACTCGTGAGCAACTCTACAACAACAGAACAGTGTACGCTGCCCTATATGTGTGGGCTACCCCACAAAATTAAACCAGGCTGCAGCTCAGCAGGAAGAGTACTGACCCATTTCAAGACATTCTACCATAATATGGCCAATAGAAAACTTTGGCCAACATCAAGACATAGACACTGCCCATCTCTCCCTTTTTGATGTCAACTTTTACATTCACACATCATTTCCCTGGGCATTTTCCAGTCCTTGAGGGACTCACACCACCCTCAAAAATAATTTGAACAGTTTCAGGTTCCCTCAGGTCACTTGAGCACCAAACATATTGTAATACTGGATCTGACAGAGCCCAAGTTTGATGAATTTCAGAGCACCACTGCAAAGCCTACATCTATTCCTGTTTTTTTCCTGGGAGGGTGATATGTGATGGTGGGACTGTGTTTTGTTTCAGCTGGGGATGTATAGATAGACACCAGACAGACAGACATTGATTCAATGGTGTGCATATAATTGTATCGTTATTTGTTACACATGCACCTACAAACCACATTCAGAACATTTTTATGGCCTGCAAATAATAGCAACAACATAAACATTAAGGACCCGATTCAAAACCTGCTGAAATGAATAGGAGTCTTTCCATTTACTTCAATGGATTTGGAATATGCCCCCAAATGGCAAGTAACTTCTCCCAATTTAATGTGCCCATATAGATGAGCCCACACCACCTCCAGTGTTCCCTTTCCCCCCACCCACCTCCCTCAAATCTCTGGTGTCTCCATTTTCTCCCTCCACAACCCATACAATCCACCCTGCACATTCTGGGTCACTTTTTGCTTTCTTATTTCAGCCTCCCACAGAGCTCTGAAGGCTGGGTAGAATTATGGAAGCTGAAACAAAGTGCTTGCTGGAATGCTGATGAATGGGACTTCCCTCATATAATTCCAACACATTCCGGACTTCCTCTGAGAATACCAGCTGAAATGAAACATCAGTGTAATAAGGCAGCAAAGAGTTTATCTGCTTCTTTTGGGAGCTTCCATCGCTCCAAGTCCTCCTACAAGTACAGTTATGGAAAAATAACTCAGATGAATCAACCCCTGACGGCTTGTCACTGCTCCCAAAGGTTGGGTCTCTCCCTTCAATGCAGAGAGGCATGGGAAGAGCAGATAGAAAGGATGTGATGCAAATGGAATTACTCACCCATCACTGACATGTTGCTGGTGCTTGTTTTCCCCTATAGGGACTTGCATTCATCAAAGTTGATCGCCTATACACAGACCTGCCATGCAGGGTCATTTACTGACAGATATTTGCACTCTTCTCCTGAGCGTATCTCAATTGCAGAAAAATACCCATGAAGAGTAATGTTGGTGCGAAGTCTGAGCCACCTCCAGCTGTTGTTTTCTTTAGAGTTTTTTTTTAAATTGCCGTTAGATGAAATCTTACAAAGGGTCAGAAGGGAACCGATGAGTCACTGTCAGGCCTCTATCCCATCTCATCTCATCCCAGCCCTGCCTGACCCCATACCATTCAATCCCATCCCAGCCTAGAAGCAGAGTTGGAAAAGGCTTCTTAGCGATCTATTCTGTCTTCCAACCTATTATATCCCAAAATTCCATCTGTACCTAAACCGTTCCATCCTATCTATTCTCATCCATCCCCCATCTTACTGTTTTTCCCCTTGGCTAACTAATCCCCCCCCCATCCCAATGTCACACCTCATTCCTCTTTTTAATTAACCCCACCTAACCTACCCTGACCCTACCCTATCTAGCCTCCAGGATCTCAGTCCGGAACATCTTGGCCCTTCTATCTCACCCTGACCAGTGGCATTCATATATTTCTTTCAGGTCACAGAGGAGCCAACACTTGTAAATGTTTTGTAGAGATCTGGCTGCAGAATCTTTAGAAGTGGGGAATAATGTCTTCTCCTTTATCATGATAGAAATTACTGAGACAAATGCATCCAATGAAGTCAGTGGAGTAGCACCTGGGATTAATTTAGTCCATTATGTTTCCTATGTTGAGAGCTATGAGGAGACAAAAAGTGTTCTGTCTGTGTTAAAATGCATGGAATACTTCAGATGTAGAAGGTGCATGAGGGAGAAGGACTGGCTGGTACAGTGGCTTAATGAAGTGATGGCTGTAATGTAGAAAGTATGGAGACCAGGGCTCAAACCCTGCTCAAGTCACAAGCAAAATCACTTTGCTTGTCTCAGCCTACTGCAAAAAACATGATGGTGATCTCCTCAGTGATACTAGTGTGCAACCAAGGCTGTAAATGGAGTAATGAACAAGGATATACATCTAGTAGAAACCCAGTGGGAAAGTAAACCTAAGGCTTGTCCAGTGAAAGAGGCCAGAAACATGGAGATCAGATGGTGGAGAAAATGGGGTATGTACAGTAGCTGTGGCTTTAGCAGCTTTCACCAGCACTCAGTTCCCTGAAAGAAAAGGACAGATTTAGAAGGGGAATAAGTTCCATTTCCAAAATTCTGAGGGGGGCTGAACACCAACAGAGTTAAAAAAGCACATGAAATGGTAGAGTTCTCTGCTGGCATCTGTCTGACACGGCAGGTCTCTGCTCATCCTCCTTGGTCCATGGTAGTGAAATGAACAATGTGCTATGAGACACAGATGCAACCACTCAAAAACTGACTCCCAGGCACTTCAACATGCATACAAGCCCTGATTGAAAAATGCTGATACCCAAGTTTGATACCAACTTGGCTTTAATTGGAGAATTATTTGCAACTCTTTTCCTGGCAACAACAACAACAACAACAATCTCTCTGTGATGGGTTGAAACACTGCCAGGCACATTTTTCAAGTGAAAAGAAAGCAATAAAAGGAGAACCCCCACCCCCCAAATCTCAGCAAACAGCTGCAGCAAACCCTGGTGTTTTGTTTTTATCTTCGCCGAGTGCTGGGCCCATCTCTCGTCTTGTGAATCCACCGCCTCTTAATTACCCTTCAAAGCCACAGCAGTGGGGAGGGATGCAGCTGGGACTCTTTTTCTCAATTCTCCTCTGGCATGCGGCTGGGAAGCAGGAGTCCAGCAAGGATTCGACGTGCCTGAAAGCTACAGAGAATGGAACAACTTGGAACCAAATGCACTAATTGCCTTTTTTTTTTTTTTTTTTTTTTTTACTTTGCTGGTGTGGGTGGGGAGGAGGGGAATCCTCCCGTTATCCTGGCTTTATTATTAATAAATAACACTTTTCACCTCTGCAGCGCATTTCGCCCAAGGGTCATCAAGCTCTTTACAATAATTAACTCACGAAGCCTGACAAACCCTCGCCTGAGAGCTAATGGTAGTGATAACATAAACAACGCTTCCCATGTTGGATGCACTTTAAGCTCATTAGGTAGATGAGCAGGATTATACCTATCTCACCTCTGGTGAAACTACCAGAGGCACAGAAAGGTTAACTGACTTGACAGCAGGGCGAGTATTTGGACACAAGAGGCATAGCTCTCAGGCCCTTGGTCAAGATCACATCACAAAAAAGCAGAAATGGTCCCACTAAGTCCATCCCACCCCACGCGCAGGATTTTTTTCCTACAGGCATTTGAAGTGACAAATCTACTTTTACATCTCAAGCATGGGGAATGGGGCTTCCATTCCATTGTTTAGAAGATAATACCACGGTGTAACAGGCCAGTTAGGGAATTTCCCCAGATACTCATCCTAAACTTTCTCTTCTTAGTTGCATCCCAACTCTCCGAGATGAGCCCCCTCACTCCACCCTGAATAACCCCCTCCCTCCTTTGTGTTTGTGCACCCACATTCACGTATACTGTATACCCCCTCACTTTTAACCACTTCCTTCCACACGGGTCCCATGTCAGGATGACTGGTCTTTTGGGGTAATGGAACTACAAATGAGCAAAGATTCATCAATTGATTTGGCTGGCAAAGCAACCTAATGGCAGTATATGGCGCTGCTTCCATCTAGGCTCTGAGTATGAGTCCCATGCTTAGATCCTGAGCTGCCTGGGATGGCAGGAACTGGGATCCCTGCAGAAACAGCACAAGGGGTAAAGGAAAGTGTTGTGTGGGTCACTTTTCAGTTGGGGGGTTATTGTTTTCTTAAAATCGATACAAACTCTATGATAGACACAAAAAGTGCCTTACACCAATATATCTTATTCCCCTTCTCTTACCAGAATAAGCTATACCAGTTATAGGCAGCATGACTTTGGAGTCTACATCTCTGCAGTAGGACTCAGATGTCCTATTCCCATCACTGGCCTGCTGGCTGACCTTGACTGCTCTGTGCCTCAGTTTCCTCATCTGTAAAATAGGGATAATGATATCTTTGTAAAGCATTTGAGATCTTCTGGTGAAAAGCACTAAATAAGAAATAGGTATTATTATTATTTATACTGGTATAACTGTATCCACACGGCAAGGTAATACCCCTTTATTTATATTGGTATAGTTTAAGTGGTACAATTTTTGTGTATAGGTATGCCCTAGGCATTACTACAAGGGAGGAAGAGACACTTAACCAACATTCCTAACCTCCTAAAGGGTTATTTAGGTTGTTTGGTCTGAGGTTTGGGGTGATGGTTCAGCTCAGTTCTTTGATGTGAACCAGTTCATCTCTCTCTATTTATAGAACATTTTAGGTATTTTCAGAAGTAACATATTCTCCCTGCAAAATGTGCTAGTTTATCATGACTGTAGTTGTTGGCATTAAGAGGGGATATGATACAAGTAGGTCAAATCAAGAATGTTATAGAGAAAATAAATCAGGAGCCCCTACTTATTTACAAGAACAGGGTGGCATTCAATGGAATAAATGCAATACACATTAAAAGGAAATGTTTGTTTTTACATAGCATGCGATCAGCCTGGTGAACTCATTGTCACAAGATATGATTGAGGCAAGCAGCCTAGTAAGATTAACAAAGGAACTAGGTATTTATATGAATAATGAAATCATCTACAATTATATTACATAGTAAAGCATATGGAATATAAATGGAGGTGAATGAAAATTGAAATTTTCTTCCCCTGGGAAATTTTGATATTTCCACATTCGTTTTTCATCCCAAAATCAAAAGTTCTGAAAAATTTCTATTAGGAAATATCACAACATTGATCAAAATGAAATATTTTAACAGTCTCAAATCAAAATGTTTTCGTTTATATAATTGAATCAAAGTGTTTAGTTTTGAGCCACTTTACCATTAAAGTGCATCTGCCTATGTGGGTACTATGCCTCATGGGAGGTGTAGTTTGGGTGTCTTCTGCCCCCATTCTCCTCTATGGGCCAGGGTCGCTGGCTGGACTACATCTCCCATGATGCAGCAGATGGGTTGCTCAGTGTGGAGACTATGGTGCATCATAGGAGATGTGATTCAGCCAAGGAGCCCATTCCCATGAAGGAGAATGAGCCCATGAGACAACTCCCATGAGGCACTGTGGTGCCACATGCAGATGCGGTTTAATCATGATCTGGCTCAAAATTAAACATTTCAGTTCAGTCTGATAAACCAAAATGTTTTGATTTGGGTTGAACTGACTCAAAACAAAATATTTCATTTGGATTTTCCCCAATGAGAAATTGAAAGTTTCAGCAAAATCAAAATTTTTGCACAGAAAATTCTGATTTTGTGGAAACTACAATGTATGTCCAAAAATAATTTTGACAGAAATTTTCCAACCAGTTCTAAATACAGCCTCCCCCTCTTCAGGGCATGAGCCAAACATAAACTGCTTGGAGTTAGGAAGAAACTTCTCCTATGGGCAGATTATTCCATAACTGTTCATTATGGGATTTCTTGCGATGTCCTCTAAGGTGTCTGGTACTGGGCACTGCCAGAGACAAGATGCTGGAATAGATGGATCACGGGGCTAATCCAGTTTGGCAGTTCCTATGTTATAGTTTGTCCTGTGTCATGATGTTGCATTATAATGCCACAAGCAGCACAAGGCCCTAAGTGACACTGTTGGACCAACCCCAAAGACTTCTCTGGCAGACCCTTTAATATGCTGGCTCACCAGGGGCTGGATCCCCAGGCTGAAATCAGCATAATCCCACAAATACCCGGACGTGTAGCAAGCTCAGTTCAAATGAAAGCATTTATGGTCCGGAGTCTGGCAAGCAACATTTGAAACTATGTAGCAAAAGCAAAACAGAGCCAGACAGCATATATTTCCTTTGCTTTGAAAGGCAAAACTCAAAATTAAAGGATTTAAACCTTTTTAATTTTTTTTAAAGGAATTAAAACAAAAATTCACATCTGGAATGACAACTTCTAACCCTAACCCCACCACCACCCCAAATTAATTAGGGCTTGTAATGGAAATGCTGACAGACTCATAACTCCAATCTTTCAAACACAGTCCTAGCATTAAGCTGCTGCTAAAGCCCTCTAAGAAGTGGTCTTGGAGTGACATCATTTTAAAAGCATTAGCACAGAAACATGCACACAATGGTATGAAAGCACATGACACAACTCCCAGAGGCCCTAGTGAATTGAGGGTGCATACAAGGTGACATTTCATCCCTCACCTGATATGGTGTGTGCTTTCCATACAGGAGCTGCCGTAGGACTAAGAGCTGGAGCCCCTGGCCCCATCTGTAGGTGCACAAGGCCTGAGATGCAATGAAAATGCTGTATTTCAGCCACACAGATGGGAGAAGGAGAATGGGAACTCACAACCCCCGCAGGCCATGTTGTTTTTGCACAAGACTATGTGCATGGGGAAGGAGTGAGGGCACAAGCAATGGTGCACAGTGTGGATTTACTGACCCAAAGCCTTGCTGAGGGGACTCAGAGAGACCCGTGGATGCTGATGCTCCCCAAAGGCTGCAGTAGTGGCTGCAGCCTGGTTAGGTGCGTGGTCCATATCCTAGCCCCTGACTGGAGGAGAAGGATTCTGTCTTCCCTCAGTTCCCATGTATTTCCTGCAGGCAGAGAGAGCTTTTGTACTTGAGCATTGCTTATGGGATAAGGACTTGTCCTGAGAGAGGGGAATGAGGGACTCAATAAGATATTGCAACTATCTGAGGATATAAGCACCCAGTGGAGAGGAATTGTTAATGAGGCCTGCCGGGTGGAGCAAGGAGGAGTGGGGTGAAAGTGAGCAAGGAAAAATTTGTGCACATCTTTAAAAAAACACTGACGGTGGGTTTCAGAGACAGTAGCCTGGTCTCCCATGAGAAGTGATGGATGCCTTGGCCCTGGAATGAGAAGCCCTTCAGGCTGGGCTTTGCCTTCCCCAGTTTGAGTCAGATACAGTCTGAGCTTTAACCTCCGCTCTAGACTGGGGCTGGAGCTGTATTTACAATACATGTCAGTTTTGCAAGCTCCCTATCAGATGTGCTCAGCCTCCACCAATCTCTGGCGATATTTACAAGCAGGCTGGACAAAGCACTAGAGAATATGGACCAAGGATCAATCCTGAATGAGCCAGAGGGATGGACTCTTCTTCTTTCTTGCCACTTCCTTCTTCAGAGTTAATGATGTTTATAGCCTTCTTCCAAAATGTCTGATCCTATGCCAGGCTGTCATGCACATTGGTCTCTCTGAGGGTAGCTGATGTACTGAGTTGATGTACTGAGGCTTTGGTCTCCCTCTTGCTTGACTTCCATCCCACAGTCACTGCAAGAGTCATCCTAATGATATAGCTCTTTGGTCTCCACTAGGTATGCCCATACCAACCTAGCCTAGCCTCCCTCAACTTGTCTTCAATTGGATCAACCTGCATTAGGCACCTTACACCTCAATTCGTTTCCTATCACGGGGCACCCAACCATTTGGCTGTCTCAACATCTTTGTTTCCGTGGGGGAGAGCATACTGACATCCTCTCTTGTGTCAGGCCAAGTCTCTGTTCCGTACATTAGAATGCATCGAATCACGGTTCTATACCTTTTAACTTTATTGGCACCTTTCTGTCACAAAAAACTGGGGTCAGCTTTAGTACACTGCTGGGATTCAATCAGCAGAGCCCCACCGTCAGCAACCATGGATGCTAGGTATTTATATTCTTTCACTCTTCTAAGTTCTCTGCCTGAGATATCCTTTATGTGAGTCCTCCTCCCTCTGTTATCATAGCCTTGGTCTTACCATTGTTCACTCTAAGTCCAGCCAGCTCAAAACTATGTTGATGATGTTCAAAGCTGGTTGGCAGGATCTCACAATCTCCTGCATATATCACTAAGTCATCAATGAACAGCATGTTCCAAGGCCCTTCGTATATTCTCATTTACCACATCCATGACAACTGCAAACAAAATGGGCTCAGGGTTGATCTCTGATGCAGGCCAATGTTTACTGGAAATTCTCTACTGTAGCCCCATTTAGTTCTGACTATGGTAGTCGTTCCATGATACATAGCCCGGGTAAGATGGCTATATCCTTCTGGCACACCTCTCCATCGCAAACTCCACCAAATTAGTTCTCTTGGTACATGATTGCATGTTTTCAGTCAGAGGGATGGACTAGCCATCCTAATTGGTCTTTGGTATCTCTAGTTTGGCTGATACATTTGAGTGGGAGTTACAGAGTGAATCCTTTGAAACTTCATCTGGAAAGCAAAACAAGCACATTCCAGTTTTTCCCGGGTTCTGAAAGGGGCATCCATGTGACTGATGTTGGCTGGAGAGTTTTCAATCAGCCCCAAAGGGGACAGGGGTAGGGTGGCCAACTTTCTATTGGCACAAAACCGAACATCCTAGCCCTGCCCCTTCCCCGAGGCCCTGCCCCCAGCTCACTACATTCCCTGTCCCTCAGTGGCTCGCTCTCCCCCCTCCACTTACTTTCACTGGGCTGGGGCAGGGGGTTGGGCTGCGGGAGGGGGTGAGGGCTCTCACTGGGGGTGTCAGCTCTGGGGTGGGGACAGAAATGAGGGGTTCAGGGTGAGGGAAGGGGCTCCGGGCTGGGACTATGAGTTGGGGTGCGGGAGGGGGTCAGGGTTCTGGGCTCTGGGGTGGGGCATGGAGCTGAGGGATTTGGAAAGTGGGAGGGGGCTGCGTGTTGAAGCAGGGGTTGGGGTGTAGGAGGGGTGAGGGCTCTGGTTGGCTAAGGCAGGCTAGTCTCTATCTGTCCTGGGGCACCGCACTGCGCCCCGGAAGTGGCCAGCAGGCCCGGCTCCTGGGGGTGGGACAGGAGGCTCCACAGGGTGCGCTGCTTTCACTTGCAGGCACCTCCCCCAGCTCCCATTGGCCAGTTCCCAGTCAATTGGAGTGCGGAGCCGGTGCTCAGGGCAGAGGCAGCATGCGGAGCCCTGGCCACTTCTGGGGCGCAGCGTGGTGCCCCAGGACAGGTAGGGACTAGCCTGCATTAGCGCCGCAGCACCGCCAACTGGACTTTTAATAGCCCAGTCGGCGGTGCTGATCAGAGCCACCAGGTCCCTTTTTGACCGGTGTTTTGGTTGAAAACCGGACACCTGGTTACCCTAGACAGGGGAGTGGTTGCCAAACTGGCAAAATGATGACAAAGTTCCAAAGCGATGGGGAGAATTTGGAAAATGGGCCTGAACAATGAACAGCTGGAAAGCAGCTGCCCCTTCTACAACCTACCCAATTCCTCTCTGCTATTTGACAAATAAACTGACATCACATACAGGCATTATGTTTAAACCAGGAAAATAAGCTTTCCTCTGCAGTAAGTGAAATGTGGATGACAGTGAGGCTCTGGAATGTAAAACCTCTTTCCCCATAGCAGGCCCCCTGAACGGGACCTATCTCTTGTCTGTTCCCCGTCAATTTTGTGGCTGTGGAGCCCATAGCTGTGACCCACTAGGTACCTGAGATGCTGGATACAGCCCTGACAGCCTGAAGAGCCTGATGCCAGGCAAGGGAGGGTTTAGTTTGTAACTACAATGAGATAGGGGTGTCAGGAGGCGAGGGGGATGACTGTGTGGCAGAAATTGGAGTGAAATTTCACAACACCATTCGGTCCAGCTAAAAAATGCTTGAGACTGAGCCTTCCCCAGACTGCACATCACAGGCTCTGGGACGCTATTGAGTAGCATCAAAGGTAGCCAATTCTGTCAGC
>NW_020664482.1:23664779-23707717 GCF_002925995.2 Terrapene triunguis
GAATGCCCACTTCGTCAGAGGCATGCCTCTGACGAAGTGGGCATTCACCCACGAAAGCTTATGCTCCAATACATCTGTTAGTCTTAAAGGTGCCACAGGACTCTCTGTTGCTTTTGGGACCCTAACCACTCTTTAAAATGGAGCCGACTCTTCAGTGTAGACTCCCAGAGCCAGGTTCATCCCTGGGCTGGTGCTGGCCCAGGCTCAAGAGAAGGGAGCTTGTGCCTTCTCTAATCAGGGCCCAGCGAGGTCCCCGGTGCAGATTAGGGTTGCCCTAACTTGTGCGCCTGTTTCAATTGTCTCTATGGACCACTGACCAGGACAGAAGTCAGCCTTGACCATGTCCCCTCCCATCCCAATCTGTCTCTTCCCTCCTCTGATCTGCCTCCACTCCTCCCCAGAATGCCACTTATACCTAGGGCTGCTGCAGAGGCAGTGCAGAGCTGGCAAAACCATCTGTGTGGAAGGAGTTTCCTGCCCTACAGGTATTCTCCAGGGGCCTCACACCTTCCCTGCCGCCCCTATGCCCCATCTCCATTGGTATAAAAGAGATACAGGACAATAATGAGTCGGGACCCATATTTTTATTCTACACATGCATTGTTGGTTGTTTCCCCACTCACAATAATGTTTTGTGTTCCAACATCTCAGACCTGCTGAATATTTTATGCCAAAACATTGAGCAAAAAATGATGAGCCCTGGATGTGAAAACAAGGTCCTGCAATAAAATGAAACAGATGCTGTAAGGAGCTTCCTGGAGATCGCATGAGGCAGTCTGGGATGGGAGGAAGCAGGGAAGAGGGCTGGTCTGTTCAGTTAACATACTGGCAGGATCTCCCCGTGTGAAGTCAAATGCTAGAGAGGTCTGGGGGAGAAGTATCATTTCAATTCCACGTAGCGTCTGGTTCAGACACTCGGCACAAACCACAGTTCGCATCTCAGGCTCACCCAGTTATGGCTAATTGGCAGCAGCCTGCAGTTTACCGCCAACTTTATATAATGAGCGTAGAAATATGCTTTGCATTATGGGGAGGAGGGTTTACATTGTTCTGCTTAGAAAAGCAACTTTGTGAGTTAACTGAAACTCTCCTGTTCTTATTGACTGAACTTCTGGGGAGCAGCAGTAGAATTGGTAATTATAACTGTTAAAGACTGTTGGCTGTGGCAGGTGAATAGGGATCAGACATCATGGCCAGCATAATACACTGGAACTAGCATAACACACAGAACTGGACTTTGGCCAGGATTCTTGGGTCTGGGTAAGTTCTACTCTGCACAGGACTTGGAAGGTGGGAGGCAAAGATGCCTTAAGGAGCATTTGCACTTCCCTGAGCCAAGAGGGAGCTGGTACTGCCCACAGCAAAAGTTAGAGGAGTCCCAGGGCTGCTCTAACTTATCCTGGTTGGTAAGAGCCCCATGGGGCAAATATATAGCTGGGGATCACTGGATTGCAAGATTCTTGCACCACGCTTCTTGCTGTCAGCATTCCCCTGGTGTTGTGTCTGAGCTGAGCTAGTTGTGGCTAGGAGAAGAGCGGGTCAACATTTGTTTGTCAAGGCATTTTTTCAGCCTGTTGGTTGAGATTTTCCAGGCTTCTGACCAAAAATGGAAACCGAAACCCAATTTTTGTTCTGTAAAAATTTTAGGTTTTCAGTAAAAAGTGAACCAAAATTGGTTTTCAAAAACTGATTTTTTTTTTCAGTTTTTAGATGAAAACCAAAATATATATTTATGGGAAATTTAAGAAAAACATGTTTTTTCAAGATTGCCTGTGAAAAATAATTGGCATTTTTTGACCAGCTGTATCTGGGAGTCACATTTTGCAGATTTCATACACGGGGTGAACAAGCTGGAAGTCAGTAAGTCTGGCTCTCTCACACTCATCCCTGAGATACCTGAGAGCAGAGGCCCCCATCTACGAGGCATTAAGTGATCCATCGGAAGGTCTCCTTTGTTCCAGGCACAACACAAAATCCAAGACATTAATTCCCACTTATCTCACCCTGCTCCTGCCTTCCCCTCACACACTGTTCCATCAGCCACAGAAACAGCATCTTTTTCAGTTTGGAGATGTTGATCCGCAGCAATGACTTGTCAAGTCAAGGAGCTCATTTTCATTTGGTTTCTCTTATTAATTTGAAAAATCTCTCTTTCATAATGGGACTCGAGGGCTGCAGACACTGTTATAATTAGTTCTTTGTTGTAATAAATTAGGGATTCTTCCATGTGGAAAGCAAAGGGCACAACGAAGGCCTCATATCCCTCGGGACAGTTAGCAGCTCACATAGTGGCTGAAGGATATTGCTGTATATTAGGGAGCAGTTTCAAAGGGATGACTGGGCAGTCTTCCAGACATGTGATTGACATGCTGCCTTGTGCAGGGGGGCACAGGAGCTGGGAGTACTGCTGTGGGAGATGGACAACCCATGAGGAGTGAGGAAACCAGGAAATCTCCTTCCCTTATCTTTTCTGAGTGACCCCCTGCCAACTGAACCCACAGTGACACTGACTGGCTCTGACTAGCTGTGGGAGAGGCCTTAGCTAGAAAGCTGGCTGCAAAGACCCTGATGGAGAGGAAAAAAGAGGAAATGCAGGGGTCTTTGTACAACATACACACACACACACTATCAGGTAGAACCAGATACACCAGTGCACAGGAACCCCTAGGTCAACAATTCAAATCCAGCCTAGATCAATACTGATGGTAAGTTGTTACCATGCAACAGCTGTTTGGTGGGCTGATAGGTCTCAGTCCAGTTTCTGATGGACATCAATCCATACCACAAAAACCACTGCCACAGCTGGCTTTCATATGTCCCCTAGGTGACAGTCTCAAGTGGAGTTGAGGGATTGAATGAGCCAAGAAGACTGAAATATCGTCCCACTCCCAGAGATGATCCCTCCAAGTCAGGAGTGATATTGCAATGAGAATGGGTGGAAATGGAGGGTGAGGGGTCAGTACTGTCTCTCCTCATGCACTGCTTGTTCTGGGGATAAGCCTCCAAGGAAGTCAGTTTTGCTGCTTTTACCAGCAGAATAGGAGAAGCCAGCAGCGTATTGGGCTGTCTACTTGATGGCAAGGCACCAAGAGAAACCACCAGATTCCAGAACACTGAGAGGTAAGGTGAGAGCTCCAGCAGCTTTCCCCAGGGGGACAGACAAGAGGGTAACATGGGGGATACAGTATGTCCCAGTGTGTTTCTCGTTCCCTTGTGCTTTCCTTCCGGTGGGGCATGAGTGGTCATCCACAAGACAGCCCCATCCCAGTGTATTTAGTTCTTCTCTCTCCTCTCCCCGTGGTTGGTGTCTGTGTGTCTTTGTTCTCCTCTATGCCACAGCAGTGAGCCCGGAATGCCGATGAGATGGACCTTAGGCAAATCTTTCTTGAACAATTTTGTTTGCCTGACGTGACCAGCCACTCTGCCTTTTTGGTACCCAGCGCAGGTAGCAGCAGTGGGAAAGTTGGCAGCTGCTGTATCCCCAACTACCTCTCCATTGTTCTTTGACTTTCCTGCTCCAGAATGCAAGACTTTTATTTTACAGTCAGAATCAGACCACAGCTGAGCATTACCCTGGGAACCATCAAAGGCTTGTGTAGTTTACAAGTTGTCCAAATCATTTCCTATTGCTAGTTACAAGATTGCTACAGCCAGACAATGCCTTTTTATACGGTGGTGGCTCTCTTGGGCTCCAAGGAGATTGCACTCTCTCACACACCTCTCTCTTCACATGCAGCCCTTGGATACATTGCACACCTAGCTCACAAACAATTAGCAGTCACATTGGCGACATGTTCAAAAGAGACAGAAAGTTGGAGGGAGGTGGATACAAGCTGCCCAGGGTGGGACTTTGCACTGAGTCTGGGGTTTTATCCCCTCTCTCCGTTTGGTATTATTTCTGGCACCCCATTCAATGGCAGGTTACTATGGAGCGTTCTTTCATCTATTGCATATCCCTTCCACATGCAGCATGCCTCTCACATAGAATACACTCACCTCACCCACAGACACCCACATAACATACCAAAAACATACGTCAGAGCCATCTCCCTCCCCCCACATCCATTATACCAGCCTCTCTCCTTCTCAGTCACTCTCTCGCACACACACACACTGAGTAAAGACTATTCTGTGCACGCCTTAGGCCAGACAGCATCTGGCTCTCCATCTGAATCTCCTGCCTTGCAGCTAGTGGCTATAATCTCTTCTTGTGTTGGGACTTTCAGAAAATCCACCCAAGCGGTGCTCTGAGCATGCTCACTAAACAAACCTGACTTGTTCTTTTCCTTCAAAGTTTTTGGTCCCTTGCAATTGTTCAGACTTTGGTAACATTAATGTGCAAGCTGTAAAAATAGAGCCTGATGCCAAAAGACCCATCTAACACGTCTTTGAACTTTATGTCAGCCTCCTGGCAGATGTAGGCCTCTCTCCATTGCTTTGCGGGGACCGCTTAATCCTCCGGGTGACTGAGCCGGCTTTTGTGACTATGGAAAGCCACAGAGTGAGGAAAAATGAAAGAGGGCAGGTATGGTGGGAAAGCTAGAGAGAGAGCTGATACCTTGAGCTGGAAGGTGTTTAAGATGTGACTGGCTGCTGCTGCTGGTGCCATGGTGTCGGGAACACAATGAAGCTGCATGGTCGTCTAAACACCTCCAGCCTGATGAGCAGCTGGGAGATGTCAAAAGAAATGAGACTGGACATGGAATAAGCCATTCCCCACCTCCTTTGTGCTGCTGGAACTGCCTCTTCACCTCCCGGTTTCAATGCTCATCTGAGTGGGGCAGGAGAATGGTTCGTTGACAAATCCCAGCCTGGGAGTTCAGAGCAACGAGGGACAGACTGACATGAAGCAACCTCTGGATCTAGTGGAAGTGAAGTAACACAGAGAGCCAGGATAATTGGGGAACACAGCCCCTGCAGCTACACTCCCACCCGGGAGCATCCTGTGGCCTAGACCTTTCCATGGAGGTTCCCAGGAGCTGGGGTCCTTCCTAAAGACCATGGCATTCTCCAAGAAGGAGTGATTCAGCAGCTGCATTGGGACAGAGCTAGCTGAGCCCTCCTGCCCCACTCCACTCTGTGGCACCAGGAATACTGAGACATAAGCCCCCCCAAATAGGGTGACCAGATGAGAGGAAGAAAATATTGGGACACATGCGGGGGGGGTGTCCACCGGCAGAGCAAAAACCAAAACCAAAAAAACCCAGTGCTGCCGGCGGAGCGAAATATCGGGACAAATTGCGCCCCGACCAAAGATCGGTCAGGACGCGGGACAAACACCTAAATATCGGGACGTCTAGTCACCCTACCCCCAAAATCCCCTGCTCGAGCCTCTGGAGCTCCCCTGATGTCAGCAGTTGTGCATCTTGTGCGAGTTTGTGGGGATGGGAGGTTGATATTTTGGAGAGGGGAGAGGAGGTAACATCTGCGGAAGGGAGCTGGGGAATGGGCAGGGACTGAGCACAGCTAGGGGCTTAATCAATGGCAATGGGAGGAGTGAGCGTTGGAGCCCAGAGACTGGGTCTGCAGCTGCCCCAGCAAACAATATGGCCTAGGGGAATGACCTCCACTACCCCTGGAGCCCCTTTATCATCAATAGTGATTTTCCAGTCTCCCTTGTCCCTATAGACAGGGAAAGTGTGCCGAGGAAGGGGGAGCTTCTTGGCAGGGAAGTGTGGAGTGGACCCAGAGTAAGAGGCGGGCTGAGGTAGGCCCGGAACTCGGGGGGCAGGGCCCAGGGGATAGTATAGCGAGGATTTTAATGGTGGTTGAGAAACGATAGCAAAATGATTACAGTCATTTGGGTTTGTAGATGAGGGCTGCCTGGGCCAGAGGCTAACAACAGCTGTGGTGAGGGGCAGCTGGACACCACACATGGAACTAACCAGACATGGCCTATCACCTGCCTGGCCACTTTGCTGCCATCTTGGATCCTGCTCTTCCTCCCTTCATCTGTCTTCCGACCTTTCACCCTGGGACAGAGAGTGTGCCTTCCTCTGTGGCGGCACTAGTACATTTGGGGAGCTACTGCAAGACACACATGCATTATAGTTAATTATGAGTATTATCACTGAGTCCCCAAACCCACTGACTGGAAAGCAGGGCTCAGCTAGAAACATGTTTGTGGGCACAGTGTCCGGGGTGGTTGAACAAATAGAGAGGGTTTGTCTAGAGATGGTCAGTGTGTGGCATTGCTGGCACACGGGGTACATATAAGGAAGGCCTGGGGTCCGGTGCTACTGGGTTCACAGGTCATGTCTGAGCAGAGCCTCTATCAGCGCCATATGGGATATGTCTGGGGGAGGCGCCTGGCTGGTGTGGCTGGGCAAATGCAGCTCTGCCCGATGCAGCCAGAGAAAACAATCCACAATAGGAAAAAATGTCAGGCTCGGGGATTTAGTGTTTCATTTCTCCTACGCTCTTTAATATTGCGGAAATTCAGCAAAACAGCCCCAGTCATTAGTGCACAGCATAGCAATGGCATCACCCGGGATTTCTAGGGCGCCTCTGGAATGAGCATCTTGCAGCACTTCACAATATGCAAACTAGCCAGCAGCCGACTCCACGCGAACACTTCCCATAAGGCCAGGAGCCTGTCAGAGAGCGAGGAGCTGAAAATAGAAAGCGCTATTGTTTTCCCACCTGTCCGAGTTACAAAGGGCCAAATGGATTTTCATGAAATGTTATTAAAAAATGAAAAGGGTTTGGCTTCTGGGCCAAGGCCCTGCTTGCCAATTCAGCCCCAGGCAAAGTTTTATGACTGAGTGTATAATAAAACCCTTTGAAAGAGAGGCTTATAGGAGAAGACTCCACAGACCCTCTCCTCTCAAGGGCTGCATATGGTACTGCTATAATACAGGAGGATTGCAATGCATTCATATCCCGCCTGCACTGTCCTCTCCAGAAGGTATTTTTCCATGACAGGGACATAATTAACCTCTAGACATACTCACTGTTCCCAGCATCATTACAGCACTCACTTGACTGACACTCTGTTGCTAAAAGGTGTCATGATCAACTGCTGTGAAACACAATGCTCGCTCCTCTCTTAAAGGGGAAGGCTTAAGAAAACACAGGAGGAAAAGGCACCTGTAGAAGTGAACCACAAGGGGCTGAGGAAAGCAGCAGTCAGGCAAGCATAATGGGGTCCCACTGTGCTGTCCATATGCATGGGGAGTGGGTCTCCCACTGGCAGTAAGGGTTATAAACATCTGTTCAATGGATGATGACACTTCATAAAGGCAGTAAGTGCCGGTAGAGTCATAGTTCTGCTAGTGCCTCTACATTTAGTTCCACACCCAGCCCTGCTTTCCTAGTCCTTTGCCCCGCTTCAGTGAACCTCAGTCCTGACACGCAACCCCAAGCTGTTCCAGACCTGGCCTTCATACTGGTTTCAGCCTTGACCTGCAGTGTCCCAAGTCCTGGTCCTATGTCTTGGTCCTGACCTGCTGCAGCCCTTGCTATTCCAGCCCTGATCCTTCCTCCCCCAGCTCTGCCAACGTACCTGGATCCTGACATGCAATATCTCCAGTAATTCCAGTTCTTTCCCCATTCTAGTGCCTCCGAACTCCAAAACCTTTCCACGCCCACCTGTAACTGGCCTCTTGGTGCCAACATAACTATCCTCACTCCAAAAGAAACACAAATGTTCACAGGCACTAGACTTCATGTGCTCATTGGCCTCGGATCCAGTGGGATTGCCCTGCTCACCATTCAAACCAGCCTGCTGGAGGGGAAGGCTGGTCCAGTGGGTAGGGCATTACCCTAGAACTTAGGACACTTGGGTTCAAGTTACCTGCTCTGTCACAGGCTTCCTGTGTGACCTTGGGCAAGTCACTTAGACTTTCTGTGCCTCAGTTTCCCATCTGTCCAATGGGGATAATAGCACTGCCCCATCCCACATGGTGAGGTGCACAGATACTGATTATGATGGAAACCACTTCAAGCCAGGAAGTGCTGACACAACCCCAGCACCTCTAGTCCTAGCACCCCTGACTCTACATCGAACCTAGGTGAGCTGGTAGGAAATACAATGCATTGTAGAACTGACCTGATTACAGACCGAATAAATCAAACTGAACAGACTCAGGAGAATCAGCTGACTTCTCCTCAGAAGCTCAGAGTGGGCAAGAGGAAATGACCCACTCACCAACAAGACCAAACTAACTTAGAGACACCTACAATATGTGCCCAAAAAGAATAACCCTTATATTCTGACCCTGAATAGCTGCTTAGGGAATGCCTCTCTCCGTAATAACAAGAAACATCATGCATCACACATCACTGTACAAGCATCCGAAGTGCTTAATACATGTATTCGAAAGCCTTGTATAAGCATTGGAAGGGTGCAGACATTGAATGGTTTTGGGAGGTCCCTGGGGATATAATTTGGACAACGGCCAGTTGAATAATTCATTGAAAATTTGCTGCAACATTTGGCATTGAATAATTATTTGCAAATAATTTTTCCATTATTTGAACAGCTCTAATTAGAAGGAAGGGGAAGAAATAGAGCATTTAGGCTGAATACCAGGAAAACTTCATAGCACAATTGGATATATTAGATTGCAGATTAGTGTCCCAAAGGATGTGGTGGAAACCCTGAGCCATTTAAATGGAGGCTGGAAAAAGTCCTGGAGGTTAAAGCACAGAGAACAGCCCTACCGGCCCTGGGGGATAGACTAATTGATATACAAGGTCTTTCCCATTTCTCTCTATGCATCCCAGTGAGGAACTGAAGAGAAAAATTCATATTCTCTCTTCCCACAATGCATTGCACGCTTTGCCCATGAAGAATAAATTCTTGTGCACAATTCTTTTGTGATCGGGCTTTAAATTGGCATTTAACAAGATCACTAAAGTAAAGTAATGAGACATCACTTTAGAGCAGCAACTACCAATCTGCAGTTAAAAGGTGTGTGTGTGGATTGATGGCTTTGTTTCCACAGTTGTCTTGTTATATGTCAATCACATGGCTAAGCAAGCCTTTCAAACAGATAGCTAGAACTGTGAAGGATGTAAGTGTAAGTGAGTGGGTTATGTATGTTATTTTGAGTTAATTACAGAGTAAGAAACAGCAGAAGCTGAATGCTGGACACTGAAGCCTGGTGAAGTGAAGCCCGCTGGAAAGACAGGAAACCAAACAAACAGGTATGTAAGCATAATGCATTGGTTTGGATCCTGACCAGGATTTAGAAACAACCAAAGTAGAGATTCCATCTCACATTTTAGACAAGACAGTGCATACTGGGTAGGGATTTGGGGAGTTATGATGAGTTCTTTGTGGTGTCCAACTTGGATAGATGGGCTGAATAAACCCGCTGGTGCCTGACCTTAGCTCTGAGTCTTACTGAATAAGTCCTCTGGCCCCCAGCAATTGGGGACACACAGGGGGAGAGAACAAAAGGAACCTGAAGGATACCTTGCAAGTTAAGTGAAAACGTGATAGTCCAGGTGTTGTTTCATGAAGAAGAGGGTGAGGGCAAATGGACTCTGTGAATGATGGGAGGAAGAACTAAGGGCATTACAGAAGATGTCGTAGGGAAACCCACAGCAAAGTTTTCTGGAACTACATGGATGCCTTTGGGCCATGTGAAGCTGGGGCCCTGTGGGAGAGACGGAGATTACAATGAAACATCAGTAAGTAGGTTTATTTTTTCTGTGCCTGTTACATTGGAACAGAGCACTGTTGAGTCTCAGGGACACTTCCAGTGGTTACTGGAGAAGAAGATGACCGAGGGAATCTGATGGCAACCAAGCAGGAATGTAGGAGGCAGGACAACCCCGCTGAAGGGCTTCAGTTCCTTACTCTTGCTTTTACAGTCTCTCTAGTCCTAAAACTGGATATTCCATGACTCTATGGTTCCTGGCCTGGGCAGACCTGACTAAAGTACTTGTGTGCTGACAGGCTACAGCTGTCATCCTATTTACTAAAGGTACCTCTGAAGTGGGCATGGAGTTTACCAGGAGTTCATGGGACCAGAAAAGACCAATTGAAAAATGAATCACTCTGTCTCTGACACTCCCCAGCCCCCTGTTCAATGCATTACCCTCACTAACATGTCCTGTTTCAATGCCAGTTAGGGGTGCAGTGGAAGCTTTTAATAAATTCCCTAGAAAATTAATCCAGATTGATCACAAAAAAACAGTGATCTCCCTCCAGTAGTGTTAGTCCTACATTCCCCTGTTTGCAAACTGTGGCACTGAAGCTTACCACAGTCTCTTTCTTATGTTCTTGGGTTCTGCAAGAGTGGCGCTCAGAAGAACCCAGGGTCTTTGTCTAATCACCTCAACTGTCCTTTCTACAGTTTTCAGAGTGTCAGAGGAAGAGGGGACCGTCTGCTGCTCACCTCTGGGACACCCAGAACAGAAAGGCTTCAGCTTTCATTGCAGGCCTCTTTGAAAGCACCGTCTTGGCTCACTTGCTCAACGAGGTTGCAGGATGGAGCCACGTGGGGGCAGTGGTACCTCATGAATGGCTCAAGGACGCTTAGACTTATAGGGAGATTGAGATCCCCCTGAACTTGTGGTTTCATTAAGCTCTCTCCTTCCCCTCCCCCCATCACCCGAGCAAACATCCACATGCTCATTTCCTCTTGGAAACCCCTATAATCCTTTTATTATAAGGTCAGAACTCTGCTCCCGGTAACAAATATGTTTCACTTTTAGTTTTCCCACCATCAACTCCCCCCCATGCCCTTTGGGATGGGGGTTTGTGACTCCCGTTAGACTAATCTGATTATGGAACTGCTTCTCCCTCCCTAGACTTTCCCTCCTTCTGTCTCTCTTCCCTGCTCTGTCATCAGGCCGGCTCCTTCTTCCCTCTTGCACATCTTCGTTGCTGAGTGCTTGGGCTCTTGTTAGTTTCTGTTCAGGAGGCAGAGCTCAAAAGCAGACACAAAAGAGGACTGTTTATTTCACTGCCGTAAGGAACAAGAGCATATGGATGAGAGAGAGGGATCAGTCCTCAGCCCCTACCCATCCCTCGGGGAACCTCACCCTGCAGAGGCAGTGAGCAATCAAGTAATATGGGACAGAGCTTCTCCTTCCCTGGATGCCAAGTTACAAGCAGAGATGGGGCCCATGCAGAACCCCAGATGCAAACACAACTTTCTCTGAAACTCTGGGGGGTTTGAAACCTGAATCTGAAATGTTGTTGATTACTGAGCAGAGCCTGCTGGTAACAGGCTAGGAGTGGGGAGTTGGGTTGGGTTAGGTAGGCTGCATTTTGGGGGCTTTCTTACTCAGCCAGAAGAATTGGCTCCAGGCTGAAAGGCTGCCTGAGCAGTGACATGAGAATGTGTTTGACGTGTGTGACTACACGTTGGGTGATAGGCCAAGTGCATTTCTGCCATTGTCATAAGTGTCACCGAACAACCTAATGTGGCACATCACCTTGATAGCACCAGGACCCTGTACCTGCCTCGCTCCCCTCATTCCAGGAGGTAGGGTCTAACCTGGAGCCAGCCAGAAAATGGAAATCCTTTCCCTGGAAAAAAATGATGAGACCCTTCCAGGCAGTGAGCTGGACAGCCACTATTTCAATTTTCCCAACAGGAAATTGATTTTTTTGGCAAAATTGAAATGTTCCTATGGAAAATTTTGAGTTTGTGAAAAGGGCATTTTATAGTGGAAAGTCATTCCAATGGAAAATCCCTGACCAGGTCTAGTCCTATCACCTCATGTTCGGTCCTCTTCTGAAGCTCCCTATTCACCCTTTCTATTCTCTGTACTATCTTCCATCCCCATCCTCCCCCCCGCCCCTTCCATCTCCTTCACTGGCTTCCTATCCGTCCCCCGACCATTCATGTCTTTTGCTGGCTTAGAAATGCTAAATAATCTATAATAAATAAATACACAATGCCCAGCCTGTGGTGGACTGTGCACATATGGGATTTATTTATTTATTGTAAGGGAAGGCAGAAAATGTAAGATTTGCTGCTAACAATCCACTATGCGGTCCGTCCCGGCCCCGCTTTCAAAAACACATCAACCCAACTTCCTCTTAAGGAGTCTGGAAAATGTAGTCCAATAGGCATTTCCTGTTTTCAGAAGTACTATAATTAGGGGTACCGCTAGAAGGCATTCAAAACACTAACAGCAAGACTATTGAAAGCACCTAGTGGATTTAGGAGCACAATTTCCATTCCTAGTCAGCCCCTTATGTGCTTTGGGAAAGCAGTCTCTAAAAACGTGTTGTACTGCACTACATCCTTTGCCACCTGCCCTGGTTTACCTATCCCTTTGACTTCAGTAAAGCTGCATAGGTGGAAAGTGAGGGTAGGAGAGTGGATCCTGGAATTCGTGTGGATCTGCCCAGCATCCTGCAAAACCTGTGCTTGGCAAAACTCTGAGTGTGTGACTCTTGAGGAACCCAACTGATTGGTGCCTTTTTAGTGGTTGGCTCCGTATAAATGAAAGTCTAACGGGACACAAATAAAGCAGCTTCAATAGCACAGAAAATCTATAATAAAACTAGATAAGGATTAACTATAGAAATGAATTATGGTTCTAGCAGACTCCAGTTCACCATCTATATCTGACACAGACCTAGTGCTGTAGAATGTATTTTGGTGTTTGTTAAATCGCTAGATTTCTTTGCCTAAGAGCCACAAGTTATTGCACGCCTGTGTGTGATCCATCCGATGGATATTTCCTCATTTATGATTGTAGACATCTAGGAAACACATTGAGAAAATGTAGGCAGAAGGAGGCCCGGTTTGGTCACACCTGGTCTTCTGTCTGCAGCTGACTGTGTCAGGGCTGGCACAACAAAATCCATTCTTGTGACTGAGCTAGAAGACAACGGAGACTAGAACAGCACTGATTAAGTCTCATGGCAGCCAAAGGACAGGAGAATTGTGAGCATCCAGGGATGCCATACAGCAAAGAACTGTGGCGTATGGAAGCATCGGATACTGCATCATTCAGACTTCTGCATACAAATGAATGGCAGTGACCTTAACTTTCTCTCCCACTCTAATATCAGATCCTTCCCTGGCCTTACCCCAAGACTTTCAGTACAAAACAAAGTACAACAACTTGCTCAATATTGCTATTTAATGGAAAAAATATTATTTGAAATTAATACAGTTAAATAATTGGCCATGCAAATGGGTCTGTTGGTTTGGCAGTAGTGTGTGGTGCTGCCACCGGGAGGAATCTGTGTTCAGAAGAAAAGTATCAGTACCCCCATGGGTGACTGCACTCAGTTGCTTTGTGAGGAGCTTGAGATTTTGGAGTGGAGGAAGGAGAACACTGCAGAGGGTGTGGATCTGCTGTGGGCCTCAGGAAGTCTCGTATGCTCTCTAAGTTGAGTGATGGGAACCATTTCCTAGAAGGAGAGGACTTGGAGGTTTAACAATGGCTGGGAGTCAGGAACAGAGGATAGCCCCAGTACAAAAAGGTTGTGAGAAGTTGAACCATAACATGGTAAAGTCCCACTTAGATGCCTGGTGGCTAAGCGCTATGGGGCATCCAGTCTTGACTTTTTCAGCAGATTGAGATGGAAGAATAGTGAGCTGTCTCTTCTCCTCAGAGGTGATGCAGTAGGTCTGTTTAGATGTCAGCCCAGAGGGATGCTACAAGGAAACAAATACGTTTTGTGCTTAAGCTATGGACCTCCCTCAACTTCCCCCGCACCACCAGCTCTAAGTCCCCTCCCCCTAACACACCAGTGAAGAGCAACTGGTATGTGGTGGGGAAGTTCCATAGGGGGACCAAGCATGGCACTCCCAAAGCTAGCCAGCAGCAGACTGAACATTTGGAAGGGGGAATATATGTGTGTGTGTGTGTGTGTGTGTGTGTGTGTGTGTGTGTGTGGTAGTGCAATTCACATTCCTGCATCTCTCCTCTCGCTCTCTCAGGTTTACACATTCTCAGCAGGAGATGAAGACTGCAAAGCTTCTGGCCTAGAGTCTGGAGGTTGTCTCGTGACTCGCTTGGCTCCCATGCTTTGGAACTGCTAGTATCTTGGCAGCTTGGCAGGTCCCAGCCCCTGGCACAATTCCAGACTGGCACTTCCATTTGTCAGTGCTGTAAATGATTTATTACTAATTCCACAGAGACATCACTGCATGATCCTTGGAATGAAAGAGCGGATGGAATTCAGCAAGCCTTGCTTACAGAAATCCCACAAAACATTGATTATGCTTTCACCAAATTATTGCTGTGGTGGACTTCTTTGGCATCAGCAGTAGGGTTGATCTCAATGCAACTTTTGCTTTTAGACCTGTAACAGAGATCCACAATATGGCTCAGAGGAGAACTTCCACAGGTCTCAATGCAGTTCCTAGAGGACAGGTGTTCTGATCACAAAAGCCAACATCACTATCGGAACACCAATGCTGGCAGACTCAACAAAGAAGCTGAGGACTGAAGGGGCCATGGTGACATTGGTGGAGTCATTTTTAGGGAAGTTGGTATTATCCTTGCCCATGAACTATCTCCTCTATGAATAAGTCAAGGACTTCACTCTCCAAGGAGGCCCATTTGGTACCTTCCACCTGCACCACATTCAACATCTTAAGATGTTTCAGGAAAAAGAGGGATGCTACAAGGGATGCTACAAGGAAACAAATACCAATCTGCAAAAACCAGTGACAATCACTATATTATATTATTATTAGAGCTGGTTGGAAGACAACAATTCCGTTTGTGTCATTCCATTCTGCATTGGAATGAAACCAAAATCATTTGAACGTTGTTGCAAAACAATTGTGTTGAAATATGTGATTTCAGATGGAGAAGGCCAGGTGTTTCATTCTCTGTGGTCAGAACTGACTATAGAGCCCTGTACCTCAGAAATCATCCTGTCAAAAACTTCATCAGAATTGATACAGCACCACAGAATGTTTCCGGTTTTATGAAACAACATATTTCAATACAATTACGTGTAGTCAAAAATGTTCCAACCAGCCCTAATTATTATTCTTTGTTACATAGCATCACTGGTGAGCCTGGCACACTATGGAAAAGTAAGAAAGCCAAAGCCTTGTCCCTAAGATCTTCTCATCTAGATGATTATTATTATTTACTTGTCTCACAGTAATATCTTGAAGCCCTAGCCCCATTGCGCTATGCACACATAACAAAAAGTCCCTGCCCCAAGGAGCTGATGATCTGAGTTTAAGACGAGAGAGACAACGGATGAATGCAACAGATGGGGCATCACGAGGTTACAACAAGATGATTATGGTCTACACAATAAGCTGCCATCACAGCTCACCAGCTGCCAACAATTGTTGATAGGTCAATTGTTGAGTTTTTTTGTAGGCATCATGGCAGAGAAGAGTTTTAAGGAGGGATCTGAAGCAGGAGAACGTGGTAGCTCTGTGGATTTTTATGGAAAGGGACAAAATGGGAGGAAGTGCAAAAGAGCTAATTTGGACACAAAGTCGCCCTGGGAGTAAAACCTGCAGAGTCAATTGAATTGCACAAGTGATTAATTTGTATGTCTGCACACTGGTGAAAAACTTTTCTCTCTCTCCTCCAATTTCTTACTGGGCGGAACAGCTGTGGGGGCAGGTGAAAAATTCTAATGAAAAATCCACACCAAGATACATACTTTTTTCTGTATGGAAGAATTTTGACCCTTTTGCCACACAAAAGCTCATTTGGCTAAAAGTAGGTAGGGAAAGGTGAAATTTCAGCTTGGATCGGATTTATGAGCACTAGTGAAAATGGCAGTTTCTACAAACAAATCCTCATCTGCAGTTGCCATGTTCCTTGTAAGAGGTGGCTGCATATCATTGTGGGTGGCGGGTTCTGTTTGTATTCTGTTTGAAAAGTTTGTTTAGTGCTTCGGATATCTGGACCGAAAAATCAAAACAAAAGGAAATGCCAGTTATATATGGCCAGTCAATCAGGAATCATACGTCATGACTTTTTTTATGGTAATGTAGAAAATCTGAGTCATTCTTCACATTCCACTTAGACTTGGTGAATCTGAGTCCACTGTCAGATGTAGAGGGTCAGATCAGGGCCAGCGCAACCCATTAGGTGACCTAGGCGGTCGCCTAGGGCACTAACATTTGGGGGGCAGCGATCGCGGTGGCCGGATCTTCGGCCGCCCCGGTCGTCGGCAGTATTTCGGGGGCAGGACCTTCCGCCGCCTCTGTCGGGGGTGGCATTTTGGGGGCGGGACCTGCCGCCACCTCTGTCGGGGGTGGGACCTTCCGCCGCCTAGGGCGGCAAAAAAGCTGGCGGCGCGCCTGGGTCAGATTCATATCTTGCTTACGTGCATCGAAATCTAGACTGACACCATTAACTTCAAAGGGATTACTTTAGATTTACACCAGCATATAACTGATATTTATTATCATTTATTATCATAAATATCAGTCAACCTGACAATTGCCTCAGGTGGAGAGAGTCTGAATCAATGCAGCTGTACAAGCCAGAGAAGCTGAGTCTGTATCCCCTTGCATTCCTGTGTCAACAGGGTATGCTGGTGATGTGACTCACTGAATATGTACTGCTGTTAGCCAGATACTGTTCCTTCCACAGCTCTGTCCCCTCACTGTGGCTGTCACTGATTCTCAGCATGAGCTATTACCTTTCCCTCTGAACCTGAGTTCTCGTGGACCACTGTGTCCCAGGGCAGGGCTGACATTAGAATACATCCTACATTAGGTGAGAGAAGAAAAATATGAGATGAAAACTCAGATGGACCAAAATGGGTGACCTCTGTTATTTTGCAATGGCTTCACTGCATGAACTCCAAACTGGCTGCTCCACAGCACACAGGCTAATATTCAGCATGGTTGGAATGTGTATGTGTGTGTGTGTGTGTGTGTGCGCGTGTGCGTGCAAGTGTTCATGGCATTTTGTACTCCACAGGGGATCAGCTGTGACAAAGGACAATTATGAGTAAATGTCTCTGTCTTTCCTGTGACCCCGGCAGACCCGATGGTGTTGAGCCGTGCTCGGTTATTTGCTCCACATTAAATGAAATGGCACATGTGAGCCAGTGTATTTGATTCTGGGAGGGTCAGGTGGATGGTGCAAAGACAGTGACACTGATTTGGTTTGATGGGGTCAGATCGGTCACTGCTTGCTGAGAAGAGGCTGGGAGAGATTGCTGGTGAGTCACGGAGATTGAGATTGCTGAATAAGCCCAAGGAGGCCCTGCTTTCTCAGGAAGCACACACAACGCGGGAGGCTATGGCCTGGATCGAACCTGCTCACCTTTGTGCACCCTGCAGAAGTATCCAGAGCATTGGAGGGGAGGGGCCAATTTTCTCTTTCGACTTTCCCTGTACTCATCTCCTCTGTGTTTTTGGGATCCCTGGGATCCATAATGCCTGAAGGAGAACCCCAAACCCCTGGGGACAGAACTGGGTAGTGAAAAATAAGGAGGTGATTTTCACTGGGAAAGATTCTGTGGTGGGCTGAATGCAGCTACCTCCATCATTAGTATGACAGCGTAACCTATGGTGAAAACAGATCCCAGCGCATGATGCTCCACCTTGAGCCAAGCAGCCAAGCAACTGGAGCATTGTAGGTTGTGACCTGGCATCTCCTCAGGCTGCATTTTAGAACCCCAAGTCTACACTGGGCTGCACTCTGGCCAAACCCCATACAAACACAACATATTCCAAGTCAAAATGTAGCACTAATAAGCCACACTTTAGACAGGATTTTAACATGTTCATTCAGAATCTGGGTGCTGCTGGGGAATCTCAGCTAGGACATGCATCTGGCAATATTACAGCCGCCTACACTGACAGGCTTCACTCTAGTGCACAGGCAGAACTCATGGCTGTACGCTGAGACTCACTGTGGGAGGGCTAGATAACCCACACTGCACACAACCTGGGGGGTGGGGATTGTTTTTAATGTGTAAGGGGTGAAAAGGTAAACATGGTAGGCCGGGCTGGCTCAGAAGGCTGGGAATGGCTAATGGCGTGTTTGGCCTTAGCAGTAAGAATCCAGCTGAGTTTGTTAATGACCAAAGACGTTAGCAGAATCTGGTGGCCTTTTGGTGCCATATGTGAACCGTGATTCTCAATTCAGCTCTTAGACGTCTACCTGCTTCACAAAAACCAGCATAACAACTGGCCCTCATGATTGGCCTCTTTGATGGCAGTGTCAGCAGAGGAGCGAAGCAAGGATGGAACGGGCATGGGCATTGACTTCCCTTTTTTTGGGGAGGGTTCGATATGGGGGAAGTTGTCACAGCTGCCCATGCTGTACCTGTCCTAAGGATAAATAGAGGAATGCAGACTCCAGAGCTGTCAATCTGGCATGACTAATATCAGCATTTTAAAAAGTGGGAACTCTCATCCCCCGCCAAATAAACCTCAAAGGGGGGGTGGGAGAAGGGAAATTAATGTTTGGAATTGCTTGGTACAAAGTCGAGTGAGCTGAAAACTATGTCAGGCTCTGTAAATATTTATCAGATGTATTAGAGCAGGAGTTTGAAATGTTAGACAGCTGAGAAATGAGTGTTTTACTAATTCTCCTGATAAATTAAAACTTGGGGGGGACGGGAGAAGTTGTTTGGGAATCTCAGCACTAGAGAAGCCTGGTAGATCTGCTATGTGGAGCTGCAGCTGTTGTTAGGACTTGACTTGTGCTCTTTGCTCTGAGGATGAGATGCAAGTATGGCTCACAGCTGCACGGGTGACTGGTGGCTCATTCCAAAAGGGAAACCATTCGGTGGTGGTTAGGAGCTGCTCTGTGTGTTTGTCATCTATGGAGCTGATGGACTGTTCTCCATCACTTGCAGTTAAGGCTCTCACAGTGTTGGGTTAAAAGAGGAACTGCAAAGCTCAAACACAAAGGACTTGATTCTGATCTCACTTACACTTACTCACATGGATCAGGAGTCACTCCATGGAAGCCAATGGATTCACACTGGTGTAAGACTGGTGTGAGAGCAGAATTACGTCCAAGCAAAGCAGTTTAAGACTACAAATAAGAGAATCTGGGCCAAATTCTCCTCTCATTTACAATGGAGCAAATCAGAGCAGCTTCATTGGTTACAACAGAGTTGCTCCTCGTTTACGCTGGTGTGATTAAGAGCAGAGTTTGGCCCATTACATATAGACTTAAGAATGACAAAGGGATGGGTCCAAGTTCCAGCATTTGGACCTAGAATTGATTCTGTATCCAAACTTCCCCAGAGTATATAGCATCTCTATGTACAGTTCCCTCTCTTTCCTCTGCACCCAGAGCAACAAATACTTAGTTCTGCCTTAGTGCAGGGCCTGGACTTTTGAGGTCCCTTCCACTCCTACATTTCTATGCTTCTATGTGCAGGGAAAGACACTGGATCTAGCCCTGCAGCCCCCCATTAAAGCTATTGGGAGTTTCGCCCGAGTTAAGACCACAGGATCTGACCCACCATTTCTGGTAGAGATAAAATCAGTTCTAACAAGGGGTAACACAACATCATAAAGCCAGAGCTTGCCGGGTGAACGAAGGAGAAGCTGAACTTCAAGTATTTTGTTTTCAAATGCATTTGCAAAGTTGAATTCTGCATGTAGGGTTGATTAATTGCTGGGGATCTTGAAAGGGCTTTTTAATACTCTTATTTTAAACAAATGGGGCTGTCAAGCGATTAAAAAAATTAATCACAATTAATTGCACGATAAAAAAATTAATTGCGATTAATCATGTGATTAATCGCACTGTTAAACAATAATAGAATACCATTTATTTAAATATTTTGGATGTTTTCTACATTTTCAAATATATTGATTTGAGTTACAACACAGAATACAAAGTGTACAGTGTTCACTTTATATTTATTTTTGATTACAAATATTTGCACTGTAAAAAACAAAAGAAATAGTATTTTTCAATTCACCTAACATAAGTACTATAGTGAAATCTCTTTATCATGAAAGTTGAACTTAAAAATGTAGAATTATGTACAAAGAAAACTGCATTCAAAAACAAAACAATGTAGAACTTTAGAGCATACATGTCCACTCAGTCCTACTTCTTGTTCAGCCAATCACTCAGACAAACAAGTTTGTTTACATTTGCAGGAGAGAATGCTGCCCTCTTCTTGTTTACAATGTCACCTGAAAGCGAGCAAAGGCATTTGCATGGCACTGTCGTTATCGGTGTTGCAAGATATTTACGTGCCAGATGCACTAAAGATTCATATGTCCGTTCATGCTTCAACCACCATTCAAGAGTACATGCATCCATGCTGATGACAGGTTCTGCTTGCTAATGATCCAAAGCAGTGTGGACTGATGCATGTTCATTTTCATCATCTGAGTCAGATGCCACCTGCAGAAAGTTGATTTTCTTTTTTGGTGGTTCAGGTTCTGTAGTTTCTGCCTCAGAGTGTTGCTCTTTTAAGACTTTTGAAAGCATGCTCCATACCTCATCCCTCTCAGATTTTGGAAGGCACTTCAGATTCTTAAACCTTGGTTCGAGTGCTGTAGCTCTCTATAGAAATCTCACATTGGTACTGTGACAGTGTACCCCATAAGGCTTTATGGGGGGGGGGGTGCTTATAAATGTATGTATGACATAACCGGAATATGTTTTGTGCTGCCTGTGCCATGTAATACATCTCCGTAAAGGTTATGGTCTACTATATCTATTCATCCTATTTGTACATGTATATCATTTTCTACTTGAGGTTAAGAATATGGGCTGTATGTTGGCTTGGTTTCTAAGTAAGCTTTGTGAGGCATTTGGTCAGCTTCTTTAGGAAGGAATTCGCCAGGTTAAGTACCTGATCAGGAAACACTTGGGGAACAATGCATCTTGAAATGCTCCAATCCACATAAGAAGTCTTCCTGGAGACATGCAAGATACCATGTGGACAATGGCTTCAGCCTGTAAAGACTGAGTCATGCAGGGACATGTGACTTGCCCAGGTGACTCCAGAACTCCATCTTGGAGCTGGACTTTGCATAGGAGGGAGGAGGGGGGTCTCCACCCACAAGAGAGAGTCTATTTAAACCTGGGGGAGACCCCTCCATTTTTGTCTTCAGCTGGCTAAAGAAGGAGCCTCTCCACCCCCCCCCCCCAGGATACTTAAGGGAGACTGAAACAAAGGACAGTAACTACAGGGGGTGTGAGTGATTGCTGGACCCAGGCTAAAAGGAGATTAGCCTGTAAAAGGGAGTGCTCTGGAACTGGTGAGGAAATCATCTGTATTCAGTTTGATTTTATTAATCAATAATAGATTTGCGCATTTTATTTTATTTTGCTTGTGACTTACTTTGTTCTGTCTGTTACTACTTGGAACCACTTAAATCCTACTGTCTGTATTTAATAAAATCACTTTTTATTTAGTAATTTACTCAGAGTATGTATTAATACCTGGGAGAGCAAACAACTGTGCATATCTCTCTATCAGTGTTATAGAGGGCGAACAATTTATGAGTTTGCCCTGCATAACCTTTATGCAGGGTAAAATGGATTTATCTGGGTTTAGACCCCATTGGGAGTTGGGCATCTGAGTGCTAAAGACAAGCACACTTCTATGAGCTGTTTTCAGGTAAACTTGCAGCTTTGGGACAAGTAATTCAGACCCTGGGTCTGTGTTGGAGCCAGACTGGAGTGTCTCGCTCAGCAAGACAGGGTGCTGGAGTCCTGAGCTGGCAGGGAAAACAGAAGCGGGGTAGTCTTGGCACAGCGGGTGGCAGCTCCCAAGGGGGTTTCTGTGATCCAACCCGTCACAGGTACCTTCTTTGCGCTTTGTCAAATCTGCAGTGAAAGTGTTCTTAAAATGAACAACATGTGCTGGGTCATCATCCGAGACTGCTATAACATGAAATATATGGCAGAATGTGGGTAAAACAAAGCAGGAGACATACAATTCTCCTCCAAGAAGTTCAGTCACTAAGTAATTAACACATAATTTTTTTAACGAGCATCATCAGCATGGAAGCATGTCCTCTGGAATGGTGACCGAAGAATGAAGGGGCATACAAATGTTTAGCACATCTGGCACGTAAATGCCTTGAAATGCCGGTTACAAAAGTGCCATGAGAATGCCTTTTCTCACTTTCAGCTGACATTGTAAATAAGAAGTGGGTAACATTATCTCCTGTAAATGTAAACAAACTTGTTTGTCTTATATCAGAGGGGTAGCCGTGTTAGTCTGGATCTGTAAAAAGCAACAGAGAGTCCTGTGGCACCTTTAAGACTAACAGATGTATTGGAGCATAAGCTTTCGTGGGTGAATGCCCACTTCGTCAGACGCAGCTGACGAAGTGGGCATTTGCCCACGAAAGTTTATGCTCCAATACATCTGTTAGTCTTAAAGGTGCCACAGGACCCTCTGTTGCTTTTTGTTTGTCTTAGCGATTGGCTGAACGAGAAGTAGGACTGAGTGGACTTGTAGGCTCTAAAGTTTGACATTTTGTTTTTGAGTTCAGTTATGTAACAAAAAAATTCTACATTTATAAGTTGCACTTTCATGATAAAGAGATGGCACTACCATACTTGTATGAGGTAAATTGAAAAATACTATTTTTTTAATCATTTTTACAGTGCAAATATTTGTAATAAAAATAATGTAAAGTGAGCACTGTACACTTTGTATTCTGTGTTGCAATTGAAATCAACATATTTAAAAATGTAGAAAAACATCCAAAATATTTAATACGTTTCAATTGGTATTCTATTGTTTAACAGTGTGATTAAAACCACGATTAATCGTGATTAATTTTTTTGAGTTAATCGCATGAGTTAACTGCGATTAATCGACAGCCCTATAAACAAATCTTTTCAGTTCCTCTTTAAAGGAGACATCTGGGCTCAGCGTGGCAGCATGGATGAGGCTGTATGAGCAGAGATGATCACCCAGATACACACAGAAAAAATAAAATAACTAGGGAGAATTCCTTAGACAGTGCCTGGCTCCTGTGTCTCGCTCACACTGCAGTCTTTACAGCTTTCAAGTTTTCCTTAGATGAGCACGTGTCTCTTGACTTCAGTGCTGGCATCCGATGGCACATTCTATCACTGGCTCCTTTAAAAACAAAGCAATCCGAAGGCATGGGGCAGGGCTATTGTGGGAGTCATATACAACAACTCCAAGGTTCATTTTATAATTGTGACAGTGGCCCTTGACTGTTGGGGAAGAGCGACAGAGTTCTTGAATTGTGCAGAGGACGTGGAAGGGGCTACCCTATGGAGGTGTAAGAGTTTAGTGTGCTACTCTTATCTCTGACCAGGGTCAATGACTTTGCAGTACTCTGCCCTATAATATGCAGTAAAGCCATCCTTCTGGATGAGGCTTTTTGGTCTGTGTCCTGTGGGGTGTGTGGGATTCTCCCTGCTGCCTGGGGGGGTGGAGCGTGGCTGCCCTTTGCCCAGTCTGTGCTGATTAGCATTTATTTCTCTGCAGCTTTCAGGCTAGAGCACTTTAGAAATAAAAATGATAACTATGCTTATTCGAGGTACTATTACAGATGGAATAGTAATAACAATGCTGTAGGCAAGTTAGAAAAAACACTGGGGAGATAAACCCTCCTGTTTCTAGTGTAAACCAGCTCCCTGGGGTTAAGAAGAAATGTAGGTTACGCAGGGCAGGGCAGGTTACTCCATAATTGTCCTTGACAAGGGTCCTTGCACATTCTACTGCAGCATCAGGCAATGTCCTAGCGGGCCCTGTCAGGAACAGGCTACTGGTCTGGATGGAGTCCTGGTGTGGCAATTCCTATGTTCCTCAGTGATTTGAGGCTTGAGGAGAGCTGGAGTGTGGCTGAGGCAGAGGGATATAAGGTGTTTTTTATTTATTGGTCTTTTAATGCTTTGCTACATCCACCTTTCAGGAAATTCCTGTCTGCCTCCAAGTGGCCTGCTCCAGTCTTAGGCTCTGCACGCGGGCTTCACGTGGATTCCTTTTCCTCACCAGTAATAATCAATCTGTTAGTGAAAGCGTTTGCTGGAGGTGTCTGCTTCTCAATAGAAAAGCCTCCATTGCCTGCACAGGATGTCCGTGTCAACAGCCTACAAATCCTGCTCCTGCTCTGGTCCCTCAGGGCAATGGGGCTCAGCTGCACTCCCGTCTGTTTCACACATGAGTGTGAGTCTCAGGGATGGGACAAGAGGTGGAACTGGGAGGTGGGGCCTTTTGCCTCCCTGTTGGGATGTTTATTATTACACTGTCAGTAGATGTTTCTCTACTAACGTCATAAGCAGCCCAGCCTAGTTTGCTTAGGCCTCTGGAAACTTCCAGTGCATCACTCCATCAATAGCAACTGCATGGGTGGTGCTGTAGAAAGTCTGAGGACAACCAGATACATAGACAAGTTCATCACACCTCACATGGCCTGGAGAAAACAAGAGAAGCACAAACGTGCCCCCAGAGCTACCGCAAAGCTTCCAGTCCCTTAACTTCCATATCGCCAACCCCAAGCGTTCATAAACCATGCGCCAGGTCCCCAAAGCCATGGGTTTAAAAACACCAATGCGTTCAGGGTCCTTTTTATTTGGCGTTTTGAGCCTTCAGTGGTCCCATTTTCAATCTGTGCTGTGAGGGCTAGAAATGTATGTTTTTATTTCATTGTCAGCTGTGATTCTTACGTGTGCCCATGACTCTGGGAGCTGGGGCTTTAAGAAAAACACCAAACGTCTTGAGAGTTGCAATGAAATTGTGAGAGTTGGCAACGCCATTTGCCCTTTTTCAAAGTAATGCGATTGGTTTACTGTCCCCCCAGCTGTGGGGAGAGTGCAGGGGCTGGGGTGCAGCTTGAGAGGCTGGGGGCCTGGACAGTGAATGAAAGCAGTGTTTATTGTGGGGGGAGGGGAGGGTTGGCAGTGGCACACTTGAGGTTGGGCAGGTGTTTTGGGGTGAGTGGCCTGGATGCATTAAAGAGCGGTGGGGTGGTCAGACAGTGCTGTCACACCTCATTCATTCAGATAACACTGATGCTTCACTAACATGTTTTTTCCTGTTCATGCTGCCTCTGTATTTCCAGGTTGCATCCTCTACTGAGACTGGAGGCACTGAGAGACCGTGACAGAGGCCATTCTCATAGTGTCTCCAGGGCGAGTCCTGGAGATATTTTGGCTGGATTCTGGCACATGCTGAGTCCTCTTCGTGATGCTCCAGCAGAGGAGATTGGAAATTCCCCTAAATGGGCAACTGGCATAGTACTGAACCCTCATCACTGCAACTACATCACCCTCCCCCAGTCCTGAATCCTTGCCCTCCAGCCAATGGGGAGTTGCCTGGGACAGGAGAGACCACGACTGGAGTGCCTAGACTGTAGGGCCTTTATGAGTCACTATAACTTAGAGTAGCCTTGAGAATCAGGACGGTGATGGTGGAAGGGTGGCATACAGCCAGTTGCTCCCAGGCAAACCAGCTTGCCTGAGGATTGAGCCCATTAGTCAGTGATACTGCAATAATCTCTCTTCACTCCCATCTCTGCGATGTTCCTTCATGCAATGCCCTCTCCGTCCTGGCTCCCCAAGCTGCCTCCTTCTCCAAAACAACGTCCTTCCTAAAGATTCATTCCTTCTGTCATGCCCACAACAAGCTGACAATACAAACCAAGCCCTCTGACATTCCCCCTTCCTCCATGCTTCCCAGGGAGTTCTGTCTCCTGTGTCTATCTTGTAAGCTGGGAGCTCTTTTGGAGCAAGGGCTGTGTTCATTTTGCTTCTTGTACAATGCCGAGCACATTCCTGTTAGCACTGTTCAGTAACGATCACAATTAACACAGTGCCATATCTGTGTGTGGCACATTACAGACGCACCAGAACACAAGCTCACTTCCCTGCGGAATTTACCATCTAGTCAGATCCTTACGAGAAAACCTATTATCAGGAGACGATAAGGCTGGTTTTTAAGACCCAGGAGGTTAGGACAGGTAAGAGAAGAAGCCAGACTTTGGGGGCCTCTTTAAGCCAATCCTTCAACAAACATATGGGGCTTCTCCCATAAGGCTTTGGGACATTGACACTGGCCATATCCTTAAAAATGACATCAGCTCATGGCTCACCCTTAAACTGACAAAGAATTGCAGGGGCATAGCTAGTCAATGCCACTTGATACCCATCCCTAGATCATTGTAGTGTTAACCAAAATGGCAGTTAAGTCCCAGATTAGTCAGGGTAGGCCAGGAAAGAGCAAGAGTATTGGTGTGTCTACACCTGCTGTGCCTCTGTGTGGATAAGCAGAGCACTTCAGCCTCCGGGGCTGTCAATATAGCACCTTTCACCATCAAGAAAAGGAAAAGAAATATTACAAAAAAGGCCAGTTCCCCTGCTGTGCCAACAGTGTGAATCCTGTTGTAGGAGATAGTAAAGTGGCAGAACAGGTGTTCCCGGAGATAATAATATCTCACTATCTAACCCCCTCGCTGGTGCGCCTGAAAAAAGATAAGAAGGAGATAGAAGAAGAAGTCGTTTTCTAAGAGCGCAAATCAATATTTATTATAACGAAAGGCAGAGATTGATATCAAGAAGGGAGATAATAATAAAAAAACCAAGACTAAACTTATTATTCCTACTTATTCTCCAGGGGGAAAAAAATCACCAAAAAACAGCCTTTGTTGATTTCTTTTGGTCTGTAGAAATAGCTTCCTCTGATACCCTCACTTAGATTTTCTCTGACACCCTGTTGAGGTTTTGATGTTAGACTTTCATCAAGAATATTGAGCATGAAATCTAAACATTATTTCTGGTGTCTGGTGACAGCTGATGAAGAGATAGAATAAAGGATAAAAGAGGATTTAGACTGGGCCAATCTGCTACCTGTAGGAAGGCAGGAGAACCTAGAGTAATTAGGACATGGTGATGGGAGGCAGGGAGTACAGGGCAGCAGGTGTTTACACCCAGGGTGGGGGAACCATTTGAGGCAAAATAAAAATTGGCTCAAAGGGCAAATGAATCTTTGCTTTATTATTGGTGTTATTTGAACTACAGTAGCAGGTCGAGAGGCTGTGTGGTGTAGTGGAAAGAGAGTCAGGAGACCTGAGTTCTATTCCTGGCTTTGCCATTGACCTGCTGATTGGGACCTTGGAGCTTTACCCAGCTTTCTCAAGGCCACACTCATCAGGGATCATGCAAAAGGGGAAGAGGACTGACCATTGTTTGCCTTGGTTTTTCCCACCTTTTACCTCTATATTTCTACACTGGACTTAGCAGAGTTGGGAGCTGAAGTATATCCAAATGTCAGAAGAGAGCCTTATAAGCAAAGCCTTGTGTAGGCAACCGTTGCATTCTAGTTTCTTCTTTTGGGGAAGATGGAGGAAGTCCATAGTACGGCTTGGGTGATGGAGCTCTGGGTGATGCAACTGAGGGGGTGGATTAAAGGATAGTACAAGACGCTAGTAATTTGCCAATTCCCTGAGCTAGTCACGGTCTGCACCCAAAATCCCTGTTGTTTGCATTAATCACTCTAAGGAGAGGCACTGACCAAACAAGAACAAGGTGCCTGTTTAACAAGACGAACGTTATTGAGAGGAGAAAGCCTTGTTATTAATCAATAAGTTAAATCACTGTTCATTAAATCCTCATGATTCTTGTCTTTCTGTAAAAACAAGAATTTGCTGATTCCTCCATGTACAGTATGCCCCTATTCAACTACCATTTTCAGTAAAACACTTGCCATCTCATGTTTCCTGTCTTGCAGTTATTTATTTATCCACATTTAACTTCTCTAGCAGCAATTCTGCAAATGAACAGCATTTCAGCAACAAGAACCTCACAGCTAATCAATGCTGGAATTCAGATACTATTTCTCCGAGGTAGGTGGAACATCTTGATGTATAGTGTTTTCAAATAATTCAATGAGTTTGACTCAGTGTTATGCTGTTGAGGCTCCTTCCATTCTTTCCCTGTTTGCTTGGTTCCTCTTTGTTTGGGATTTTATACAGGGTTTCCCCCTTTTAACCCAGCATCTTCCTATTTCACAAATGTACCTGCTGTAACTGCAGTTAACAGCACAGCTTCTTCCTTTGCATATTTCATTCTCATTCAAGGTACTCTTCTGAAATATGTTAAAGCACCAAAGTTTGCTTCTTCAAAGAACTTCAAACCTTTCCCCTTCTTTCAAAGATTAATTACAGTGGCTTATAGCTTCAAATACTTCCAGTTACTTTCTTCAGTTACTGCATCTCTACCTAGTAACTTTTCAAGGATTAGAAATTATTGTGCCTTTTCCCAGGGAATGTCTCAGATCAAATAGATCCTCACTCTGTCAGCTATAGCAAGTAAAAGCCTTTTAAAGTGTGGTTATATGCTGAAAAAACTGCAGTAAGGTGTTACTTGTTGTCTAACAAGGATTTTAGATCATGTGTAGTTTACAATAGATTATTTTTCTAGCTGACAGCCTTGCAATCTCAAAATGGGATCTGAAAGTTAAGGTAGGTTTTTTCCTTCGCACACATCAATCACTAGTAACAAAAAAGTTCCCATTTCTGATCTCAGGCACGTCAGTGGAAATCAGGCATAGCTTCACTGAAGTCGGTGGAATTGCACTGGTATGCAACGGGTGTAAGTGAGATGAGAATCAGGCACTATGACTCTGCAATCAGAAGTTAGCTGATGCTTTGGTAGCTAATGTGAGAGCTGGGATAGGATTTCAGCTCAGTTTCCCAATGTTATATTGGCTCATCAGGGCTAACCAAAATAGAAGGCAGTAAGTGTTTAAATTTTATTTTAAATAGTCAAGTACCTGCTCCTGACTCTGGGACACACAAGGAACAGATCTGTTAATTCATTTTTATATGGTCATTTTTCTGACCATCACTTCACTTTAAATGTCACTTGTTGCCCATCCAGAATTTTCCCTCTGGAATGGTTGATAATCCTGTATGTCCATTATCACAGCCAACCTGAATGCTGCTTAGCTACAGGGAAGGGGCTTCAAAAGCCCAACATTCTATAAATGGCAGTTCCTGTTCCCATCTGTCAAATCATTCCGTTGAGTCCCAAGCGGTTTCACCAATGAGTGGAGTGGATTCATTAAGGAATTGAGAGGCAGAACCTAGCATTTCTCCTGCCCTCTTCTTCCTACTCTTCTATTTCAAGGTACAGTAATCTCCTAGGATAGGGCCAGGTGCATGGATGTCACCTGTTGGGGCATCAGGCAAGCTGAAGGGCTGTGTGTAGTGGTAGGAAGGTCTACTCTGTGCAGTATCTTCAGAGCAGGCAGGATGAGGGAGAAGGAGATGGAAAAGGTACTAAAGAAGCTGGGCCTTGGGAGTGAGACCTACAGACCCAAGAGGGCCAAGTCTGATACCTTTGGATCTATTTCAGGCCTAAGACAAGGCTGCTGCTTGTCCCCACCTCTTCTTCACCAATGTCTCAAGAAGAAAGGGTGGGGAAGTAGAGTGGAGGGGCACAGACTATGCTAGTTTTCTTCCCACGGTAACTGACATGAGGTCAGGAGAGACCCTCTCAATAACTGTGCTCAGATGAGGAACAGTGTCCCAAGGAAAGTGGTGGACACTCCATCCCTTGAGTCAATTAAAACTATGCTAGATGAAGCACTGGAGGGTCCCCTCTAGGGAACTATCCTGGTCTGCCACAGGAGGGAAAAGATGGACTAGATGTCCTAGCGAATTCTTCTCTTTGTTAATTTCTATGGGAGAAATTCTCTGCCACGTCAATGGGCAAAACACCATTGTGTCCATTGACACAATCAGAGAATTTGGCCCTATGGGTCTTGATGTGTAGAGAGCTCGGTGTCATGAGGCTGACGGGTGGAATGTACTACCCACAGGGGTATCTCTAGCTCCCCAGTCCTGCTGTTTGGAAATTGCCTGCAGCAGGTTTAATGATTATCCAATGTGCATTCTCATTTGGAGGCCATTGCCTGATTTGATGACCTTTTCCTTTCAGGGGGGTGAATCCAGAATGTATTGCATTCGCATCACCATCCCAGCCACTGAAAGCAACCTGGAATGAAATACAATTGATTGATATTTGCAGAGACAGCAGGATAACACCGTTGTCTGATGAATTGCTTCTTTCTCTTAATTTTAATGATGTTAACACAATATTAAATGAACTTTTCCCAGAAGATAAATTGTGGAGTCAGTTGGCTTTGTTTGCTTTGGTTATTTTGCTAAAAATACAATTTGTGCTACCAGGACAGACGCCCTCCTGCTTCCGGGAAGTGATGATGCAATTTATATCATCCCAATGAACTGATTCTCTTATCTACATTGTCTGTACAGTATCTAATGAAGTAATGAAATATGCAACAATTCAGCAATAGAAATTAGCACTAATTAGAGATAATTATCTTGGCTGGTTTGATATTTCTATGTAATGAGCCCGAGTTCTCTTTCGTTAAGGGTTTGGTGTGGTCAAATAAATGAAATGACGCATTGAAGATACACAAGTACCTTTTATTCCGGATTTATTTTTACATTTCCAAGAGCTCCACTCTTCTCTTTGATGCCATTTTGTTTGATTACAGATGCTGGCATTTCTGAGAATGGCCATTTTTTATGCAGCCCATGCCTGGGTGAAAACAGTACAATTCCTGCAGCTTTCCCACACCCCTCTCAAATGGAGCAGCGAGGAATCGGCCTGGACCAGAACTTGGATCCTATGCATTGTCACTAGAATGCTGCAGGTCCCCACAGTGCTTCTATGTCCTGCTGGCCTGGTCACTGAGGGCTGGACATGGAGCCCCAGGACATGCTCTGTGCTGTCATAAGACTGGCAGTCCTGGAGCCCTTCCTTGCTTCTGCCTAACAGCCTGAATAGTGATCTGATTTCTGATTGTTTTCCAAGATGACCCCTTCTCTTTCTTGGCAATTTTGTCACTTCAGTCCTACGTGTGACTGAGGATGTTCCAGGATAGCAGCACCCCGCAGTCTTATTGCATAAATCATATACTCAGCACAGACGTGATCAGGAGCCTTGGACTCTCTATTATCTCTGTCCATCCATCTGTTGTATTTCGAATGCACTGCCCGTGTATTTAGCGGTCTATCATATTTCTAAGGCATTCTGATGTCTGTCTGCCTGTCTTTGTGGGGTATTTCTAAAAGCCTCTAACACCGTGTGTCTAGCTGTCCCCGTACTGTGTCTCTACTATAGCACCGTCTGTCTATCAGTCTTTGGTGTTTCTAGAGCACTTATCACTGCAACTTCTAGGTGATCTATCATATGTCACATGATTACCTTTTACATCCAGTAACCAGTAATTTGCAATAGATTCCCCATTTCTCAAGGGAACTTTAACAGCCCAGCGGGTGACAAGTTGCCAGGGTGAAGTTCAGTGAAGTGCGATAAAACTAAACAAGCCTCTGCCCCAGAGCGAGGCACGCTTTACTCTCCCCCTCCCGCTTCACACGTCCCTAACCTGCAAAGTGCAAAGACACCAATAAAGTGAGATACAGTGGGTGTGCTTGTGTGAACGCCCCCCCGCACTGAACGGAGAGCTGCTAACCTGCACCCCCACCCCAGTTGGGAGAGAAAGAGAGCTGTGGCAAAGCGGGTTTTGCTTATAGAGAGGCCACCTAGTAAGTAAAGGGCTACTGGCTACAAACTGCCATATAATTCTGTCAGCACCTGCTTTATGGGCCCGAAATGGGGCAAAGTGAAAGGTTTCCTTTTCTTTACGACTCACGCCCAGTCCCCGTTAATGAAACAGCAGGTCCTCCCCCCTTTCCTCCTCCTGGCTTCCTTCTAGCACTGCTGAGCCCAGCGCTTGATCAAGACCTGATTTCCCTCCCTTTCTTAGTGCAGGAAATCACTGGCTGGTTCGCTGAGAACAATGTATTCTGTGCACTTCCCTGGCTTTCGTCGCTTAATTGGAGTGATGCCTTGAGGTCCCCTGGCACAGAACGGAAGGCCGGTGGTGGCAGGCAGCCAAGGTAATTATGGTTGAATGGTCCTCTCAGAGTCCCTGAAGAGTCTTTACGAATCATTGGGTAACGGCTATAGTTCAAGAGAGCGCAGTCTTTGGGGAGCTTGTATAATTACTGAGTTTTGAGCCCTCTCTGGCAGCACTTCCCTCGTTCCCCTTATCCCCTCCCCTGCCACCCTCTTTCTCCCACCTCCTCTCGGACGCTGTTTAGCCACATCGTTGATGGGAAGGGCCAGCATGTACTATGTAATAACAAGCTTGCATTTGAACTCTTACTTGTAAGGGCAAAAAGGAATAACTGACCCACAAGGTGCTACTTATTTTCTAGATTGTGTCGGTCTTCCATTTTAAGCACGTGGCGGGGTGGCTCTGCAGATGGCACCCCGTTCTGGGGAAACCCAAGCGAGGGCAGAGAGCATGGTGAGTGGTTCAGAACAGGCACGTGTGCCCATTTGGTCTACAGGGCAGCTCCAGCAGTGGAAAAGCTGCAGGGCATGGACCCTGAAACTAACAACAGCGCAGATGAAGGGAAATGGCTTCAGTAACCAATAGACAGAAAGCAATGTTACAATATCCAATTATATTTAACACATGATAGGACATTACTGGAAGTTCCTAGATGGCACTATAAATTTGGCTTAACTACCTGTACAGTCAGTTTAGCTCTTGGAGAAATACTCAGCGTTGGGTGTGGTGCAATTCTTTTTAGAGTTGGAGCATAACATTGGTAAATTTTATTCCTTGACTGAATGTCTGACTGTTTCCTAGGTGCTGCCTACAGATTACAGCCACAGAACCAAACAAAACATTACATCTATCTATGATACTTACCTGTCCCTCATTACCATGGTATTTAAGCTTCTCCCAATCTTTAATATATTTATCCTTGCTATAACCCGGGGAGGTAGAAAAGTACTGGGAACAGAGAGACAGAGAGGCTAAGTGATTTGCCCAAGGTAAAATCCAGAAAAGCTGTGGAATAACTTCGGGTCTCTGGAATTATAGGCTGGTGCCCTAACCACTGAACCATCCTTCCTCATGGCATCAAAACAGTATCTGACAAATGAGAAGCATAAGTTTTAATCAGTTGACAGTAGTATTCATGTGGGAAAGATCCCCTCAGGATTCTTCACCAGGAACATCAAAAGAAGGGCATGGCCCCCTGAGAGCCCATACTAATTCTTACGCTGTGCATGCTGGGAGGATACCCATCCAGTGCAGACACGTGCAATACAGCTCCTAGCCATGCACCTCAATACTGAATCTCATTGTTTTCGTTTAAGGAGAATATAGCCACGTAGGCACAATAGCACCAAAGTGCAAAGGCCTCTGGGCACCTTAACAGAAATAAATTCAAATGACATTACAATAAAAGAAAGGGAAAGTCTCATGCTCCCCGGAGCAGGTAAACTAAACGATCAGCATAACCTTCTCCCCCTGAAAACTGCAGGGCTGCAAGACTCCCAGAAGATTGACTCTTCTGTGCCTGGGGCATGGGTGGGAGAAAGGGCAATGGCAAAATAGATAACAGGACGTCAGGCCCCTGCGAAATTGGGAAGGCAGAAGCATAAACTAAAGTAGCAGATGGCTCAGACAGCCTCTTCCTTCTGCTTCACTTCACAAACTGATTCCGTTTGCCATTGCAGCCTTAGCCTCCCCTTCCTGCTTCTTCTGTCTTGAGGTCTGAACCCTGGGACTTGTGAGGCCAAATGTTCAGAAGTGCTCAGCACCCAGCAGCGCCCATAATCCAGCAGAGTTCTTTTGAAGATCTGGCCTCAGTTGTGAGTGATGAGCCCTTCTGAATATTCTGGCCATAATGGACATGAAACCATCTCGCTGGGGACTGCTGGAACCAGCTTATCACAGTCCAAGAGCAGATTCCTTTGTGCTGCCAGCTCATGCAGTTTGCACACAACTCCTGATGAATGGTCCTGCAGATCTGGAACACCTTCCGCTTGGCTATTAAAGAGGCCTGCTGGAGCCACCTTAACTGGGCGTGCACACAATCCAGAGATTGAAACTCTGTCTGTTGCAGGTCAGTGGAAATGCTGAGAGTCTCCAAATGTTCCATCCCCACTGTGTTCCTAGCACTGATAGAAACTCTTACACTAGCAAGATGAGATGATGCTATTGCAAGGACAGCAACCTGGCCTGTTGTCTGGATTGCAGGAATAGAGAATAATTCTGAATCTATGGATGGCACGCTTAGGTATACTGTCAGTGATAACAGAGCAGGAAGCACCAGCTCATTGTTGGACTATGCTAATAGAGGCTTATCTATGGGAAATCCAAGCACAACCAGGATGCCCCAGGGAGTCATAAGAGCCAAAGCTTCAACCTCCACAACTAACATAAGACTGTGTTTACAGAGATTATTCTATATGAGGAGAAAAGGTGGTGGCAACCCACCACTCTGTGGACCAGTTCAGGCCTGGTGAACATCTGCAGCAAAGTCTGGGGAGCTGCAGTTGTTTACATCAGTTTGGAATTTGCCCCATATCTGCCAAGGAAAGTGTGAACAAGGGAACAAGGTTCCTTGAAGGATTCCCTGTCTCAGGAAGTTAGGAGTTTAGGCCACAGCCTATATTAATGAACAGCAATCTTCATCCAGGGCCAACCAAGATCCCTCTCACATCTTCATGAGGGCGGGCAGATAATGAAGCCACGTGCCTCCCCTTCTTTCTGTATGTCAAAGTTCCTCTTTTCCACCCACCAGAATGGGGCTGTGTGTGGGGAGATGGGGTTGTATCGGCCATGATCTGTATTGCCTGGAGAGAGGTTTTTTTTCTTTCTTACTTTCGAAGCTGAGTATTCGAAGGATAGAGTATTCAAGCTCGGAGCCATGGTGTAGAAACACCTTATGTCTTTGGCAGGATTTTCTCTGCACATTGACTCCAGAGATATGAATTTTCTATTCCAAATCAGCAATCATGATTACAATGATCCACGTCAGATACCACCAAAGAGGCTGTCAGCATGGATAACAAAATTGTATTCAAGATCTCTCCTTTCCACACTCCAGGATTCTCCGGATCCAGGTGGCTTTCCCCACCCACATTCTCCTCACTTCATATTTCCATACTTAAGGTCCCACCTTACTGCAGTCACCGACCAGTCAAGGATGGCAGGACAGGACTCTTTGGGGGAGATCATCAGTACTGCTGCTAGCAAGCAATGAGTGGTACATTAAGAATTAGCCATGTATCCATTTACCTACCTAATCTGCCTAACCATTTCTCCCATGGTATCTGAGCACTTGAGAAAGGTGAAGGGATGCTGTGTGCACACACAGGAAAAAGGGGAGCTTGTGAGTCTAGTAGATGGGATTGGCTGGGGAACTACCTCTCAAAACATTCCTGGCTCTGCCTCTGCTGCTCTGTGGCAAGTCAATTAACTACTCCATGCCTTAGTTTCTCCATCTGTGCACTAGGGCTAAGGTTGCCTACCTGCCTCCTAGACGGTTGTGAGGAGTCATTTATTTTTCATACACTACTTTGGGTGCTTTAGATGAAGTATTCAAATATTAATATTGACTCAAAAAGGTCTGATTCATGTGCGTTCAAAAGAGGCATCTTCACCTGGGGTTTCAGGCTGGAATCGCCTGCTGCAGGCAGCTCCTTGTAAGGATTAAAGTAAAAAAGCATTTTAAAAAAAATGTAATTATAAACTGACTGGACTGTAGAGTGGCGACCGAAGCAATGATTGGCTAAGGTGCCAGGTACGAAGTCTCTGGAAATGCCCTGCCTCACCCATTAACAAACCCACATGCTTGAGTGTTGCTTTTCTCTTCCATTTCCAGTTTATGGTGGTAATAACACCCTCAACACAGAGCAATTGCTCTGTTCCCTAAGATCCCTCTGTCCCACCATCAGCTCCACCCAGCTGGTCCCTAGGAAATGCCCTGCACTACAATTATTATGGTTTAATTAAAATCCCCAAAATGCCAAATACACTCCATCATCTCCCCCTACCCAGAGCATCTCATGCCACAGCGCATCACCAGAGCCAGTATGAAGAACCGCTTCCCCCACAGCCCCAGCTTTTCCAATGTGAGGGCCTGGTCACCAGGGCGGTGGCAGGGACAGAGCTCCTGCCAGTTACTTGGTCAGACAGGTGGCACTGGACCTCCCCCACTCCCATAGTTCACTGCCGGATCCTCATAGATACATGGGAGGTCAGGGTCATATTCACAGAGGGCCTCTGCAGCCACACTGGCTGTGACTCCCTGCATTCCCAAGGACCCCATCGGGGATGCCTGTTGTCAGTGGCTGCCCTAGCACCCTGGGTGGAGGGAACATTGTGAAAACAATAATACAGGCTCAGGCTATCTTGCCATTTTCTGGAACTCTCTATGCGGCCTGAGTGCATTCCTCCCAGCCCCATCTTGGGGCTGCCCCCTGCTTCCCCTTCCTACTCCGTACACATCCTCCCCATGTGGACATTAGGCCATCCTCTGCAAGGTCCCAAAGGGCGGGGCTTGGGGGAATAGTGCGGCAGAGATGGCTGATGTCCTTGTCAAATGGATGGGGGAGATGACCTCTATCTGTTGATATGGAGGCAGTGAGGGAGGTGATCCCACCCAACACCGTGGAGCATCTCCAGACAGTGTGTCTTTAGGGCCTCTGGTAGGTACCACATTGATTTCAGAGGTGAATTTGGCCTAGGGGTTCTTATAAACAAGCATTTTCTATTGCAATGATGAACATAAGTTAGGTCATTATGATACTTGGCTTCCTTCTTAATTTGCATATATAAATTAATTCACATCTCGTGAAATCCTCACTTGTCTTTCCACTCCCTGCATAGGTGGCATCTCCCCTTAACTCTTTTGCTGCCATGCAATAATCCATGCAGCAAACACTGACTAGGGGGTTTGATGGTTGATAATTATTAACACTGCAGATTGGAAGGGGCTGCTGTAATAGGGCGTAAGTAGCTCCTATGTGTTTCTGTCTCCTCAGACTTGATCAAAGCTACAAATGTCACCTGCGGTCTTAACCAGTAGCAAATCTGTGCTGGATTGTGTACAGAACGGCTGTCTTGTACTAGGAAATGTTTGCTGCTACTGTGTGAGCGCTACACAGGCTCTTGTTTAGATTTACATTTCAGAAGGAACAGGCCTGCCAAGTTTAATGTTGCACATCTCATCTGCTTAGTGTATTTGCATACAGTTCACAGCAAGACAACATTCCAGCTCTGGGCTTTTAGGTTATTTTGTGTCTGTTGGGTTTTTTTCAGATGTTCTGTGCCCATGCCTTTCCATTCCCTAATTCCACTTCTCTGGCAGATGACACAGGCTCTTATCTTATTCAGTCAAACCCTTTAGAGCTGTTCTTTAACGTCCATTGGTTTCAGGCGGATGTTGGCTTTTTGGGACAGTGTGGAGACCAAATGCGGAGAGAAAATAGCCCCCCACTGCTGTGTACTGTCGGCGCAGGAGGGGTAGGATACCTGCAGGGATTTTCAGCTCGCTGGGAGAGGTTTTCAACAGCAGGTGATAGATGCGACAGTGAAACCTGACACGCTTTCGAACCATTTGTCAAAGTGCCTGCAGGTCCCATTTCAAGGCTGACAAAACAATAACAAATGCTGAGCAATGAAAACCCATGTGTGCCATGATTGGAAAGTTTGTTTTAGTTAAAAATAAGCAACATGCAAGCTTAGTGATGTATCTTTCCTTGTCCTGCTGCTTCCCCTTTGAGCAAGAATTCGGGAGAGAAACGAGACATTCTAATACCCAGGAAAGAGTCCCTTCTTTCTCCCCCACCAGGATTTTGGAACAACCAGGGTAGAGGCAAATGCTGGATGAACCGTTCCAAGAGTTACAGCCAAGTTTTGCTTACAAACCAAGAGTAGATATGATTTTTTGGAGGTGTGAGGGAGACTTTTTTGGATGATTTTGCCTTTGTACTATCCCCATTGAGCTGGGCCATAGAGCAGAATAATCCCACCCACTTAACCCTGTCTAGCACCTTCCCCAAGTGCAGCAAAAATGTTATGCAGCGATTTCCTTTGGCATTAAAGCTGAAGGCGGGAGCGCCACCCAGAATTAACAGCACTGCAGCAGAATGGATATTAGCCTCTTACAGAGGGATAGGAAAGGGAATTGAGTGCAAAAGATCAGACACTGAGATTCTCATTAACTTTTGCTAACACCTGAATGACTGACAGACACTTGCCTTTTCAGATTATATTCTGCACATTTCCAGCCTCTGACCTTGGGTGCTCTTCAGCCCCTGTTTACTTAATATGCAATGTCACCAGAGCTTAGGCTATTCAGTGATGCAGGCTCATCTGAACTGTACTTAAACTGGAGCATCCAAACCCAGATGCATATGTGAGCATCTGTGTGGAATGTCAGATATGCTGTCTGTGTCCTTAATTCCTTCTTCTATTTCTCTCTCTCTCTCTGTGCCCTGCCGTCCTTAAACTGAGTGAATAGCGGAGAATTCAGGATTGCTAAAGGATTTACTGCTGCTTCTCCTCATGACATGCTCCCCTCTTCACACTTAGAAAAGCCAAGGCACAGACTGTAGGAGAAGCCAGCTGTAGTGCTAATGATGCCAGGCAAAATTTGCACACAGCTGGTGGCGTACCTTTAAGGCATGACCTTTCTGGACACATTATGGCACTTTACGTTATGAGGTAATGGGTAAAATGCCTTTAGACACTGGCACATCTGGCCCATTGTTCTAAGTTCATGCTTCAAGAGCATCAGACAAAACTTGGCGAATTGTGTAATATGCATCATAAAGAGACAGGAGGATCTTGGCTAGTGCACTAGCTTTTCTCCTCTGCAGGCCCAGATTCCAATATGCTTTATATTATACATGGGAATGACTGTGATAGGTTTTCATACCAGACTCTTCGGAACGTGCATGCATTCAACACATACCATTATGTCCACCTAGCGCGAGTCGCAGTCTTTGCTGCAGAGAGAGGCTCAGCACTGGAACAGCAGACGCTGTGGCAGGTTGGGGCTGTGGGGGCATGCACAGCTATGTGAGGGGTCCAGGACTGGAATCAAAGGGGGTTCTCCAGGTTGGGATTGAAGTGCATCAGTAGGACTGTGCATGGGGAGCCCAGGGATACCACAGGTCAGCAATGAGGTTCATTGGCAGAGAGAGTGAGTGAGTGTGTGTGTGCGTGCGCGCACTGACCCCATGACCTGATCATGAAGGTCTATAAGTTTTGCGTACAATATAATTTATCGGCTAATCATGCTTACCGAGGTAATAATGGAAGTTATTGAAGCTGTAATGGGCAATAGGAGATTATAAATAATTGGGTTAGTAAGCCTGTTTTATTGGCCTGAGGCCTAGTGTGAGAGGTTTGGTGGTAGTCATACTAAGGCTGGAATTTTTTTTAGTTAAAATGACATCGGCCTGAAGGATTTATAACCCAGGTCACAATGTATGCCTTCTCCTTCTGTGCAAGTACACAAATGACCACAAGTTGCTCAAGTTAGAAGGGGCTTGGAGGCTTTTTGCAATATGGTAACTAGGCAATAACTATGTGGTTAGACCAAAACAATGTATAAGAGTTAAGAAATGACTGATGCAAGTTATTAATATTAATGATTAGAAGCTTAGGGATATCCAGAATGCCACATATAGATTATGGGTAGGTATTAATCTTGTTATGGTGACAGAAGATGATTAAAAATGGTTGTGTATTCAAATAGTTACATAAAGAAGGGGTTTAAAAGATCCAGTCTAGTTCTCTAATTTTTGGGTACAGTGGTTCCCCGAGACAACGTAAACTGAACCAGGACCACCTCTTTAATGTGCTACACTTACTTTTCCTTCCATCTTTGTTTCTAATGGTCTCCACAACATAAGATTGTAAGTATGAACAATACAAGAAACCACTTTACTGTACTTATTTAATTCTTATATTTATGTATATTGATTTTTCTCTTTTCAGTTACGTTTGTCTGTATTAACTAAAGCCCCTAACTTTCCCTGTGTTCCACCAATCTTATCTTCCTAATTAACTCTAAGTAGCCACCTGAAAAGAAACCTGTTATCTGTGACAAGTGCATATTTCACTCCAATGAATAATTTTATAATTAGCTACGTGTGTGTGTATTTTGGGACTGAACATCGGAGTAGCAAGTGTCTGGATTTCCCCCATAGCCATCTGTCTTCATTAGCTCTTTTCACTAATAGCAGCTCCTCCCAGATTTTTAATACAACCTTTTGGGGATGTGGCAGGTGCTCTTTAATCTCACCCACTAACAGACTTGCTGATGTGAAGCCTTTCCCCAAGTTCTTTTCTCTAGTCTTTGTTCCTGGTGTGGTTTGATATTTCTCTCACTGCAGTTACAGCCGCTCCAGGCTCCTCTCCACCTGCCCTGTCACAGTCTCCTTAGTAGAACAGCAGCAGAATGTTAACCTTGTTAGATTTCCTGTTTGTCTTTTGTTCTTTCTTTAAAATCATCCCCTCACCTCTCCCCCCTCCCCCACCCCGTGGCTTTTTGCTCTTCTGAAGCCAGGCTGTGATTGTTGGGAACCTTAGGAAAGGGATCTAATACAGCTTGAAAAGTGGAAAATGTTCTCTGTGAAGCCAGGCCAACCCTTAGGGTGTGAATGGCTGAAACCTGCAACAGGCAGCCTCTGGCACTGCAGGATTGGAGACAGAGAGCATTTACAGCTGTGATCAGGTTTCTTGTGCTAACTGCCTGGACCCTCACCCTCTGCACTATAAATAAAAAAGGATACAATGTTGACTTTGAAACCCCTCTTTCTATTTCCCTCCCAAACACACAGAAATCAAAAGTTAATAAAGATCTGTCTACTATATATTACAGCCCTACAATAACAAGAGTGCAGTTGATCTCCATGATATAGGTGTTGGCTGTGAAACACACCTGGTCATGAACAAGCTGCGTTAACAGAACTGTGTAGGGCCCAGGACTAGTGAGTGTAGTTGTGCACAGAGGAAAGACAAGCAAAGAGGCAGCTGTAGTCCTTTTGAGCACCGGGACACTGCTAAAAGCCCCTCCCCCAGCCTAAGGAGGGGCTACTAAACCCAGAACCCAACCGAGTTCGGGGGACAACAAATGCAATAACAGGAACAGGCATAGGGGTCAAAGGGCCAAAACTAGGGAACCAGAAGGGGACACTGAGCAGAGAGCCCCGGACAGCACCCATTGCTCCTCTCTAAGGCATCGAGAGAGCCGGAAGACACTGCCCAGAGGAACTCTGCCCGGGTATATGAACGGATAAAGGAACGAAAAACAGCCCCACAGTTGCAGGCCCCCGTCTCTGCCAACCTCCTCTCCCTGGTGTTACTAATGGCCACCTTGGCCATGGCTAGGAGGAGGTTGACCAGGTGGTCCCGCGACTTCCTGGGGCCTCGGATCGGGTGTGCGTAAATAAACAAGTGCGGGGAAAAGTGCAGCCAGAACGTCAATAAGATGTTCTGGAGGAGCCGGAAGACAAGGCAGGTAAATAAGTGATAGAGTTCGCTCTACAGCCAGGTGTCCTGGGATCTCTGATTAACTCTGTGCTTAGTGCACAGTGGGGTGCTGTAGGTCAGGCATGAGGTGCATCAGAAGAGCTAACAGAGTTTGCTGGGGATTCCCAGGACTGAACTAATCGGATGGAGAAAATAGCTCGCGCTATGCCTAGCTCATAAATAAGTTGTTTTCATGAAAATGTATCAAATTAAAGTCTTTAAACTAACAGCAGTGAAAAGGCACTGCTAGCAAAACTCTGCTTCCCTTGTTGACATTGCAAGCTGTAAGATCCATCTCAGCTCATCCGGTTAATTAAAGTTACTGTGAAGACCTGGCTGTGTTGCTTTTAAGCATTCCTGTCATAGGTTAGTCAGCTCCACAGCCTTGGACTAGACATGTATGTGGCTAATGAGAACAACCACATTTACATTAGCTAGAAAAAAAGAAGGATTTAAACCTGCGTGCTTCAGGCCATAAGCCAAAGACTAAATGATGGGGGCTAAGGAAGGAACATCCCCAAGGGTCTGGTTACTACATAATTGTCTACTATGGGGTTTCTTGCTCTTCTTCTGAAGCTACTGCTGAAGACAGGAGACTTCACTAGTTGGATCCCAGGGCTGATTCAGTGCAGTAATTCCTATGTTTCTAGAGTGCAGGACAATTGGCAGGTCTGAGGTACAAAAGCCAGAGGTTTAAACAGCCCTTTTGCCCATAGGCCCCAAAATAGGATGATCCCACAGCCCATATATTAGGAACAAATAGCAAACTGTCCCTTTGGGGCTCTGTACCTATCAGACCCCTGCTGCAGGGTCACAGAACCCAAATGGCTAGGCTGAGAGTAGCTGAGAATGAAATTCGGAGGCTCCTGTCAGAAACAAACACTCAAAAGACAAGAGGCAGTGGCTTCTCTGTCTGTTGAGTCTGCAGCAATTCTGGTCTGTATTTTTACCCCAACCTGCCCCAGGGGATTATCTGAATATCAACACACCCTTCCCACTGGCTGGATTTATCCACCCCCTGGCTTCCTCCTCTCTCAGTTCCACTTCACTGCCCCTAGCAGTAACTGGTCTCAGCTGAGCCCAACTATGCTCCTCTCTCACAAGCCATGCAGTCAGTGCAGAGGAAGTTTTAACCCTAACCTTGCCAGGTGCACTCCAACCACCACCACCCCAGGAAAAAAAAAACCAACCCTTTAAAAATAACTACCTAGTGCTCAAATCAACAAAGTACAAAGATGAACTAATTCACCCTCATTGTAGCATTTATGCATCCCCAAGCAGTGCAGAGCTGGCTGCTTTCACATTTCCATCGCTGCCCATGAACATGGAGTTTTCTACTGAGTGCACAGAGACCCAGAGCGCAGTGGCTCTGGCCAGAGAAGCACTTGTGTGTGATGTGTGAGTCACTATATCCTTCCTGCCCAGCTGCAAAATATAGGTGAGCAGGGGAAACAAAAGGCAAAGCTCAGCCTGGTAGAACTTTGGAGACCTCCAGGAACCAGGAGTGATGCTGTCCCCTGCCCTATGAGGCCTGCAAAGAAGGGAATAGGAAAACTGGTTGGGCAGAAGAACTGAATCCATAATCTGTGCCCAAAAAAGTTCTAGAAAGCTCAGCTAAGTATTTTAGAGCTACCCTCAAAATCACATAGCAACATCATAGCAATAGGGACACTATTAAGGGCCCAAAAGCAAGCTATTCCGCTGGTTAGGA
>NW_020664482.1:23707727-23749488 GCF_002925995.2 Terrapene triunguis
TCAGGGGTGTGAAAAAACACCCCCTTGAGCGCAGCAAGTTTCAGCACTGTAAAGCGCCAGTGTAAACAGTGCCCCAGTGCTGGGAGCCGCACTCTCAGTGCTGGTAGCTACGCCCCTCATGGAGATGGTTTCTCTCCCAGCGCTCTGTCGCGACCACACAAGCCACGTTAAAGCGCTGCCATGGCAGCACTTTAGTGTTGCGAGTGTAGACTAGCCCAATGTCACCAGAAAGTGAGAACAGGAATTCCATGGCACTTTTGTAGCCGGCATTGCAAGGTATTTACGTGGCAGATATGCTAAGCATTCATATACCCCTTCATGCTTCAGCCACCATTCCATAGAACATGCTTCCATGCTGATGAAGCTCGTTAAAAAAATAATGTGTTAATTAAATTTGTGACTAAACTCCTTGGGGGAGAATTGTATGTCCCCTGCTCTGTTTTACCTGCATTCTGCCATATATTTCATGTTATAGCAGTCTTGGATGATGACCAAGCACATGTTGTTCGTTTTAAGAACACTTTCACTGCAGATTTCATAAAACATAAAGAAGGTACCAATGTGAGATTTCTAAAGATAGCTACGGCACTCGACCCAAGTTTTAAGAATCTGAAGTTCCTTCCAAAATCTGAGCGGGATGAGGTGTGGAGCATGTTTTAGAAGTCTTAAAAGAGCAACACTCCGATGTGGAAACTACAGAACCTTAACCACCAAAAAAAAATCAACCTTCTGATGGTGGCATCTGACTCATAATGAAAATGAACATGTGTTGGTCCACACTGCTTTGGATTGTTATGGAGCAGAACCCATCATCAGCATGGACGCATGTCCTCTGGAATGGTGGTTGAAGCATGAAGGGACATATGAATCTTTAGAGCATCTGGCACGTAAATATCTTGCGATGCCGACTACAACAGTGCCATGCGAATGCCTGTTCTCACTTTCAGGTGACATTGCGCACAAGAAGCAGGCAGCATTATCTCCTGCAAATGTAACCAAACTTGTTTGTCTGAACAAGAAGTAGGACTGAATGGAGTTGCAGGCTCTAAAATTTTACATTGTTTTATTTTTAATGCAGTTTTTGTACATAATTCTACATTTGTAAATTCAACTTTCATGATAAAGAGACTGCATTACAGTACTTGTATTAGGTGAATTGAAAAATACAATTTATTTTGTTTTTTTACAGTGCAAGTACTTGTAATCAAAAATAAATATAAAGTGAGCACTGCACACTTTGTATACCTTGTTGTAATTGAAATCAATATATTTGAGAATGTAGAAAACATCCAAAATATTTAAATAAGTGGAATTCTATTTTTGTTTAACAATGTGATTAATCGCGATTCATATTTTTAATCATGATTTTTTTAAATCTCTTGATAGCCCTAATTTAAAATAAATAAATAAATTCAACCTGAGGCAGATGCCCAGTATGTCAAATTTCTACCTGAACAGCTAAAGTTGGGCAAAAGTATAAGCAACTGAAAACAGGGTTTTATAATGGAAACTATCTCGCAACCATAATTATAGACATTTCTATCTGTGCCACCTCTAATACCTCTAGACACAGAGTAGTCTGTGAAGTGTACTGGGATCATTTAAGATGTGAGATCCTATATACTTATGTAACAGGTTGCAATACTGGACACAGCTTGGAGAGGGGAGAGAGAGAGACACACACACATGCAGAGTCCTACACAGTCTAGTCTGCCAGTGACAGACATTGACAAGGATGCCATTATAAGCATGAAACCAGATGGCATTAGTAAGATTAGCTCAAATGAGGGCCGTGCCTAAGGCAAACCTGCGTATTTTTAACAGGGCCACAGACCATTCATTCACGGCTTATCCTGCTTTCCTTTGAATCCTTCCCATTTTTCTGTCTTGACATATTTGTTTTCTTTCCTTATTAAAAGACTATTAACAGTCTGATTAATGGAGAAACACTGGTGGGATTTGTTTCTCAACCACCAAGTCTGATGCAGAACAGCCCCTGTTTGAAATAATTAGTTGGCTGGAATTGTTTGACAGAGGGAAAAGGCTACCCTCCCCATTTACTCCCCCCCACGCCTGCCCCAGGGATAGGGGCTGCTGAGGGCAAGTACATATGGCAGTAATTTCATGGCACAGTCTGTCTGTCAGTCAGTCTGTCAGTACTGTGTCACTGGAAAGATCTTTAACAGCAAAACATGTTAAGCAGGAAGAGCTAAGTTCTGAGGTGAAATGAAAAGGGCTGTAAGTTACACATTGCTAAGTGGATCTACAGAGTATAAGCTAGCATAGAAGCTCTCACATGGTACAGGACTACATCACTGGGCTTTCACCAGTGTAAGAAAAGACAGATTTTTCCTCGGAGAGTCTGGAAGAAGGTGTACATTACACCAGTTTCCTTATTCTCCTTTGCACCACTGTACAAACCGCCTGTGAATTTGGTGTCCACACAGGAGTGTGCTTGGCATCTTTGAGTTCACATCTGTCATGAGACTGCTGGTTGGGCCCTTGTTCCCACCCTTGCCCGCAGTATTAGTCAGGAGATCTGGTTTCCCTCTAGTCCCGTAGCCTGAGAGGCACACAAACCACCAGCCAGGGATGCATGTCCACTTCCTTCTCACTGGAGCAGTTCCAGGTGCATCTCTCACCAGGGAACAGAAGTCTTAAGGGTCAAAAAGGCAGCATTCCCCACCTAAAACCCTTACTACTATGACCCCTCTTTGTCCCTCTCATGTGGCAAGACCATACATAGAAGTTTCTTGGTCTGTCACTGCCTCTGAGCTAATAGAGCTGATCTTTGGCTTGTGATGCCCCAGGTTTCATCCCTGCAGCTGACCAGTCCAAGGGCATCTGTAAATTACTTTTAGCGACTTCTCCTCATTTGGGTCCATGTCACATCCATGGAGGGCCCTATGGCTGCAGCAAGCATGTGCTCCCAGCTAACAACCCTCAAACCCAGCTATCTTGGGTTCCAAATCTTCCCCCAGAGACATCCTTGTCTGAAAGGAGGCCAGGGGACGTCACTTCCCTAGGTCCCTCCCAGACACTCAGCAACCTAAAGAGAATCATCCCAGAGTATCAGGCAGTTTCCCTTGGGAGGCTGGGATCAGCTCTGGGTAGACATGAGATTCATTCCTTTACACTGGTCCATTTGTGACCAGGCTGGAAATATCATATGGTCAGCCTTTCCCAGAGGGGAGCAGCACTTCAGCTGCAACCCAGGATAGATGCAGCTGCAGAGGAAATGAAAAACAACCCCTATTATCCACCTATTTCCTCACTCAGAGGGCCAGGTTGTGACCTTGAACTGAGCTGAAGGTTCAGGCTGGTTAGTCATTGTACCTCCTCATAACTGTGACACTGCCTTGCAACGCTGGAGGACTCTTGCTCTTCTGGTGAGCTGGGGTGAGAGGGTGTGGGCATATCAGGACTGTCACCTGCAAGTTATGGTAGGGTAGTGACTGAGGTGAGCCACATCCCCTGCGTATGCCTCTTTTAGAGAAAGCACCCATTATCCCCCACCATCCCTCCATGGCAGTGCTGTTAGTCCCTCGCTGTCACAAGTGCTGCATTCAAAGGCAAGCTAGGGGCACAGAAGAACGTTATGCTCTAGCAGTTGGGAGTTGAGCTGAGAGGATTCCATCGTATCCACCTGAATCGCTCCGGTTCCCCAGAAGCCCTCTGCCCACTGGTGTCACTGGTTGCTCCAAAGCTACTTCACTATTGGCCAGCTCCCCACACCACCCGTACAAAATGTTCTGGTGCCGGGCTTCCCTCCAGGAACGTGGCTGCACTAGCTGGATCTGCCGCTGCCGGAGTACCGTTGGTGCTACTGTTTGGGGATGGAGTGGTATTCAATTGACTTAAAATTCATTTAAGCCTTTCTTAAAATCCCAGAAAATTCACTCTAGGAGGAGGGATAGCTCAGTGGTTTGAGTACTGGCCTGCTCAAACCCAGGGTTGTAAGTTCAAGCCTTAAGGGGACCATTTGGGGATTCGTCCCGCTTTGAGTAGGGGGTTGGACTAGATGACCTCCTGAGGTCCCTTCCAACCCTGATATTCTATGATGAAAAGTTATAAATGACCCAGCACTCATTTTTGAGACCAGGGGCCAGATTCATTCTGGGTAGAAAACAGAGCCCAAGGGCATTGCACCTCCTTATACGGTGGGTGCATTTAATACTGTGATCCTGCTTCTCCATGAACATATGTCATTTACCTCTGTGCACAGTGGGTGTAAAATGCAATCACATTGGGATACTCCATTCATTTACACTGGTGGTAGCAATGTACACTGACTTTGAATGGCTGAACAACAGGATGCGATGCAAGGCAGTGGTGAATCAAGCCCTGTAGGTTTGCAGCACTGCATAAAGGAAGGAGGAGTGTGTATTTCAGTAGCTTTGGCTTGCGGAGCAGTTAGCAATTGGGGAAGATGAATTCCTGAGTGACTGCAAAGAGGAATGGGCCTGGGCTTGCAGCCTTCTGAAAGTCCTCCAAGACCCTTGCCACTCCATCTAAACGGGGATTATTTTGTCCTCTGAGAATGGCTTAAGCACTAATAAAAGCCATTAAAAATTAATTTTCCACGCTGTCTGTTGGAGTTTCTTCCATCCCTGGAATGCGCTCAACAAGCAGAACTGATAAGCAAAACCCAAACGACGTCTTCCATGCTAATGATTCTTTCCCCTTTGCCTCCCCCATCACACAGGCACGCCCGCACCAGCCAGGATTTCATTATTAGGGGCTGCTGTGCAATTATTAAAATTCCATCTTTCTTCCTTTCTTATAAAAAGGAGATTTTGTTGGCAGCTCATGCTCCTGAAAAACAGCACATATTAAAGAAATTATATATATATAGACACACACACTACGTCTCTGCCTCTTTGATAGGTCTTTCTTCATCTCCCCAGTAGCAGGAGGGAGTTTTGCAGAGAGTAAGGTCTGCAGAAGGAGAAAGGAGCAAAGGAAACAGAAGGGTCCCAGTGTCAGCCATAGGGCTGTGCTACACAGTTCTGCACAGAGAGTAAAACTGGCTCGGTTGGACTATTCATTATGTGTGTGAACAATCCCTGCCCTTGGCCAGAAATGCTGCAGGAGGCAAAAAGGGCATCTCTAGCATCCCCATTTGGCCAGCTCTAGGACCAATGTTAATGTCCTCTTTAGCAGTCTGCAACCTGCTCCTTCATACAGAGGGAAATCTGCTGCCGTGAAGTGAGGTCTCTGAATTTCAGAGAAGGTGGAAATAGGAGTATTGTCCCTTCAACATTGGCCTTTGGCCTGCACAGTTTAGTAGCAGGTGTGAGTACGTTGCAAGCAGGAAGTGTGAACAAAAATGTCTTTTTTACTTTGCAGAAGAGTGGAAAAAACGATGACATTTCATGCACACGAGCTCGCTCAGGAAATAGAAAAGGCCTTGAATTCCCTTGTGTAGCCAGAACAGACACTGTTGTGTCCCAGTTCCTGAGATCCTTGAGTAAATACAATATGACTCTAAAATAACAAAGAACAGGGGTGGGTCAGGATCACTGTCCTCATTTCTACTGATAGAAAAACCGAGGTGCAGAGAGTAGGAAGTGGCTTCCCCCAGGCCGCACAGTCGCATTGCGACGAGTGCTATAAGCAAATCTCCCTGGCATAAAATCCCCATTACTGCCGGTTTGGAAAATAAAGATGAGTTTTTGTGTGTGTGAGTGAGTGAGGGGAGGATATGGCAAAAGTTGGTTTTGCAGACGTGGCAAACTTTCTCTTTCCCCCAGACGCTTTCCCAGGAAGGGAAAGCAACTGGCTGGGCCCAGCTTTCTCGCCTACCCCGCTAACTCCTTTGTAAAGACCTAGGGAGGGTGTACAGCCAGGGAAAGGCACAGATACCCTATTCCCAGCCATCACCTTTTCTGAGGCTGCCTCATTCACCTTGGAGCCACCCAATTAAAACTAATTAGCTTTTCCGCCATAAAACCCCAAAGGGGGAATGGAGAAAAGCCTCCTGCCTTGGACAGTAATGAAGTTAAATAGATATTTATTTATCCTTTTATTAGACAAACCAATTATAATTTTACGCTTGAAAAAGCTAATTTTTAAATGTGATGTCTGAGCATATGTATATACTAATGTAATATATAGCCAGACGTGGCCTATAACAATCCTACCTCATTAACAGCATGGTTAGGGTTGTATTTAAATATACTCTAATGCACCCATTCATAAAATGATAATTAAAACTAAGCTGAAATGAAGCTATTAAGACTAAAATCTCCTTTATGTATAGCCTCTGTTTTTCTTTTGGAATGATAAAACCTGGAGTAATTGCCAGTGTTGGGTGAAGTTTTGCTTTCCCCACTGCTCTGGCCCTCTGCGCCTGGGAGATTAAATGTTGCTCTTTCCCATAGATTTTGTTATTGGTCTGACAAAAGATATTCTGCACCTAGGTAAATCTATACATGAATGGGTTTGATTAATGTATATTTAGTGCTGGTGAAAGGTGCCATATTGGCAGCCCTGTCACTTGTTTCCTTTCTGCATTTGGGTAGGAACAGAGAGGGGTAGTAGTCTCCAAATGCTACCTGCCTCAGGACTGCTCTAACTTACAGTCTGCTTCCTGGGGCTTCTGGAAGCAGAGAATGCCCATAATGCTCCAGCCATGTCTCTAAGATATCCCTACATTGGGGCTGGAAGGAGGGCCATATTAAGCCCTCATGCTCCTTCTACACCTGCCACAGAACCTCCTTGCTCTGGGAATATTCTCAGGGGGCTGTTTTTGCCCACTTTGAGGCCTAAGGGGGCATTAGGGCAAATGAGGGTCAGGTCAAAGGTCTCTAGATAGCCACAGTACAGGAAATGCAGTGTAAGCTTCTCCCACCAATGTGCCTTCTTACCTGCCCTGAGGGGAGAACTCCTAGGTCTGGGAGAGCAGTCTATTCTCCACAGAGCATTTAGTCCCTGGCCTCCTAGTTGAGGTACTCAGTGAGAGGGACAATTAGGGCAGGAGGGGAGGAATAGCTCAGTGGTTTGAGTATTGGCCTGTTAAACCCAGGATTGTGAGTTCAATCCTTGAGGGGGCCACTTAGGGATTTGGGGCAAAATCAGTACTTGGTCCTGCTAGTGAAGGCAGGGGGCTGGACTTGATGACCTTTCAAGGTCCCTTCCAGTTCTAGGAGATAGGATATTTCCATTTATTTAGTTAGGATGTGGTGGTGGCTTTTGTGATGTGGACACGCATCCTGCTAGGAACTGACTGACACTGCCAACTTATTTTGTATAGGGGCCACTGAACAGTCATCAACTGCCAGTCACTATAAGATGTGGATGCATAGGTGTCGATTCTATGGGTGCTCTGGGGCTGGAGCACCCACCGGCAGCTCCCCTATCAGCCCCCTCTTCTTCCCCCAGCACCTCCCGCTGCTGGTGGGCCCCGCCGATCAGTGCCTCCCCCTCTCTCCCTGTGCCTCCTGCCCACCGCAATCAGCTGTTTTGCGGTGTTCAGGAGTCTCTGGGGGGAGGGGGAAGGAGTGAGGATGCGACGCGCTTGGGGGAGATGGCAGAATGGGGCAGGGAAAAGGTGGGTTGGGGGTGGAGACTTGGGGGAAGGAGTAGAATGGGGGCAGGACCTGGGGCAGAGCTGGGGGTCCAGCAGCCCCTGGCACATGGGAAAGTTGACGCCTGTGTGTGGATGGATTTAAACAAACCACTTAGAGGGGGAAGGTCTGATCACCAGGCCTGAGCACCAGGCCCAGCTCTAGAATAACAGACCAGCATGTCTACCTCAAAACTCATCAACAACCTCACAATAACACGCCAGAGTGTGAAGACCAGTACTTATGAGCGACCCAGCAACAACAAACCAATGAACACAGCCCAGGGCATATGAATAACCCTACAATAACAAGCCAATCAGCCCTACAATAACAAACCAATAACTATAGTCCAGTGCCTCAAGAGTGACCCCACAATAACAAACCAACATGTACATACCTAATAGAGAAAAAACATTCCTGTGAGACAAGACATTTTGGGTTCAAGTTTCCAAAGGTCTATTATACACTCCAGCAGGTGAAGCAAAAATGCTATAAAAATGCTAACAAAATACCTGGATAGTGAGTCTGTTAAAGAAAAAAAGAAACAGAGAAAAGCCTGTAGATACACAATGTGTTGTTTTGAAGCCTGTGACAAAAGGAATAAGAGAAATGATAATTAAGCCACGCTGGCCCTCAGCATTTGCAAATACCTAATTGGAAGCTGGAGGCAACTGGTAATGAGGGGGTTTGGTTTTGGTTTTCTTTCAATAATCAAATGTTTAGTGTGTCTGCTCCAGGGAAGCTGCGCCTTCACCTTTCTCTCCAGGTCAGTGACCAGGCTGGCTTGGAGCCAGAAGCACAGAGTGTCTTGGGAGCATAGATCCACTGCATGCTCAAATGATCTCTTCTCAGCACAGACATTGAAGGGGCAGGTCAGTGCACAGAAAACAGAGCCCACAGGACTGTTAAGAGTGTTGCAATCTGGCAGCTGCATTCCTCAGTCATCCGCAGCATTTGATTCCCCATAAAGCAACGTGTCTGGGTCAACAGGCAGCATCCTGGCCTCTGGGGCAAAAAGCCATGAATTCAAGTCCCTGTCTGGGGCCAGGGTTGCTTTCCAATGCTGACAATATAGGGTAGCACTTTGTGGAGATGCTTAGCTGAGAGCCTTTTGAAGCACCTCGGTAGGGCTGCCCAGGGACCAGTTAAAGAGCTATAGGGCACTTTTTGTACAGCGTGAGAGATAATCCTGTTGTCCTCCAGGGATCTCAGTCAAACAGTGTCTGATGTCCAAGTCCCTGTGTGAGCTATGGCTGCCACTGACTCTTTGCCCCCACGGTTAGACACTGCCCTGCCAGGATCTGGCTTGTGGCTATGAAGATACCTCAAGCATGAAGAGCACTGTATTAACCAAATTCTATTCTGAATGGGGACCTGCAAGTCAGGGCTCAAGCCCAGCTTGAAGTCTTACGTGAAATGAGTTTGATGGTCTCAGCTCAGCCCACAATAGACTTGTCAGGCTGGTATCTCTTTGCATAGGAAACTGTGGTGATGGGAGGAGAACTCCCTCTAGACCTTATAGAGTGTGGAGTCCAGACATAGCAGTGTTGTAATCATTCTTTGCCCAGGATAGTGAAGCTCTTGCTTCACCTATCTGACTGCATTTGTCCTATGGGAAATAACAGGGAATTAAAACTTTCACTGATGCCTTGGGTTTTACAATTTGCACAGACTTGCTGCAGCTGATCTCATGGAACTTGTATGCCTACCTCCGTTTTCCCTCCCTGCCCTCATCTCCCCCCAACTATCGAGCACTCCTCTCCATCTGGTCACTCTTGGTGAGAGAGTCTTCTCCTCTGCAACTTCTGGAACAGCTTGTCTGCACCTCTCAGGCTCAGCAGCTCTATTTCATTTTCAAATCTCCTTTGCCTCTTCCTCTTGGCTTCACCCGTCTTCGGCTCTCGTTTATTACTAATGTTGTCACTTGTATTATTCAGCTCCGTAGAGGCTTTTGGAATAGAGTTTGTAAGAATGAAGACAGACCAAATTAATTGTGTTTGCATGGAGTCTGGTGAAAAGCAGAGAGGCCATGCCAGGCCTTGCAACCGGGTGTCACTGTGACTGGGGTGCAGCTGGACTAGCATGATGCTGTAACACAAACCGACTTTGATTTTCTTCTAGATCATCGTTATTGCTACACGTTCACCAAATAGTTTAACTACATAATTATTAGGTTATGGATTGTTTCGGAACTGTTCACTTGGACTATTTGCTATTTGCATCATGTGGTGGATCACCTCATTCACATGGCATTGTCTATCACTCCTTCACTTGATGAATGAAACCTTAGAAGCAGACATTTAATGTGGCCAGCATAACAAACAATCTTTCCCCGCCCCGCCTCCCAAAATGTACATTCTCTTATAGGAATTTTTGGATCATGCTTGAAGCTTCTGAGATTCACAGACTTTCCCACAAGTACTCTGTGGTTGTACAAATCCTCACAAATACCCATTAACAGCCCATGAGGAGTAGGAAACAACTCTGAACTTGTATTTGTCAAAATATGACTAATGAGGTTTTCACTATGAGACCAACTCTCTCGCCTTTGCAGGGTTATTACCCTGCCGTACAAAGGCGTTCACTGTAGTGGGCACTGTTGCTACCCAGACATGCTGGTCCCATTGTCCGCCACGGTGAAACACGGCCAGTGGGAGCTGCAGGCGGCTGGGCCTGCAGACCGCCAATGCAAACAAATTGTCTTGCAGCCTGCCAGCGGATTACCCCAGACATGCAGGTTGCTCACCACTGCTGTATATGATGGAAACCACTTCAGGCCAGGGGCTGTGGCAGCACCCCCAGTTCCAGCACCTATGCCTAATTTACAGGTTTGTTGAACAGAAAAAAAAGCTGAATAGTAGGTGTGACGTTCTGTACCTCAGAGGAACACCCTGCACCCCCATGTTCATCCTTATAATAGGATTGTGTGGTATCCAATGCAAAGTTTGTCATGTTGGGTGTCTTTGGAAGGCTCATGATGCACTGAGGATTGTTGTTATAGTAATGTTATAAGTTGTAATTTCATGTATATAGTTACGAGGCTGAAAATGTGTCCTTATGGCTTAAAACAAGCCCAGTCAAAACTCTCCAGGTACAGAAGGGCAGTTCACACCTCATCAGGGGATGTATGGGACAAACCCAGTCCAGCCTCACAGGAATAAAGGACACTGGCCTAGGCAGCAACAAAGGATCTGTTGGACTCTCGAGTGAGTCATCCCCCTTCCCTTGGTCAGTCAGGGACTGAGATGAGGTAATGCTCACCTGACCCTGAAGGGGTGTGGGGCAAAACCAAGAGGGAAGAAAGAACATGGTAAAAGGGAGAGACGTTTGCCATGATCTTCCTGTCTCTTCCACCTCCATCTACAGACATCACCACCTAGCGACTGAAGCGCTGATCAAAGGGGAGTGCCTGGCTGAAGGGCAACCAGCCAGCCTGTGGTGAGAAGCATCTAAGTTTGTAAGGGCACTGAAAGTGTAAAGATCAGCTTGGAATGCGTTTTGCTTTTATTTCATTTGACCAAATCTGACTTGTTGTGCTTCGACTTATAATCACTTAAAATCTATCTATGTAGTTGATAAATTTGTTTGTTTATTCTGTCTGAAGCAGTGTGTTTGGTTTGAAGTGTGTCAGAGACTCCCCTTGGGATAACAAGCCTGGTACATATCAATTTATTTGTTAAATTGATGAACTCGTATAGGCTTGCAGCTTCCAGCGGGCATAACCGGACACTGCAAGATGGAGGTTCCTATGGTTGTGTCTGGCACTGGAGATATTGGCTAGTGTCATTCGGCTGCACAATCCAAGCAGCGGCTGGCCAAAAGTGCCCACTCATGTAGCTGGGAGCAGCTTACATGCCAGAGGCTGTGTGTGAACAGCCCAGGAGTGGGAGTTCTCACAGCCGAGGAGGGCAAGGCTGGCTCCCAGAGTCGGGGATTGGAGTGCCCTAGCAGATCACCGGTCCAGATAGCACCGGGGAACATCACAGTAGGTCACCTTCTGAGTTGGCCAAGCAAGTCAATGTTCCTATCCCATTAGACCATCGATGCAACTTGCTCTCCTCTAAGTCAGGGTGAATGTGTGTTTCAGTCATTTCCCCGTGGCTGGATTTCCTGCCCCATTTGCTTTCTCTCTGTCTCATTCCAAGTGTACACCTGTAATTTCTCCAGTCCGTGACCCCTCAGTCCCAGTTTGGCTGGAGAGAATTTTAATCTAGTGTTTTTCTAAGTCTATATACCCAGCCATCTGGATGTGGGGAAGGGTGGCTGGAGACTATCTGACGTCTCAGCCAAACACAAGACATCACAGACTGTAGAAGAGATTTTTGTAAAATTAATTTTGTTGGCTATAATGCCCCAGAGAGCGTAATTCAGTGCTCAGCTCAGCTGATCCCCTCTGTTTAGGGCAGCTCCAACCACAATGATACAAGAACATGAGACATTGTAGGGACATGAAGGTCTAGTAGGTCCAAACTTGAAAGCACAAATCCCATCTAGTTCATCGTACAGGTCCTGTTTCTGCATGATCCCATCTTCCTGCCCTTCACCAGATCAGTTCCTCCCCTGAAACTAACCCAGGGATCTCTTGCACTCACTTCTACCCTTTGCTTCACTCTCCTTCTCCAGTGACTCATTCCCTGTCCTCACCCTCCTGTGTAGTTAGTAGTTCTGCCTGAATTCCCCGTTTTCCTCATTTTGAGATGAGGGGGCCTAGTTTCTATCCCCTCTTCTCCTGCCAACACCCTCCCTTTGTGAAAAATGCATTTCCAACACCTTTCCACATCCCCTTTATCTATGTGAACCCCCTGGCTCTGTCACCCTCTTTTTTTTAACTACTTTTACATTTCCCTGGAGCTTAGATTCCCATGTTTGTCCTCTCTAGGGCAATGATCACCTCTATGTGGGATAAGGCTTAGCACATGGGTTCCCAAGTGGGATCTAATAAATGCTTTAGAGTCCCAGTATCACTTAGTTTAGATCTATCTTCATCCTTCTGCTCATGCAGCCAAATAGCTTGTTTGCATTTCTCGTGCATATATGCCCTGAGATGTTGTTTTAATAATTTCCCTTCTAAAAGATCCTAGTCCTTCTCTTTATCTGTTTGCTCACTGCCCATCAGTTGGCTCATTGAATGAGATGCTTCCTCCACTATGTGACATGTATGGAAAGAACACCATGAAAAGGGGGTGAGGAGACCATGCAGACTGCAGAGGTGGCTATGTGGCTTCCTGCAGCCCATCCTTGTGCAAGCTCAGTGCCATGTGACAGGCTCTGTGGCCAGCTAGAGTTCAGGTGGATTCATGGAAGTCTGAGAATATCCACTTGGGGTTTTTTACCCTCTGAGTTATTTCTTGCTTCTTCCTCCTCCTCTTCCTCCCTACTCCATTGCTTTCAATCTAACAAAGGCCAAAGAGACTATTTAAAAGCATGTGTGTGGAAAAAATCCCTCAAATCGATGAAGGAGGGAAGCACCCCTAGTCACAGAAATCATATGGAAGCCAGAGGTTTGAGAGCTAGTTGTGGTTTATGTTACAGGACATAAGTATCCCAGACAGGCTCTCCAATGGGAATTCTCTAGGGCTTACTGGATGAGGGCCAGCAAATGTTAATTTATCTTCCCACTGCCCTATAGCAATTCCAGGCCTTGAGCTCCTGACACACAGCTCTGTCCGTGCATTTCAATCCTGACCAATAGCACCTCCAAGCTATCCCACTCATGGGGCTCTCCACCCAGCTGTACCAATGCCCCTCAGTCCTGGGCTTCCCACACAGCTCTACCTAGGCCCTTCAGCTTTGATCTAGAGCTTTCCACCCCATTTCAGTCCTGCAATTCATGTATAACCTAAATAGGTCTGAGATCTCATCTCCCCAGACGTGGTGCGATACCATCACTTTGTCAATCGGCATCCCGAGTGGGCTTGTTCTGTCTCTGTTGTAACTATTGAATCTACGCATAAATTGGTAAGTCACCTCCCAGTCAGTTTTCATCTGGTGAGGTGATGTTAGGAGACAGGTGTCTCCCTTTGCGGGGCTGCCTTTTATCATTTGATGTGTTCACTTGGGTTTAGTATCATGATCCATGTTATCTCTCAGCTTCTGTCAGCCGACGATGGAGATCTGCTTTTGATTATGACAAGAAGTGCCATCGGCGTGCGTTGCAATCAGACACACACCTGAGGGCCTGCCGGGGGAAAGGGGGAGGGATGTTGTAATTAGAATAATTCTTCAGGAGACGTTCCAGATCTGCCCGTATGCGACCACCCGGAAGATACCTTGGTTGTAGTGATTTTAATTGCCTTCATCTCTACTACTTACATTTTTGTGAAAGCGAGGGGCCGGTAGCACTGGCTGGAGGAAGACACAATGAAAGCAGGTCCTGGGTATATTTCCACACACTGCTCTGCCAATGCACCTCACTCCTGACCTGCACTAGCTGTTGCTGGTCCGGTCCTGACCTGCTACCTACAGCCAGAGCACTGCCAGTGCCCTCGATCTTACCCTGCTAGACCATTTATAAGCCCCCCAGTGCAGGTCTGGTAATCCACCTTGCTGCTGACTAACAGTACCCCTATCCTGTAGCCCCACGGGACCTGAGCCTGTCCTGCTATTCCAGCCCTGTCCTTTTCCTGAGCACAGTCTGCCATCTGTTCTAAACTGCTTGAACATTTTGTGGCCCGGTCTAATGTTCATTAGAGAGAACCTTCTTTTCACTTAGGATCTAGTTAGGATTTGAGCCTAGGTCTCTGTGGAGATAAAAATCATTAACCTAGAGTGACATCCACCCTCTTTCGCCTGTTCTGCCCCTGTCCCCACAGGGAGTAAAGACTGGAGGGAGCGTGATGTCGAAGCCTGCACTTCATTCAGGGGAAGCACTTGTTGCCGGTGCCCCTCTCCCATAGATTTAGGCCATAGCAGCAAGGGAGGTTAGAATTCTTTTAAATGTGTGAAAGGTGGTGCATACAGCTCGCTCTCTCAGTCTGAGACTGGCCGATCAGCAAAGGAGGAGCTTTGGGTCAGGCTGTAGGTAACTGGCTCTGCAGCTATGCAAGCCCTGAATCTCATGGATGTTGGGGAAGGCGCGTTCAGGTTAGTGGGGCATGAACTAATCTGTGGTGTCTGAGCAAAGTCAAATAAAATGGCAGTGGATTAATTCTAATTCTGCTCTACTGCGGTGCAGCCATTATTGACTCCTCTGCCACTTCTTTGCACTTCTAAAGAAAGCATCAACAAGGGCTTCACAGACAGGCATTGAATTAAGGCTCTTAGCTCCTCTTCCCGCCCCCCATGAGGTATTTTATGTATTATGATCCCCCTTTGACAGCTGGGCCTGGGGAAATGGATGCAGTAAGTTTAAGTGAATTTTCCAGAGAGATACAGTGAGTCAGTGGCAGAGTCAGCAATAGAACCCAGGAGTCCTGACTCCCAGTCTGAGTCTAACCACTAGTCACTCAATACATTTCCTATTGTATTCACTCCAGGCAGAAATCCACCAGCTTTACGTCCTCCTACAGAGCACAGACACACACCACTTAGTGAGCTAAACAGGAACTGCAACGCATCATTTATTAAAGGGATGCTGTCAAGGTTGACAAGCCCCCAAATTAAGTACCTTAAAAATTCCATTAGCTCAGGTCCTCCTGGTGCCATGTCCTATCTTGCTTTTGTTTATCACCCTTCACGGTTCTGAATATCTAGCAGCAACTCAGCTGCATCAGAACACTAAAGAGCAACAGGAAAAGAGAATTCACACAGAGCAATAAGCAAGCACAAGGATTTCACTACAGTAGTGCACTGGAACCTAGTAACATCAGCCTGTAAAATTATGTCCCCTACTTCACAAATATAAGCAGCAAAACAGCAGTTTAGATGGAGAAAAAAATTACCAATACATTGGTAAATTGGTTTCAGTTTTAAGTTTCCAAGATTCTGAAGATTGCGGGCGCATCCTATCCTGAGGCTGAAGTTCCTTGGCACACTGGGTTTGTTTGCACCACTATGTATCCCTAATATAGATGTGCTGCATTTGTTTCAAGCCAAGGTCCGGTGCAGTGGTGCAAATCACAGTATGCAATGGTGCAGCATGCCTACAGCAGGCACAGCTCTGAGACTGCAGCACCAAAAATTGTCACCTTTGCTAGCTGATCTTAATAGACCTACCTGTTGGAGACACCTGGCCAGGCACACTTGTGGGTGGGGTTGCTACCTCTCCTCTCAAATCCAATATGTAGGACGTGGAAAGAATTCCATGTTTAGTTAAGGGATGATGTGGCATTAAAATGTACCAAAGCATGATGACAATGTCCTGTCTGGGGATGCTGCTGCTCCCCTGGTATTATTGGACTGTTGTGAGGCAAAATGGGATGCTATTGGCCCTCTGAAGTAAGAAAGAAAAGGGTCAGAATCCTTTTCAGGGGATTCTGAAGTCCATTTCTATGGTCAGGAGCAGGGTTTAACTCCTTTGCACTGCAAAATGGTGTGGGCAAAATCAGGGCTGGATTTAGGGGCAGATGACCCAGGTGACTGCCTGGAGTGCCAGGCTTGGTGGGTGCTGGGCTTGGGAAGCTGTTTTTGTTGTTAGCAACAAAAGGGAAAATAGAACGTTTGAAGTAAAATGTTTCAGGCATTCCCTATGTGGATTCAATTTTCACTAACCTCCCAGAATGTTCTGGACCTTTGTAGAATCTTGTGGAATCTTCCAGACTTTCTGAGAACTACATTTTCCTCAAACCTCCTGGAATGTTGTCAGCCACGCCCTCGTGGGTATATAAGGAGCGGGGTGTTGCCAGTCAGTCAGTGAGATATAAAAATGAAGTGAAGTGAGAGCCCAGCTGTGATGTTGTGAATCTTGTTTTATTATATACACCTCTACCCCGATATAACGCGACCCGATATAACACGAATTCGGATGTAATACGGTAAAGCAGTGCTCCGGGGGGGGCGGGGCTGCGCACTGCGGCAGATCAAAGCAAGTTCGATATAACGCAGTTTCACCTATAACGCGGTAAGATTTTTTGGCTCCCAAGGACAGCGTTATATCGGGGTAGAGGTGTAATTGTGAAAGTGTACCTGTGTTTTAAGACTTGAAGAGTGTAAGTAGCTACTAATAAAGGACATTGTTAATGAGATTGCCAGAGATATCTATCAACCCCCTATCTACACAACAATATAAAAGAAATACTGTTACTTCTTTTGCCATGCTTAACACGTAATGTTTGCTGACTTTCTAAGACTGCAGAACATTGACTTTTGCTCTCCCTAATACTGTTCGTTTTCAATACAAATGCAATAAAAAATAAGGTATTCTAAAGGTTAACAAATGGAGGGGGGGGCACCGAAGATACTCCTCGCCTGGGGCACCTTTGGTTTAGGGCTGGCCTACTGTGAAAATAACCTGGAAGCATCACAGCAGCTATGAAATAACTGATGGGGTATAGCCAGTAGATGTCATCTAGTCCGTAGCATACCGCTTTCATTTCTTGGGGGAACATTGTGTTTGGGTCTTTATTAGGCCTTTCATCAACACATTGCTAGATGTCCCTATGTAACTGCACCTGCAGGGCTGGAGAACATAGTATGTGTATTATAATGGCAGGTCTATTGGAGATATTATGGGAATATTGTGGGTTGCAAGGAAGGAGCAGTGGCTAAGCCAGTGTGTTCACAGACTTCAAATTGCTACCTATATGCCCTGGAAATAACATGCTTTGATCTGTCATGGGCTAAAATTATATAGTTTAGCTGTAGATTTTTGCACTTGCCAATGTGGTATAAAAATCTCTCTCTGTACGGTACATGTCAGAAATACAAACTTTCTAACTGCTGTGAAATATTCAGCCCACTGCACTGCAATTTTCCTGAAGGCTGGTTTAGTAAGTGCTGCTGGAGGAAGCCGTGTTTTTTCTCTGCTCTGAGCTGTGACCGGGCTGTGCTCACCAGTACTGGAGCTGAGTTCACAGGTGAGGGATGGATTACAGAGGCAAGTGGGCATCCGTTCCCACTAGCACAGCCCTCTCTCAAAACCCAGAAAGGGAGGCCTCGGGGCTCCTCACTCGACTGAAAACAAAACCTCTCTCCCAAGCACTGAGGAGAGAGGCTGCAGACGCAGGTGACTTTGCAAAGCAACACTGACCTGTTAGAAATTATTCTGTTCCCCGCTCACAGAGTTCAGGTGTTTCTCTTCCTTTCTATTTTCATCACCTCTGACAGTTTCATACAGGAGATGGATCCTTTAACTCCCTCTGCTCCTGCGGCTTGTACCCCACCCTGCATCTCTCTGGGTCACATCACCCTAGGGAGTTCTGGAAATGACAGTGATGTCCCAATCGGAGGAAGGAATGCAGCTAAGAGCGATCCCATTCAGATCAAGTAACCAGCCTGACATTTCCCCCCAAATCTCAAGCTAAACCCACCCCTCGATGGTAGCAAAAATACCAAGCAGAGGCAGCAACCTGGATGGACTGTGGAAACAGGGCTGCACAGCGGTTTTTGGAAGCCAAGGGCAAAATCTGAAAACGAGCCGTTCCCCGCATCCTCCCCCACCCTGAACCTCTGGCCTCGAGGGGGTAGGAGGTTGGAGAGTGAGTCCTTCCTGCACTCAACTCCTGTCCTGTTGCAGGCAGTGAGACCTGGCACATGGGGTCACCGCACTGGCTGTGCGTGCGGAGGGGCAGCTGGCTCAAATGTAAGTGAATGGCATTGCAACATGGCACTGCAACCCTGCGTGCGAGGTCATGATGCCACTCACTCAAATTCCCTGGGTTTGGAGGCCCTCTCCGACGGGGGGGCCTGGGGCAAACTGCCCCCCCTCTAGGACTCCCTCTGGGTGGCCCTGCCTTGGGAATATTGTAAATGTCACCTGAAGGTTTATTCTCATATGATTCCCAACCTGATTTCTAGACCAGGAAGAACTGGATGCATTGCTTTGGATGCTTTTCTAAAACGTTGTTTATTTTTAAAATGTATTTGTTGCACCTGTTCCCACTCTCTAAATGCAAGTACAATGGCAGATCTAAATACAGATCACATTAGTAATCCAAATGAGTATCATGTAAAAAAGCCTTAAGCCCCCATTGACAAAACTACCTGCCCCATTAAAATCCTCCTTCCTCAACTCTCCCTCTCTGAAGAAGCATGAGGGACTGCATGGGTCCTGTAAGGAAGGTCCTATTCCTGGACAGTCGGTATATTGGGCTTTATGGGCCCAAGATGGTAGTTAGATGCAAATCTGAATAGGCACCATGAGGAACACTCATTCCCCATCCCCTGGATTTTGAAATCTAGGGACTAGAGCTGTGTGACTAACTCCTAATCATAGAATCATAGAATATCAGGGTTGGAAGGGACCTCAGGAGGTCATCTAGTCCAACCCCCTGCTCAAAGCAGGACCTAATCCCAACTAAATCATCCCAGCCAGGGCTTTGTCAAGCCTGACCTTAAAAACCCCTAAGGAAGGAGATTCCACCACCTCCCTAAGTCATCTGTCAAACTTCTGGCTGAGAAATTCTCACATGTATTGGTTATTCAAATTCTTCTAAAGTGAGCCCCCTGATTTTGTGAAAGGTACCTGATCAAATGTTTCTAACCAAGTTTTCATCTTAATGAAGTGCCTGCTGACTTTAATGGGCATCAGTGGGGTCAGGATTTGGCCCTTAGAGACTAGGGGGCATATTCTGCTTTAGGGATTGCAGTAGTCAAACTAAGAGCAGAATTTGACTTAAATCCTAGCCATGGCACAGGTTCAGCACAGGGAGCAACTTTTCAAGCTTTTCCCTACACACTTTGCTGCCAGCCAGTGTGCCTCTGCCCTGACCTGGAGTAGACCATTTCTAGGGCTGAGACAGGAGTTCAGTCTCCATGACCCATTAAGCAATTAAGATCTCTGCTGAGGCTGCCAATTTGCAGTTATTTTTTTCATATGGACACCTATCACTAAGACCTGGACTGAGACTCACCACATGACTCATCGAACACCCATCCAATGGGAACATCTTCAGTTGACTAATTGCGCTGCGTGAAGAACAGAAAGGCTTATCCACAAACGTTCACTAGACCCCCATTCATTCTCCTGAGAAAACCAGGTTTTGTTTGCATGGGTACCTGAGTGGATATTTGCACAGTTGTGGCTATTTGTGCACAAACGAGTGTATGTGTGCAAGCAGGAATTTATTGCTCACCCAGCAAGCCTACCCATACACGCAATTACTTGGTGTAATGTGTTGAGCAAATTGAATGCAAAATTGATTAGCTAGCAAATACATTTGGGTCATATCCTTCCCTCTCTCTCAGGCAGGAATGGACCCAGCTATTTTTAAGTCCAGCATCCACATACGAGGCCAGCTATAATGCTCTTTCTTGTACAAAAGAAACAGGAGAAATGCTCTATGTCCGAGACCTGCCTATTCCCTGTATCTCACTCCCCAGCCTCTCTCTGGAACACTTAAGGCCAAAATGATTTCTCTCAAGGCACTGCTCTTGCTTATAAAGTTCACATCAGCCAAGCAGGAAACAGAAACTAAACCATGTGACTTCAGTGGCCAGTCACACAGACCGAATTCCAAATATGGAATATTTGAAGGAGACCCTCTCTAGAAAAGTTTGTGAAACTGTGACAGGGTGCTGGCTAGGAAACCCTGAACATGAGAACCCTAGACAACAGAGCCCGGAGAGGGTAGACAGAGGGAAAGGAGGTGCGGGGAAGATGGCCAGTCCGAGCCCCTTAGAGGGAGAAAAGGGGCAACTGGAGCGCCCCACAATGCAGCTCCCAGGAGAAGACATGGGGACCCCACTTGGTGGCTTGGGAGAACCTGAGGCCCGGGGTGTCCAGCAGGAGGTCGGGGTTGGTCTCGACCACCTACCAGAAGAAAAGGGAATAAAGGAGAAGGGATGCCCACAGGGGTGCGATTGGTATGAGGACCTGTGGGTGGCAGCAGAGCTATGCGGACATCACCCCCTGACCAGTACTTTTTGCGGGTGGGGGATGAAGGAACCTCCAGGAGATGACACCGGTGATCGCCTGAAAGAGGGGGAGAGGCTTTCCTGGACGAACCCCACCGGATGGGGGTGAAGAGGCCGAGGAAGGACAAACCTGGTGGTTTATAAGCGGGGAGGTGTGTGACAAGGTGCTGGCTAGGAAACCCTGAGCCAGCCCTCTGTCACGCCAGCTCCAATCACGAAAGGGGAATTGGAGCTGGCTGAGTAAGCCCAGCCCTAAGTGGCAAAAGGGAACAGCTGCCGGCCTTGTTAGCCAGCCAGGGGCGATATAAACGCTGGCAGGAAGGAAGCCAGAGGGAGAGGAAAGGGAGGAGCCGGGGAGTTAGAGGCTGCTCTCCCCTGCTGGCTGCAGAAGCTAGCAGTCCCCGAGGCTGTGAGCCTTATGCTGTCTGTAGCTACAAGGTGGTGGGAACTTGTACTGTAAATAAAGAGCATGGGTGATTGCACCAAAGTACAGGCCTCTGGCTGGTTTGTGGGCGCAGAAGATAGAGGGGCCCACCTGTGCCCTGTTACAGAAACCCACTGACCCAAATATTTTGATTCAGAACTATTCATTGGGCAATTAGGAACAACAAACAAATGAAATCGTGAACATCAAATGAATACATTATTTGCAACTAATAATCAGATGAGTTCTAGTTACTAGTACTGTTGGGCCCAATTCAAAGAGGTGCTGAGTGCCTCCTGCAAGGTGCTGAGCGCTATTTGATTACACTGGGGTCAGCTGGAGTTGAGGTCACTCAGCTACTCTGATGATGGTGCTCATGGTAGTTTTGTAACCCTGCCTGCAAGGCACAGATACTGCCCATGCTAATGAATACATTAGAGAGAGGGGAAAGGGGAATAGAAAACCTGTGTTAACCCAAGTCCATTACTCCTGCTGCTGATGCCTGTATAACTTAGGGCAACTTGTATTTTTGGACAAAAAGAGGCTGCAGGCTGCAGTGTTCGAGCCGAGCCGATGGAACTATTTGTGCCTGGGATTATTGCCTCCTCTCTCGGAAATGATCGCTTCTGACAAGCTCGCTGCATGAACAAAGCAATGTGAAATTGACCTCATCACCACCAATCATATCAGATTGTTTAGTACAGTGGGAATGTTTAGCCTGACAATGACCTAGTTAGTTCCTTAAAGGAACAGTATTCCCTGCTATGGGAAGATGGCAAGGGGCGGAGGTTGAGGGGAGGGGGAGAGGGAGAGACAAGGAAGTGAAAGAAGCAAGACATTATAAAATATAATTGCCCCAAATTGTTTCTTTAGAACTTGTCACTTGACCTTTAGCTCCAAAGGGTCTCTCGGTGTGTCACAGACCCATGGGAATTGGCACTGGGGAGGGCCGGATGCTCTCGAAACGCACAGAGAAGTCTGAGAATTTTAAACCTGAAACCTAGAACAAATTTGTCACCCAAGAATCTCTCAGAGGGGGCAAGCGAGTTGTGTGATTTTAAAAAGGATCAGATGAGATGCCACGAGGGGGTTGGTGTAAAGGTCAGGACCATCCTCTGCCTGGCAAAGAGGAACATGTGGTGTCTTTGTCCATAAGCTAAGTACCTTAGTCCTGAAGATTTTTCAGGTGCTCAGAGCTAGCCAGACCAGAAACTTGGGGGGCTGACTCAGATTCATCCTTTGAGAATGGCATTTACAGAATGCTGCTCTCCTACAATGTAGTGATCGCAGTGTGCATACATGGTGGAGTAGCTAGAGTAGGGGTGGGAAGAGGCCAATGCCTTCCTAGCTCTAATCACAGAGCCGCAGCACCTCTTGAAGGATTCATGCCACCCTGAGAGCTATAGCCAACCAATCCTGTCACTCCATTCACTGAGCATTCCAAAGGGATGATGGCTCCTCTGGAACAGAAGAGGTTCTGTGACAATAGCTCATTCCTTTAGATTGTACCAGAGAAAGGTTTAGATTGGCAACAATGGTCTATTACACTTGGATTGCACCAGAAAGACCTTGGGTATTAATTGTGCATTCCAGTGACACTGCATCCAAAGTGTCTTGGAGTATGTCTACATGGCAAAAACCCCACTGTAGCAGCAAGCCTCAGTGTCCAGGTTTGCATCATGGTACTAAAAATAGCAGTGTAGACATTTGGGCTCAAGCTGGAACTCGGGCTCTGAAGCTTGGGGACTGGGGTGGGTTTCAGAGCCTGACTATAGAATGAACCACAACATTCTTCCTTCACCTCTCCTTCCCATGTAGTTTCTATTAAACTTAATATATTTTAGTTCTTAATAGAAAGCAGTTGTTATTTTTTCCAGTTCACCTCCAGAGTGTTATGAACAATTATATCAAGCACAACATAAGCTAAATAAATAGAAGAACCATGTATTTTGCTGTTTATAATTATTAGTCATATTTATTATGGTACCCATCGAGCCAATCAAGCATGGGGCCCTATCATGATAGGCACTGTACGAACACAGAATAATAGACAGACCCTGCTGTGAAGAGTTTACTCTCTAAATATTAAATGTAAATCTTGCTCCAATAAAATTTCCTTAGTATATTAGAAGATTCTTCTTCCCTTTCAGGCATTAGGATAGACTCACATTTCACTGTGATTCTCACAGCCTCAGCCCTAAGTCTGAATGAAAAACGAATTATTTTCTGCAAAAATTTCACATGAAATGAAAATTCTCATTTTGTTTGATTTGTGATTTTTCTGATTTCTCAATAAAACAATTGAACACAAACACACTGTTTAGAACTGATTTGAACTGAAACATTTTTCGTTCAAAATAGAATTGAAATGATTTTTTAAAAAATAATTTTTTTTGTTTTATTTTCCTCTCTTCTCTCTCTGTTTTTCCTTTAAAGGAAAAAAAGCCCCAAACATTTTTTTTGTTTTGAGTCCACTCAATTAGAGCTGAAATTATTTGTTGTTAGAATCTTTCCATAGAAAAATCATAAAGTTTCAACCAAAAATGTTCATATAATTTGAAAAGCCATTTTTTTCATCAAAAAACCCTCTCTGATTAAATTTTTTCAACCACTTGTAAGGAGCACATTACACACAGGGCTCTTCTGAGACCAACACAGGAAGGGGACGGGGGATTCTCTTCTAGCAATGTAAGGAAGTCTCTATCACTGAAACAGGGGACACCCCCCAAATCCAATGGAACACATCATCTTTCTCAGGGTGCTCCAAATGGCCGAGGATATATTGGGTTAATGGTAACTACTCTCACCATGGCAGGCAATATCCAAACATTTCTATAATTATCTGTTGTTAAAACCAAACCAGATTTGCCACAGGGTGCCCAGTTTTGCATTCTATTTTTTTTCCTGGAGGGGGTTGAATGAGATTAAAAACATTTAAATCCACTCACTGATCAACCCTGTACTCTGAACTCCACAACACACTTAAACAAGCTTTCTTCACCCACCCTTTCTGTCCTCTCTTCTCCTTGCTAACCTGCTCAGAGATGTCAGTTTTGTGCTGTGCTGCTTGACCTAAAAAGACACAAGCTCCCTGTTGTGTGGAATTCAGTTTTGTTTATGATTAGGGCTGTCGAGCGATTAAAAAAATTAATCGCGATTAATCACGCTATTAAATAATAATAGAATACCATTTATTTAAATATTTTTGGATGTTATCTACATTTTCAAATATATTGATTTCAATTACAACACAGAATACAAAGTGTACAGTGCTCACTTTATATTTATTTTTGATTACAAATATTTGCACTGTAAAAAACAAAAAAATATACTATATTTCAATTCACCTCATACGAGTACTGTAGTGCAATCTCTTTATAATGAAAGTTGAACTTACAAATGTAGAATTATGTACAAAAAATAACCACATTCAAAAATAAAACAATGTAAAACTTTAGAGCCTACAAGTCCACTCAGTCCTACTTCAGCCAATCGCTCAGACAAACAAGTTTGGTTACAATTTGCAGTAGATAATGCTGCCCGTGTGTTGTTTACAATGTCACTTGAAAGTGAGAACAGGCGTTCTCATGGCACTGTTGTAGCCGGCATTGCAAGATATTTACGTGCCAGATGTGCTAAAGATTCATATGTCCCTTCATGCTTCAACCACCATTCCAGAAGACATACGTTCTGCCTGATAACGATCCAAAGCAGAGCGGACGAACATATGTTCATTTTCATCATCTGAGTCAGATGTCACCATCAGAAGGTTGATTTTCTTTTTTGGTGGTTCGGATTCTGTAGTTTCTGCATCGGAGTGTTGCTCTTTTAAGACATCTGAAAGCATGCTCCACACCTCATCCCTCTGAGATTTTGGAAGGAACTTCAGATTCTTAAATCTTGGGTCGAGTGCTGTATCTATCCTTAGAAATCTCACATCTTCTTTGCATTTTGTCAGATCTGCTGTGAAAGTGTTCTTAAAACCAACATGTGCCGGGTCATCATCCAAGAGCGCTATAACATGAAATATATGGCAGAATGCAGGTTAAACAGAACAGGAGACATACAATTCTCCCCTCAAGGAGTTCAGTCACAAATTTAATTAACGCTTTATTTTTTTAACAAGCATCATCAGCTTGGAAGCATGTCCTTTGGAATGGTGGCTGAAGCATGAATATAATAATGTAAAGTGAGCACTATACACTTTGTGTTCTGTGTTGTAATAGAAATCAATATATTTGAAAAATGTAGAAAAACATCCAAAAATAGTTAATAAATTTCAATTGGTATTCTATTGTTTAACAGTGCGATTAATTGCGATTAATTTTTTTAACTGCGATTAATCAACAGCCCTATTTATAATCATTGTACTTGATATCATCATTTTAGCGATTGTCCTTTTACAGTTCATTTTGTATCAACTGTTTTAAAACTAAAAGAGTTAATTAAATATAAGAAGGAAACAAAGTACTGCTAGGATTTTAAAACAAGTCACCTGTTCCCCATTTGCCTGGTAGTGAATCCCCAAAACCAGAGTGTTTAAAATATAGATAGGCAAGACTACCATGATATATATCAAATCAACAGAAAATGGCAAGGGTTAAATGCTAAAAAGAGACTAGGATTACATTTTTAATTTTGTTTTACAAAACTGGAAAGCCAAGAGACAAACTAGGCATCAAAAAAGAAAATGGCAAATGCCAAAAATAATTGAAAAAAGTCTAATTAAAATTTAGAAAAACCAAAGTGCAAAAGGAAAATGCTAGTGTTAATTATAAACAATGCAGAAAAAACATTCTTTATATACACACAAAGTATATATATACAATTAGGCAAAGGAATAATAAATAATTGTATATACACACAACTAAATAACCAGCCATGAATCTATATTCACGCTGAGCACTTTGCTTGTCTGTGGTATCCTGCTCGCTCTCCCTTCCTTTACTGGTCTCTTTAAACCCTGATCCTGCCATCGGTCACATTACTGTGGATCTCTTCTCTCGTATGGAGCCCCACTGACTTCAGAGGGGGTCTGTGAGGGCACAAGGGTCTGCCTGTACCAATGTGATCACAGATCTGGTGTGTTAGAGGCAGGAATCATGTTTTCCTACGTGCTTGTGCAATGCCCAGCACAATGGAGCCCTGATCCTAATCGTTGGCTGCTACCGCAAAATAAATAATAAGGAACTACTCAGAATGTTGGGAAAGGGCGAATCTGTTCTTATATATTTATAGCCCTGACCTGCCTCCTCTCTCTGCCTGCCTGACCCTGGTTACCTTTCCCCTGCTAATGAAAGCCTATACTGACACCATTGCTGCAACATACTTTTGTAACCCTGCTTATTACCGCTACATTTCCCTGATGCTTTAATTTCTTCCCCGTCTCTCTTCATTACACTCAAGGGCTGTGCTTCTCCCAGCGGGGAAACGGATCCTTGCAAACATTAACAGCCATTTACATGGAACAAATGTCTCAGAGTTCACGTTGTGGTTTACTGACATGATCTCAGTCTGTGGCACGGAGGTTAAATGTACATACAGACTAAAGGAAGGGGAGATGGCCCCTTTTTCCATGTTGGAAGCTCCTGTTTTGTCAGCAGAAAAACTGCAATGAATCAGAAAACCAACATCTAAGAACCGCCAGGCTTGGAGTTTTGGAGGCTGGTGGTAGCGGCCATCTTGATGATGTGAAGGAACAACATGCATGACTCCAGCAGTGCACAGCGGGGGCCTTGTGTGTTTGAGATGTGAAAGCAGCCTCCCTGCAAGCTGCAATAGAGGCTTAACAAACAGAGGAAAAAAGTTACTGTGTAAACATGGAAAGTCGTTACTTAAACATTAAGAGTTCTTCTTGTGATGTTCAGCCAGAATCCCAGCTGGATGGAGACACGTTTACACTAAGGATGGGAGGAACAGCTGGGATAAAATAAGGACGGATCCGACTCTTCATCCAGAGCTTAAGATGGATCCTGAATGTCTTCGGAGCTTCACAACATTGCACTTGAATAGTCCTGTCTGTTAGTTTTAAATGTTACCCTGAGCCGCTGCTTGGCTCAGTTTCTCCTGGGGTTGAAGAACAAATTTATGTGTGGTGACAGAGCCTGTTCTGGAGAGATTCCCAAGGCTCAAGAGGTTCAGGTGTGCTTCAGCACTTATCCCAACTTTTGGCTTCCTCTCTGAAGCATCCAGAGCCTGCAAACATTCAGAGGTTCAACTCTCACTAGCCTCCAGTCTCTGATGTCACATATAATGTCACCTTTATCATTATTTATTCTATGTATTGCCGTAGCGACTAGGAGCTTCGGTCAGAGACCAGGACCTATCATGCTAGGTGCTGTACAAACACAGAACAAAGAGATGGCCTCTGCCCCAAGGAGTTTACAATCTAAGATGAGACAAGACACAACAGGTGGATGCAGACAAATGGAAAGGGCTACACAAAGAAATAATGAGCCACATCTCAGTAAGCTGGCCACTGCCAGCACAGATGCCCTCTTTGGAAATACAATCTTTGTTAATTTCAAACACACATCACAGATTAGAGCCGGTCACTTACAGAAGTTTTTCATCAGAAAATGCAGTTTTGTCAAGACCAAAACAATTCACGGGAATACGTTCATTCTGACAAAATATGAAATTTATACTTTCTCATTTTTTTCTGATAAGGTAAAAAATTTTCATTTCCACATTATTGTTCTGATTAATTTCATGTTTACTATTATATTACATATTAATTTTAATATAAATTATATGTTTAGACATTATCGACGTGTAAGGTTTTTACCGTATCGAAATGAAATGATTTGACATTATTGAAACAAAACTTTTCCGTGGTTCCAAATTGAAATTTTTCAGAATTTTCATTTTATGGGAAACTTTAGCATTTTGTTCCATTTGGAACAAAGAGAAATTTTGACATGTCGAATTTCCCATGAACAGAAATACCACTTTCTGACCAACCCTCTCACAGGTTATTATACCTGCCTGTGCCCCGTGAAATCAGCCTGCTGGGCTTACTGAGACAAGCGCAGCCTTTCCCCTTTAACCAAGGCAGGAAACATGGCTCAGGACCCCATTTAAATCCCTTTTGACCTTTAAAAATGCTTCCTCACAAATTAAGTCTTTCAGGGACAATATAACTGGGTTTCTTCCTAATCAGCAGGTTCTTCACTATATGAGACTGTAGGGCCTCATTGTTATGAGGATTTTATTAATGTACATCCTAACCTTTAAGGAAGATACAGTAGGCTCTTTCCTTCCCTCTCCACCACGTGCAGTCTCTTGGGGGAACACCCAGTCACTTGATATTGAGATATTATTATTTAGCTCAGCTAAAACAGACCAAAAAATAAGCTGGAGATTTATTTAAAGGGACTCATACAGTCTCTTAAGCCCATTTTGATCTTCCTTAAATTTGTGCTGATGTAGAGGGAAACTGTTCTCCCAATTTTAGCTGCTTCATCATTAATTATTATCATTACAAGCATTTGTAAGGTGCTGCTTATCCTCCATATTTATTTTCTTATTCCCCTCCATGTAATCTAGGCATCTGTATCTAGGGCCCTGATCTTGCAAGTGACTGTGCAGATGGACTTCTTGTATATGAAGAATGACTTGTAGGATCAGGACCCAAATACTTATCTTGCTGCCCATCACCTTACTATCTGAGTGCCACCATGCACAGAGAGGAAACCCCTCCATAACAGTAACCATTGTGGCGTGCTGTGTGCAGCGTTAACACATACACGTGCACACACGCCCTTCTCCTTGTGATGCAGAGCCGCCACTTTTATTCTGTTTACAATGCGACACACATACCTGGTACTGTACAAATAAATAAAATACTAACCCCGTTCCCACCCACACTGAGAAGCCAGGTGGGACCCCTCTCTGCTTGCTGTGCTGTTTGCCCCAAATTATTATTGTGCACATTTTACAGGCTCTAATGACCAATAGAGAATTAAAAATACACAAACAAACAAACCCCCTCAAATCGACTTTTCTTTAAAAATTGCATTGGCTCTTTAAACAAAAATTATGCTCACATACATTGGTTCCAAATTCAGGCCACTCTCTTCAACCCTGATACCCAGCGAGGAGGGCGCAATCTCTGGCAGCGGTATGGTCAGCCCCATTGGGGAAGAAAGCAGGACCTCACAACACTGATCTCTAGCAACCTCTTCTGGTGACTTGGGAACACTGTTACTGCACTCTGTGTCCCGCTGAGGAAGATAGGAAGGACGGGTTAGCATGCCATGAAACCTAGAGTGGGCAAGGTCCAGAGGGGAAAATGAGGGGAATCCAAAAGGCCACTCCCTTTAAAAAAAAAGGAGGAGGGAAGGGGTTAAATCAGATGAGACATTTATAGATCCCATGAGTTTTGTAAATGCTAAGTTTTTGATGATCAAGTGCCTGAGTGCTTCTTTGTAAACTTTCTGATTTCAGCGAACAGAAACTGAACTCAAGTGAAATCAGAAGTGTCTCTGCCAGCCACTGAGTTTCGCAGGGCAAAGCATCTCGCTGACCCCTCTTCCTTTGTCTTCCTTTCTGTTGACTCAGGGCATTTTTACATCCCCATTGACAACGTGTTTGGGACGTTCAGACATTACAGTGACAGTGGCATTTCTATGACCTGAAACCAAAGACTCTGTTGTTGCGGGCTTTGAAGACATTAGCTGTCCATAATCATGAGTTAGAATTTATCAGGCTTTTAAAAAGCACATGATGAGAACAGCTAGTGACAAAGTGTTTCTACAGAGAGTGATCTGGCCTGGCAGTGTTTATCTCTCCTAGCCCTTGGAATTTGCAATATTCATTAGGAGTTGGGGAAAATGTGCTTCCTTTGGAACAATGCAAATTCTTAAAGAGAACCTTTCTCACTTGTAAGCCCTGGAGTGGTGATTCTGGCCGTGGGGATGGCAGTGTGGGGGGAAGCAATTAAAAATGTTCTAGCCCATTAATGGCCTAATTCATTAGATATTGTTGTTATTTGGAATGGGGCTCTTTGTGGTGGAGGCAATAGAATGGGATGAAAGCATTCAAAAAAGGACAGAAGCGGCACAAAATACTACTTAACAAATAAATAACACAAGAAGGAGAAGTAGGGTGGGTTTTTTTGCTTCTTAAAGGAGCCCTCCACCTATGTTGCTTGGTATAGAGAAGTCTGAGAGTTCACATGATTTTCTGCAAAGGGCTTGTCATCAGGAATAAACAGTAAAATGTATTTGACAATAAAGTGTTTAATTGCAATCAGGGTGTCAAGCCATCTTGGTGAAGTTGACATGATTGGTGTATGTCAGGGGACGACTGGCAATGAGTAGGAAGCCCAGTAGCAGAAAGCATTAACCAGATTCCAACTGGCTTTGACAATGGTTTATAACTAGACAATTAACTGTAATGTTAAGGACCTCACATGTAGCTTCACATTGGAGGATGTTTGAAGAACTTTATAAATTAGAAACAGCAATAACTACCTCATCCCCAACCACTTCTGGGGTGGAACACAGCAGATCCTTAACAGTGCACAGCAACGCCAGCCAACAGTTCAGGCAGAGAATAAAGACTCACATGTCCAACTGAAGTCACAAAGGTGATTTTAGGATACAAACTGCAATGAGCTGAGTTTGAATTTGGCCAGAACCCCGTGAAAGGGCACGGTTGTGATTCAGACATTGGACCAAGACTCCAGAATGGGGTTCTATTAACCGCTCTGCCACAGACTTCCTGCCTGCCTTTGGGCAGGTCACTTAGGCCCAGATCCACAAAAGTATTTGGACTCCTAAGTTCCATTGATTTCAATGGAGCCTAAATACCTTTGAGGATCTGGGCCTTAATCACTCTGCTGCAGTTCCCATCTGGAAAATAGGGATCCTGATACTGCCTTTGTGTCTATTTAGATTGCAAACTCTTGGGAACAGGGCCTGTCTCTGATATCTGCACATACCATGCCTAGCACAATGTGGTGCTGATCTTGGGCACAACCTCTAATGTTAACAACCACTATCAGCCGAATGCCCCCTAACTCTCACAAAGAGTGCCATGGGATCTTTCATAACCACAAGTGGTCGGAAGGACCATGGCTTTACAGCTCATCTTCTCATATGCAAGACGCACTTCCTTAAGGACAGCACAGCTAAAACCACCCTAGGGAACTGGTTCACTACTGAGTCAGAGAGAAGACTGCCACTTACTAAATGAATATCAACTCCTACAACAGTCCCGTGCAGTCTCCCATCCAAATGTTCACCACCCTAACTCTGTTTAGCTTGGGGGAACCAAACACAATAACAAGTTAAGGTGGTATAAATGCAGGCCTGTATTAAATATTTCACAAGGGTTTAGCTTTTAAACATGAAAGTTAGTTTTTGGATTGCTGAGCCAATAGGATCACAACCAGATGGAAACTGGTTTCAATTCTCTGACATTAGGGCTGCTCCGTGTCACGCACAACATCACTTTGCAGCAAGTCGGTGGCCACCGGACTCCAAAATGCCATGAACCATTATTACCAGAGAATGGACATTGCACAGTTGACTCCTGACGAGACAAGCTGTTTAGCATGGGAATGTTCAGACCCAGCCACACTGAGCAAGTTTTGGGGGCGTTTCCTTATAGGGAAGTTTCCTACAAATGAAACTATTGAGGAGTTTAGCTGTCAGCCAATCAGACGGGCCTCCTTCCTTCCACACGGCTCACTCCTGCCTGCCCGGGGTGCTTGTGCAGATGATTGTCTTAGCGGCTGCCAACATTCTGGAGGATGTGGGTGGTAGGATTTTTGCAGAGAAGCTCTCCTCCCACTCCCCCCCATTGCCTGCCTCCACACCCTGCTACCAGATGTTTGATTTTCATCTTTTATATACACATATATGTATATTTGTTGGTTTGACCTTGGCTTTCCCCCCAGCCCCTGCAGAAGGCTTGGCAGATGTGACTTCCATTTCCATAATGAGTGTCAAAAGGAATGAACCAGGAAAGGCTGAGAAAACTTTTCATCAAAATGGCCTTCTCTCCTGCTGAGGCATACAAAGCCTTTTTGCGTTTTCCAGCCCAGGCTTTGGGAGTTTTGTGATTCAAACAGCTGCATTATCCAGCTGCACCCTTCCTCCGATGCAAGGAATGGCTCCTGATTTTAACTTCCCTGCCATTCTGCTCAATCTGCCTGGCAAGATTCCAGCATGGGACAAAGAACCAAAATACGGGACATGAAAAACAACAACATCTGAGTGAGGAGTTGGGAAGGTGGTGGTGGCGCTGAGGGGTGTTTAGGAGGGAGGGGTCCATTTTCGATCACCTTCGTTTCCCAATGTTAGTGGTTTGTAATAACAAACAGTGTGAGAGGCCACTGTAGGTCTGTGCCAAGCAAACGTTACTTTGGTTCTTAAGCCAGAGATTTGATTCTGTCAGTCGGTGAGTATCTTAATCACTATTATGGAATCAGTAATGTCTGGTCTGCACTACAGAGCTATATCGGTACAATGACGTCGCTCAGGGGTGTGAAAAATCCACACTCCTGAGCACCGTAGTTATAGTGACCTAGCAGCTGCCTGTGTTAGCGGGAGGGCTTCTGCTGCCGACATAGCTATCGCCTCTCGGGGAGGTGGATTAACTACGCCAACAGGTGCAGCTGTGCCGATGCAGCGATTTAAGTGTAGCCCTGCCCTCAGAGCACAGTAAAGACATTAGCTCATAACCCCACTGACAGTATAATGGCCACCATTCGAAACGCCCGCTTTTCAGGTGGGGAAACAGAGAGACAGAGCAGTGCAGTGACTCGCCCCAGGGCATGCAACAAACCAGCAGCAGATTCACAATTATATCTCAGAAGCTCCTGATTCCCAACCCATGGCTCATGCCTCTATACCAAGCTGCCTCTTGTAAATGTTTTATCTAATGGAATTTCTGCTGCCACCTCCATCACTCCTCGACCCCCTCCATACAGGAGTGCAACCTTCCATCCTCCATAGCTGATTACGCAATCCTGAATGGTCTTGGTGGGCTCCTGGAATGGGCTGCAGTACCTGTCAGCAGCTCTTGTGTGTTCTCTCTGTGACCTCTTTCCCATTTGGTCATGTACAATATACCACCTGTGTTGCACGATGGGCCAGTGGCTCCATCTCAGGAGACATTCCTGTGCAGATCCTGTCTCTTACACGGCCACTCGCCTTTGCTCATCAGTGACATTTCTCCTTGTTCAAGCATCCCCACAGACAGCCGCCGATAGGGGGTGAAGAAGGCCCTGTCTGGAATGACACACATACTGGCGCTCAGGTGAGGCTGAAAATTGCTGCAGATGAAACCTGAAGAAAGGAACCCCAAAAAGAAACAGTAGACGTGTTAATGTGTTTGATACTATGCACTGCATACACAACACACTATGCTATCTCTAGAGGGAAAGGGAATTGGTCTCAACTTGGTCGATCTCCATAATAGTTAATATACTGTACGTGGTTCAACACTCTTGATTTTGATAAGTGCGCTACAAAATCATTTTTCCTTTCCTCTCCAGACTCATGCCCAGCTGCTCTGCTCCCCTAACCTTCACCTTACCTCTGTAGTTCTATGCCTGCCTACTCCCCCGTCTACTAACTCTGCCACTTTGAACCTTGGCACCACCTCTGCCCCCTCCCCTGGACTTTCCACAATGATGTGTTTTGCAACCTTCTCTCCCCCTGTTTACCTGGAACCCCCTCTCCTAGCATCTTGGAATTTCCTCTCCCTTTCCTTGGTGCCTTACCTCTGAGACACTCAGTGAAGTATTTTGGGATGCTGTGTGTGACGCATGCTCTGTACATCAGCCAGTGTGCATATTTCAAATACAAGAGAAAATAACCCAGTTTCACAATATTTTAATATCTAATATAATACCAGATGCAATTTACATTTGACAGTGTCTACAAATTGTGTACAGTATCTGATATGTGAACACGAGACAGATAGACAGATCATGTGCATCTAAATGGAGCAGGAAATGAGAGCCCGACTGCAGCCTAATGGCTGTTGGTGATTGCTGTATCCTTCTTCCCACCTCTGTCTGACAGAGGGTCACGTCTCTAATTTTCCTTATGAAATAACTAGAGCTGGGTGAAAAGCAAAAGCCTGATTCACAAATATTTTGGTGACTAAAAGTGTCAAGTCGGGTTTGCTGTGTTTGGTGGGGTCCTACTAGTCATTGTTCAAGAGCATTCAGACTACTGCTGGGTCTCTGTGAAAATAATCTCGAATCCTGAAAGTTTCCCAAAGCCAGTGGGGAACCTTGGGGCTGAGACATGCTGCACTTGGGGAATACATCCGAGTCACACATGCATTCATCAAGACTGGCTCACGAATGATTCAAAAGAGCCAAACTTCCAAAACACCATTATTCAAAATGAATAGTTCAACACAGTCTAGAAGTTACTGCAGGATGCTGGAGCCCACTGGAGCTTCCTGCTGGCTTTCAGTGAAGTCATATGCATGCTTAAATAGTAAACACATCAGGCCTGTCAATTATATTTAAGTATAAACACCCATGTCACAATAGCAGTAAGTTCCTCTCCAGGCAGCACAACCCAGGGTGATGATAACACTTCTTGGGTAGTTCTTGGGTTCTTCGGACTGGTGCTTTATAACATGCCCAGAGGGGCGCTAAAATCACCCAGAACACACAACTGTCGTGTCTGATTACTGCATTGCAAAGCACCTTGCGAGGCAATGTCAATCAGACCACTGCACATTTTTAACCCTGGCGCTTGGCACTAAGGGGCAATCTCAGGCCCCAGAGTTAGCTGCTCTTTAGATTGTTCTACTCCCACTGCTGGTCTGCTCCATTCAAAGGTTACATTGGAATGGCGTGGGGAGAAGAAAGCAAACATGCTTAGCCCGTGTATGTTAGCTGATTTCATATCACTGACTTTGTTATTTCAAGGAGGTCATTAGTATTTGCTGGCCCCACAGCCCCTGGATTTTCATTGCAGAGTGTGTCCCATACTCAGCAGGTCCCAGATAACCACCCCTCATCGTCAGTGCATGCACAGCCTGCGCTATAATGATTCGATGCCCCTTCTGTTTTTACAGTACCCACCGTTAAAAGATAGCATTTGCCATAAGCTACTGTATAACACAGTGGAATCTGGCAGATTCCTCTTATGCTTGGGATAAGAAATAGCTGTGTGCTGCTTGTTGGTAAATGTTGGCAGTTTAGTGGTGGTCGGCTTGTTGGTAAATGTTGGCAGTTTAATGGTGGTCTCCATAACATCTAGAAAGGAACAAGCTGCCCTCAGACGGTCCAATGAACCAATGCCATAACTTGCCGTGAGGGTACCTGTTAGGACTACACAGCCTCGTCACCATCTAGATCACTGTGCCACAGCCACACAGGGGAGTTTTTAAAATGAAGCAACATTTTTATCATTTATTTTTAATTTAAATATCCTCAATTGAAATCTTTACCCTTGTTCTCTCGCTGTAATAAGCACCCACCTGCGAGTGAGCGTGTGTATGTGAGGCAAGTGTTAAAAATCCTTTTCTTCACCTCTGATTCCCCCTGCCTTCTCCCTCGCTCAGTCAGGAAGGCAGATCAGAGGGTATCTGGGAATTAAATCACCCATAGTTATAGCTGCCGACCTGTGGATGCTACAGGCAATTAGAACGGTTGCTTGTTTCTGGGGCACCCAGTTTTCCAACTATCATGCTGCTGAGCCTGTAGAACTATCGTGCAAACACACAAGGAAACTGTTTCGTTTGGTGCATGATATTTTGCATATTTGGTTTATTTCAGTGTTTTGAACCGTTTCTTTCTTGGTGCTCCATAAGCCATTTTCTAAGCAGAGGAACAAGGCGTGTCATAAGCACAAATTCTCAGGCGCGTGAGTGTCCATCAGCCAATAGACACCCATCCATTCCAAGCCCCCATGCACCCTGCTGCCCTTGCCATCGGTCCAAGTGCTCAGCAGAGCTGTGTGCCCACAAATCCCGTTGGCTTTCTTGATTCCTCTCAGGATGTAAACCACTGTCAAGGAAAGGGTTAATCTAATTCATTGTCATAGGGTTTTGGAAAGTTCCTTTTTTTCCAGGAGGCTGCCTGACACACATTGACAGAGGCCTTTCACTTGAGCACAAAGGCAGCCCTCTCCCCTTGCCCTCTCCATCTCTCCCAACCGAGCCAGCAAGCGGCTATAATCTCACTAGCAGAGGCTTTTACCGCTGTCAGTTTGAGCCTCTTTTGCAATGTGAGTAGCTCAGATCTCCGGCAATGCAAAAAGCTAATGAACTAGTAATAAACAAATGTAACCAAGCAGAAAGCCTGCATGCAATGACATCTGAGCCAACTCAGCTTTTAGGCAAAGCTCTGAGACATGACCGACAAACATATATCTAATTATAGAACATCTAATCTTCATTGGTATCCAGAGATAAAAAGGGGAGATGGGGAAACAGAAGGAGAGCAAGAACTGACCGAGAGAGAGACAGAGAGACAGAGGAGGAGAAGGAATTGTGAGGGTAAGAGCGAGTGACTGAGTGAGGTCAGGACTGGAGGACAAAGAGAGAGGAAGATAGGCGCTTTCCTGGCATGTATTTTATATTTATCCCATTCTTCTCCCAATAAGACAGAGCAAAGCTAGAGATTCCTTCTAGGTGAATCAAAGTATCTGGGAGCGTGTGTGAGGTATCTCAGCTTGACATAAGCACTGGCCTCAGATAAAAGCTGACCAATCAAAAAAGAACGTGGCCGGATTCTTTTCTCAGCCCTGCAGGCTCTTCCTTCATCAATGTCTCTTCTCCTTTTCCCGTTCCCATTCCTCCTCCCCAATAGCACTGGGATGGTGTATTCAGCAGGATGATGCCTTATTAAGCCCGCAAATATGGTACCATTGCGTTAGACACAGCTTGAATAAACAGCAGTGACCTGATTCTGTTTTTGGCTCCTCGTCGAGCTGAATTGATCACCTCTAGGGACCAGCTGCAACATACTAGCACAATCAGTCATATTTTCTCAATGCTGATAAAGAAAAAAACGAACAAACAACAAAATAAATGCAGGCTGTCTGGCAAAGATTTAAAAACCCATTAAAGTTGCCTTCTTTCTTCTTACTAATCATAATTACTCATTACAGCCCTTAGGGGTCAGGGATCATCAAACAAAGGGACTAGTTCTGCTTATGTCAGCAAGCCCTAATTGTCTGAGTTTTGCTGCTGTTGATCAGCTATTCCTTCAGTTGCCCCTAAGATGCTTCTTTATATGTTAGGAATAGACTCTGCAGCGATACCAGCTAAGATAACAAATGACAAAGGCTGTCCTGGCATAAGATCATCTCCTGAAAGTGTAGCACAGGGGTTCTCAAACTTCATTGCACCGCGACCCCACTCTGACAACAAAAATTACTACACGACCCCAGGAGGGGGGACCGAAGCCTGAGCTCCGCCGCCCCGGGTGGGGGGTGGCAAAGCCAAAGCCCAATCCCCACTGCCTCAGGCAGGGAGGCCAAAGCCTAAGCCCAAAGGCTTCAGCCCCAGCAGGTGGCCTGTAACTTGAGTCCCGCTGCCCGGGGCTGAAGTCCTCGGGCTTTGGCCCCAGGCAGTGGGGCTCGGGTTTCGGCTGTGGCGCCTGGCCCCAGCAAGTCTGAGCCAGCCACTTTGGGGTCCCAACCCATAGTTTGAGAACCGCTGGTGTAGCAGATTCTTTTGCATCACTTCCAGGATATTTCCTCCATTACAGCCACACGTGCACCTCTGTGCTCCTTGCTTATACCTAATCACAACCCAATATAAGGGAATCTTATGCCTAAAAGCCAATTGAAATGCTTTATAAACCCTGGACTAATAGTCCTTGAGCCCCACAGCTCAAACTCTATCTGTTTCATCTCTTCCATAACACTGATTTTAAAAATATGGTCAGAATGGCATGAGAGAGAGACTGAAACTTTGGGAGCTCTCTTAGACAATGACAATCTTTTAACATTTGATGAAGTGGCACCCATGTTCCAAGGCCAGATGTCACAATGTTTTTCCTAATTCCCACAGCTAAAACAAAATTGTACCCCAACCTCTAACCCCCCCCTTGAAATCAAATCACTTAAAGAAATGGTTGATCTTGTTACCATAGCCTGAAAGTCAGAGAAAAGCAAACTTGTTACATCAACTGTTTACAAAAATCTTGATCCAGGAAGCTGAACAATTTGAAATACAACTAAAAGGATTGGGGAAAATAACTTGGGCCCTGATTCAGCAAGGTGCTTAAGCACAGGGCTAACTTTAAGCATGTGAATCGTCCCATTGAAGGAGGGCATTGAAATCAATGGATCCAGTTACATGATAAAATTTAGGCACATGCTTAAGTCCCTTTCTGAATGGGAGCCTCAACAATTAAACAGGCATGGACCCATCACAGTGAAATGGCCTCCAGGATGGGTAGGGGCTTCTCTTTCTCATCTCTGATGATCAGATTCTACGATGCATGCACAAGTGTCCCCTCCACACGCGTGGTATACTCCAACCAAACTAAACTGAACTGGATTATCACAGTCAGAGTTTGTTGACCATATCAAAAAGGCACTGGCCCTTTTTCTTTAACATGTGTTCTGTGAATGGAAAGTAGTTCATGGATGTTAGATACGATTTTACTCTCAGCCTCCCTGGATTTTGAATCCTACATTATCTTATTCAACAATAATTATAAAATGAATTTTCTCACCCATACAGCCATACCTACTAAAAATGGGTGGACATCTTTATAACAGCTGCCCCATGAAATGTAAGGAGAAAACTGAAAGATGAATCTAAATGATTGGTTACTGAGTGGTTTAATAAAATCTGCTTAATGCATAGGTAGGAAAGTAGTAGCAGAAAAATGTTACCACAATCTCTGTTACTTGAATTTGGAAATGTCAGATTTCATAGAAAGAGAAAGAGATATATTACATTTGGTATTTTTTTCTAGTTTTGTTTAGCCTTGTCCTGGGTGGTCCTTTCTTAGTAATATGTTTTATTATATTAAAATGTATAATTAAGTTTATTATTATTATTATTATTACCCAAATTCTGAAATCTGTACTCAGTCCTAATTCAGGCAAAACTCTTCTTGACATCAAAGGCAGACTTGCTTGAGTTATGTCTAAATGAAAATTGAGTAGGGAGTTCAGGATTTGGCCCTTTGGAGTTACTTTCAGAAAAGCAATATGATCCCATGATTAAAACAATTAAATACAATTAAAAAAAATCTCTGACCCTTGCACACAGATGAGCACCTTTTGGAACTACCAGGTGACCTCAAACAACTTCTGAGACCTGATCTTGAAAAAACAATTCCGGATACTGGAGCATTTGTGTTGTAGATGGGTCCTAAAAAGAAAATTGATCTGCTCTATTTGGGTAATTCCAATGTATTTAGAAGGGACCAAATTCTGACCTCCCTCTTCCCAATGGAGACAATGAGAGTTTTGCCTAAGAAAGATTAAATAGAAAGTAAGAGCCTCAGGATTAGGGCCCAGATTAGCAATGTTTGGGTAAGTGACTTGACTGGCATCATCTCAGTATGAAGAAGAGGAGTGAGTATTTTTTCCTCCTGGTCATACCAATAAGCCATCCAGCATGTGTGGGAGCGCTCAGCAGGGCCGGCTCCAGAATTTCTGCCACCCCAAGAAAAAAAAAAAAAGCCGCGATTGCGATCGCCGGCAGCAATTGGGGGAAAAAAAAAAAAGCCGCAATCGGCGGCAGCAGTTCAGCGGCAGGTCCTTCGCTCCTTGAGGGAGTGAGGGATCTGCCGTCCCCAAATTGCCACAGGTGCCGCCCCTCTCCCTTGGCCGCCCCAAGCACCTGCTTGTTAAGCTGGTGCCTGGAGCCGGCCCTGGCTCTCAGGAACCCTGCAAGCTCTGTCCCAGGAGGAAAAGAGTTAATAAAGCTCCAAGGAAAGCTGTACTCTTGAGTGTTGTTATGCATGGCGGCTGCAATGAGGTTAAGTTGTGGTCTGGTATCAAGCTAATGGTTAGTAGGAACAGTCTGCTCCTCCATATCCTGTCGTCTACTCAGTGGTTATTTGGCACAAAATTAGACACTTCATCCTTTCAATTTGCAGAATAAAAATAGACTGACCAACATTTCCTTAAAGTATATCTACAGTGAGTGATGTATCGTCTGCAACTGATTCAGCCAGGCCTGGGAGAGTTAGCAAAGACGGCTGGGCTTCCTATAGAATATTAAAAGACAAATACTGACACTCATTTAATGTTATCAGTATGAGCTGAAACACTAAGAAGTCAGGAAGTGAATAAGTTTAGTTTCTCAACTCCTCCTCCGAACATCAGCTCAGTCCCATTGCACATGGTGGATATATCATGGCATGTAGATGTAGCAATGCACTTACAACTATATTTAAGTATGTATGTCAACATAAAATGTGTGCAGAAAACAACTTCTTTGCAACACAGCTGAGATCTCTGACAACCTTCTTTTGATTTCCCTGTGTTTTGGCATTTCAACTCACATAATGAGCATTGAGCATTTAAGCTTGTTTCCTGAGTTTCTGTATTTTATTTTTAATCCAAAAAATCCAGAGCTTGACTTGAAGACAGAGCCGTTCCTAGGGTATGGCGAATCCGGGCGACCACTCTGGGCCCTGTGCTTTTGGGGGCTGGTGCGATTGGCCAGCCTGGTCGGTCAGTGATGGGTCGGTCTCGGAAGTGATAGATTCGTCACTTCTGCCCCAGGCCCCGGGCACCCCTACAGATGGCCCAGCTTGAAGAGATGGTAAGCTCCTTGAAACACATCTAGTGGGCTGGCAAAGTGTGCAACTCCTCAAAAGAAACAGCTCCCTTTTGTGGCAGAGGTTCTAAGCAGAGCAGGAGAATAAGAAATTGCAACTTGTTTCTGTGATTAAATCTGGCTGCAGGGAAAGTTATCTGCATTAAAATCTTTACTCACAAATATTATCTTTGTGGCTACCTTAGTGCCATAGTTTGCACAGTTTCTTCCAAACTATAGCTAAAATTACCACTGTGCATGCCAGAAACCATGGTTTTTTTAATGTTTACAACTCAGTTCATTTTCATTTGTTATATACTGCAAATAAAGAAAGGAACCCAGTGTCCATAAATGAGTATCCAGTCTGAAAGTTGATGATGATAATAATATTTATAATAATGCCAAGAGGCAGCTAGATCCTTCTTCACAGAAACAAGGAAAACCATGAGATTCAGACACGAAATAACAAGCGAGGGTCATAAACGAGGGGAAAGGAATAGGAAGGATGACAGTAACAAGTAGCTCAGTTAGGGGTCTGATCCAAAGCCCATTGACGTCGGGTGTGAGTCTGCTCATTGATTTCCATGGCCTTTGGAGCAAGCTCTACACAACCCTGTTGCACTGGGGTAGTTTAATTCAGTTCTTGGGGGTGACACAGCAAGAGTGAGGACTGAGGAGGGATCTGAATGAGGAGCGGCCATTCCAAGCTTAGGGGACAGAATGGAAGAAGGTGCAAAGGCGGCATTCAGGGAGCACGGGCTCCCCAAATTCCATCCTACTCCACACAGAAGCACCACTGCATGTGGGGACCTCTAAACTGGGGGAGGGGTGGGAGAGGGCAGGGGTTCTCCTGGTAAGCAATTCCACTCCAGGCTCTTGTTAAATCCATTGCATCCACCCTTCCCTGTTGAAATTCCACTCCCAGTTTTTCACTTTCTTCCACTTCCCTAGCCTGCATGCTTCCGATAAACCTGGCTTAACCACGTACGTAGGACACCAGGGAGACGCCTCAAAAACGTCTGTTCCAACAACATGCAGGTTGCTACACAGTGAACCAGGGCCGGCTCTAGGATTTTTGCCGCCCAAGGCAAAAACAATTTTG
>NW_020664482.1:23749888-23755997 GCF_002925995.2 Terrapene triunguis
TGGTGCCTAGAGCTGGCCCTGCAGTGAACTGACGGAGCAGCTCCGCTCGTTCAGTGGGCCGAGACTGAGGATCACTTAAGCATCTTTGATACACAGTCCAACCAGTAGAGGGCAGCAGTCTGTACTCCCAGCACATTGCAGGCTATTTTGCCAGGACCACAGCAAACATTATGAAGAAGGGCTGAGATAAAATTCTCTGTTGTAATGCAAACATTTCCAGGCTCAGTGCATTTTCATTTATCACATCAGAGTGTCAAATGTCATTCTATTTGTCAGGGAACCTTGCAGTTTGATGCCTGGACCAGCTAGTTACCTTCCCCTAGGACAAGCTTCGAGAAAGCAATTTAGAAAAATAAGTTGTTGCAAATATTTCTTACATGTTTACTTCTCACAGAACCTGGGTAATGGTTATTATTACTACTAATTATTATTTATATTGCAGTAGTAGCCAAAGGCCCCCAATTAGAATCGAGATCCCATTGTGCTGGGTGCTGTACAAACACACAGGAAGTTATAACCCCTGCCCTGAAGAGATCAGAATCTAAATACACAAGGCAGTCAAAGGGTGGGAGAAAAGGAAGCCCTGCATCAGCTTAGTCATCAGAGTGTTGATTGTCCTTTTTATATTTTAAAAATATGCAGGGGGGATGGCAACTCGGAACAAAGGAACAGGAAGAGAAGGAAAGGAATGGGAGATACTAAGTTGTGGGGAAGGTGAGATGGGAACAAGCAGGAGTGAGGCTGGCAGCAGATGGACTAGGCAAAAATCAGCAGAGGGTAAGGATGTCCCAGTCACTAGATTTGTGCTCCGTGTTATATTCAGCATCATCAGCATTAATGAGCTCCCCCCAGGATCTGAACTTGAGGCTTTCTGCTTCAGACACATCAACCTCTAGAGCTAAAGCAGCAAGTCCTCCAGCTGAGTCTGTAGAGCCAACAACAGTTCTCAGGGACTCTCCATAGTGCAGTAGAAGACAATGCTCTCTTATACACACACCAGCCAGTCTGTCAGGATGTATCATTCACATAGCAGGAACCCCTGTGATTGCATTTTGTTTCATGCCCTTTATCTGGGTGGCCACTGTCACCCCACTAGAATTTCAGTGTGTTATCATTGCAAGTTTCTTGGGATGAATTCCTGTACACACGATGGGTGCAGAGCACTGGACCCCTGCCTCGCTGCTCTCTCCCTCAGAGCAGTGGAGGCTGCACATATTTGCATTAGAGGCTCTGCTAATGTGCTGCTCAGTTGCTTGTGATTGCCCTGAATATTCAGTTGCTTCATCTCTCTGGGAGGTTTGGAACCACTGACCATGTAACCTTTCTGATGTGCTTCCTCCCAATTCCTACTCATTGCATACCTCACATCCTTGGTGTCATGTGACAATGGCAAAGCATCACAGAAGGAGTTGCTCTCTTCTAACACTGAACAAGAAACTTTGTCAGAATGAGGAAAACTGTATGATCCCTAAAGCTATTCTCTCTCTCTCTGTACGTCACTGTCCAGAATCTTCCCCAGTGTCTCTCCCAGCTACCTGTTTGTTATAGACTTAAACCACAAAGTTATAGGCACATGACCACTCCCACCTATCCTCAGCACATGACACTCTCCTGGAGACTTTACTTTTGTTCTTTCTCGTTCTCAGTTTAAGATAAAGGTCATTCCATCTGTTAGTCCTTTTGGGTATGGCAAAGCAGAATAGAATCTGCTCAGTTAAAGGCCACTTGTTACTGGATGAACTGAAGTAGCAGAAGCCTGGATAGAGAATCATGACTGCTGGCTGGCTGTGTTCCTCCAGCTCCCCTGATTTGACACTCGGAGGGCCATGGTGTGCTGCACTGAAACCATGGGGTTAATGTTTTATGGCAGCACCAGCGAAGGAGGAAAGAGGAAAAAGGTTCTTAAATGTCAACCAAAAAAAAGTTATCTTGTGCAAATAAACATAACAGAGGGATTATCCAGTGTTTGCTCTCAGAGAGAAAGAATTGTTTGCTCAGAGAATTGCTGGAATGCCTGCCTGACACAGGACTCTCCCAAAAGCTGCTGAGAGTCTGTGCTTGTGTTCCACAGGGTGCTGGCTCCAACCCTCTTTGCTTTTTGCCTTGTGCTTTCAGAATCATTTGCCTCGGGTTCGTTTTCCCAGACTGTGCTCTGGGTACATGCATACTGCATGATAAAGCAACTGGGGATGTTTCAGCCATTCACATCATGCAGATGTCCCAATGTACTTCTATCTGCTGTGTGGATAAACAACAATGCAAACCAGGACTTTGGTCTGGCACCTTCTGCCTGTGCAAAAACCATCCCTTTAAAAGAAAAGAATGGGGAATGGCCAGGGAGAACACAAGGGCTATAATAAACAAACAAACAAATTCAAATGTAATTCATTTACCCTGCTGTGTGAGGATTTCAAAGCATTTTACAAACACTGATTTAATCAGTATAATTTATAAGTATAAATTAATAATAATACATAGCACTGACTCTCGATGGTGCTTTATATTCTCAAAGCACTGAACAAGATTAATGAATAATTGTCTGCAACCTGTGGAGAAGTAGGTCATTATTATCTCCATTTTACAGATGGGGAAACTGAAGAAAAGAGAGTGGAGGTGACTTGCCTAAGGTGGCTTGCCTATCTGAGAATGGAAGGAGCCCAGGGACTACCAGACAGCAAGTGTGAAAAATCAGGACGGGGGTGGGGGGTAATAGATGCCTATATAAGAAAAAGCCCCCAAAATCGGGACTGTCCCTATAAAATCGGGACATCTGGTCACCCTGCCAGGGACTGCACAGGGTTTCATCTGCTCCCTGCTCCATCCACTAGATCACATAGGCTGGAAAAGCTGGGATAATGGCAATTGCTGCTTGAATACTGGTTAAAACCTGAGATGAGCTGGAACCCTGAGATTCTCCACCACATCTTACCTGTCCTCAGGTGTAGTGAGCTGCAGGGAGCCCTGATCCTCAGGCACCAAGCCCTGGCAGCAGGGGGTTACTCCAATTTCTGCTGCTGGCAGTAATGGAGCTTCCACCTGTGGAAGATCAGGCTCAGTGGAGTTCCAAGCTCTGGAATGCCCCGCCATGCCCCTCCCCTCTATCTATCCCAGGGAGGGTGGCTGGCAGTGGGGGTGGTGGAGCTTTCCACGGGGAGAGCGCTCCTCTACACAAGGAGAATTCTGCTCTGGCTATGTTCAGAATTTTTAAGGCCACTTTGCACTGAGCACACTGGAAAATTCAGCCGGAACGTTGAGATCTGGATTTGAATCTGAATTTTAACAGAATCTGGGAAGCTCCAGATTTGAAGTTCCAGTTTGGCCCCAAGTGGCCCCACCTGTGAAGTCCAGCTCTGAATCTGAACTTTGAGAGCATAGTGGGGCTCAAATTCACAGGTCCATCTCTAGCTGGGAGATTTGTGATGGGGTGAGAGGAGGCAGCATGCACAGGCCCTGTCCCCACTGCCTGGCTCAGACCACCAAGCGCATTAAGATTCATATGATTTACATGTGATTTCCAGCTCACACAGATGTACCCCCACTAGCTCTGCTCCACCTAGTGTGCTAAAAATAGCAGTGTAGCCTGGGTAACACAGGCAGTGGCTTGGGCTAGCTGCCCGCATACATACCTGCTTGGACCCCCTGGGTACATACTTAGGCAGCTACCTGTGCTACCCCCCATGTTCCCCAGTGACACTGATGTTTGTAGCACACTAGGCCAAGCAGAGCTAGCATGGGCATGTCTATGTGAGCTGGAAATCATACCGCCCAGCTCAAATGTAGACGTAGCCACAGACACGCACCTTTATGTTCATGCAAACACATGTTCACTACAGCAGGATATACCCTAGTTGGGTTATACAGGTCAGACTACATGATCTCATGGTCCCGGCTGACCTTAAAATCATTGAGCCTATGAAACATGAGCACATGTGCACAGTTATGTTTGCACACACAAGGATCACAATGGTCCCTTCTGTGAATCTAAGACTATGAAACCTTGTTTGGATGACACTGTGAAGGGTGTCATAAAGCACACTGCACAGCTCTGGTGCTATATAACTAAGAAGAGCAGCTCCTGTGGTTTGTGTGACATCATGGTCCCCCCTAGACTTATTCACAGTTTCCCTGTGTTGTATTTAATAGAGTTAGTGTATCACACAACATTTTAACAACAATCCCTCTGTGTTTTTATTAAAACCATATACAAAAATCTCCCTTTGCCCTAGCCCTCCTGCAGAGTTACTTCTGCTGAGATTCTGTTTCTGTTCAAGACAATCAGGGGAAAAACAAAACAAAAAAGAAAGCAGAAGGAAAATTGGGGGATACTTGGTGTCTTTAAAATAAACAAACCTACAATTTCATAGAAACAGTGTTTGTGCTGCGGGTAGCGAACAGGAAAGGGATAGAAAGGGGTTGGGATTGTGACCTCAGCAATGACCCAGCCAGTTATCAGAGAACATTTGACTATAGCTCATTGATGCAGTGAAATGCTATTGGTTAAAACGATGCTAACGCAGTGACAGATTGTTCTCATGCTTTGAATCATTTCATAAGCTACGATGCCACATCTGTATGTTATGATCTTGTAATGAGAACACAGAGGGGAATGGGATTTTTATAGTTGCTGTCTATGATTTATTTGCTATATCCATGAAACTTAAAAGCAATGCCACAGGAAGAAGTGTTTCCTCGTGCCTTGATGTGTGCCATCACCTACCTAGTCTTATATTTTTAGTTATTATTAAACATTTAATAGTATGTGAGAGCTGGGGCAAGTCACTTCGCCTTTCTGTGCCTCAGTTCCCCATCTGTAAAATGGGGATTACAGCACTGCTATGCCTCACAAGGATGTTGTGGTGATAAATAACATTAAAGACTGTGCTTGAGAGTCACTGATGAAAAGCACTCCATAAGAGCTAGGGATTATCATCATTTATCTTCCAATTGCACCTGGCGATAAAACAGATTTGGACTCTATTGTTTTAGGTGCTGCACAAACATGGTCATCACAGTCCCTGTCCCAAAGAGCTTAGTTTTCACCTCCACACCACCTTTCATGTAAGGCACTTCAGAAACTGATATACAAACAGTATATAGAAATCTTTTCACCCACCAGTGAAATGCAGCCACCCCAGGAGAGGGGCGGGGTACCTGTTTAACAGTGCACAGTAATATCTGTATAAGACTTTAGTACAGGAGGTGCAGAATACCTCACTCAGATTTTTAAAAATTATAATTAAATTCAACCAGTGTGGCTGTGGCACAGGCGGCCTGAGTTGTGAAGCTGCACTGGATAACGGGGCCGCCATTTGATCAATGACATAACAGAACAAGATGAGAGATGTGCTGCGTGTCTGCCACCTCCTCTGGGCTGTGTGGAGGAAGGACCTATAATTGACTGAAGGGACTTTTAAAGCTTTTATCTGTCAGGAGATTCCACAGACGCTAACTGTGGCACTATGGAAGGGTCAGAATGGGACATCAGAAAAAAAGTGCCCAAACTTTAGAGAAATTTGGATTAGGATTCAACTTTGAAAATTAACTTCACACAGCTCTAGCTCATCTTCACATGAAACAGTAGTGCCTCTTCTCCTCAGGAAAACTCTGTGCCTGTCACTTTAAATTCTCTGGGGGCAGCTGCTGACATCTTTGATGACTCAGCTGGACTGAACTCCCCCACCTTCTGACAGGTGCAGTGCAGCAGTTGCTGCAGGGTTAATAGCTGTATGCAGGGCCGGCTCCAGGCACCAGCCGAGCAAGCTGGTGCTTGGGGCGGCAGCTTGTAGGAGGCGGCATTCCGCACAATCCTAGGGCGGCACGGCCGCTTTTTTGTTGTTGTTGTTCTGCTCTGGCCGCCCTGTAGGGGGCAGCGGCGCAGAGGACGGGAGCGCCCTGCAGCAAGCCCAGCAGGGCAGCCCGTGTCCTTCCCTCCCCGCTGACCGGAGTGGTGCGGAGCCCTCCCGGCAGGGGGCATGGCGGGAGGGGCCGCGTGGCAGTGCTCCGCTGAAGCCCTGGCCGCCCCCCTTTTCTCCCTCCCCCCGCTAGCTAGGGCACATCTGCAGGGCAGGGAGTCCCCTGCGCCCTGGCGCCACAGGTTTTTTTTTTTTTT
>NW_020664482.1:23756097-23781004 GCF_002925995.2 Terrapene triunguis
TTTTTTTAAAAGCTATAGACCAGAATTTTCAAAAGTGACCCCTGACAACTAGGTGCCTCACTTTCTGGGTGCCCAGCTTGATACACACAGGTCTAAACACTAGAAAGTCTTTAATAACTAGTATGGTTTTTATAATACATCTGGGATCTGTCATCTATTTATATCTATCAGCAGTCTGGCTGACTGTCCCTCGATCATGTAATGGAGTCTTGTAGACTTGGGGCTGAGATGTTGAGGGTCAGATAGGAATTTCTTTGAGGTAGAGATCTCAGTTTTTAACTGGAGTTCTGAACCTTCCTCACAATTCCCAGGGACTCTGACCAGATGATCCCATTAATCAGCACCCATAGACAAGCAATGGGGTTTGCTCGTCCATCTGTTTCACTGTCCCAGAGAGCATGATGATGGATTGGATATGTCAGTCTTTCTGGTATTTGGGTATTCAGAGTGGAGAGGTTGATATAGACATGCCATATCATGCCAAATGTTATGGTTCCTAATGTAAGGGTGCCCTCCTGTAGAATCAAGGAAATGACACAAAGCATTATGGGTAAAATATATGCATGACTGTTTGGTCTTTAGTTTGATTTGGCAGTTGCCCCTTTGATTAGAGCAGGATATTAAGAATTTGTCAGCACTGACTATGAGCTGTAGAGCCCAAGACTATCACAAGGTTCCCTTGGAGCAGCAGATTGCAAAAAACTTTTCACAGTAAATACTCTAAGCACATATTACTCTTGGGGAGAGCAGGTTGGTCTCTTGGGTTCTATTTTCCCATTAACTCTCTTTCTATGTGACTGCGGCATGTCTGTTCCCCTCCTTCTGTATGAGCTCTCAGAAATTGGGGAGATCTTCTCAAAGACTTTAGGGGCTCCATTAAAGAATATGATTTATGCCACTCTAAAACTTACTTGATTGAAAATATCGGGAGAAGACCATCATACCGCCCCTGCCAAAGTGGTTCACTAAACCCTAAATCAAAAGAGACTGTTTCTTACCTCCCTTTTTCCTATAACAAATCACAAACCATTTCCATTTGTTCTTAGCCAGCATGCTGTTCTTCTTAATGCGCTAAGCTTCTCAACATGATGTTTAGCACATGTTCTTTCACACTGCCCCCCTCTGCTCAAAGGCAGCCTTATAGTTTGCAAATGGGATGAAACCACTGTGCAGCCCGGTGTCTTGGCTCTGTTCCTGCTCTACTCCACTGGTGCCAGAACCTTTACTGTACCTTCCAAGTCGTTATGTGCGTTCAAAGCCTGCCAGAAAAACTGGGAGGATAAAAGCAAGTAAAGAACTAAGCACATAAAGGAGAACCACTGTAACTGAGGCATTACCTCTATGGGGGAGCTTTACCTGCAGGGTTCTTGCCTGCAGCCATTGTTCCACAACCTTCTTCAGGTGGGTCTCCTAAGAAGCTTGCCTCCTGGAGAACAAAAGGCATACTTGCCCTGGAAGGAAAATCATCACCCGATGGATTTTTCTGGGATGGTTGCCATGATCAACATACCTGAGTCACTTGTGAAAGCCTTAGAGGGATCTGTCAGGGGAAGATATGAACCTCTAAGCTTAGGGTTCTGTCCCTGCTTAGACAATGAGACCTTAACATGGAGGTCAGAAATGCTTCAAAGGAGCTTATGAAAGCAAGTATATTGAACTGTGGCTGCATACATACAGACAGACGCCTCAGCCATCATCAGGGATCAAAGGCAGGGTATTTGCCACCAAAACCACAGGCCTCCACCACTTGGGCTAGAGAAGAACTCCTTAGCTGTGAGAAAATAGCAGGCTGTTGTAGCAGGTGGGGCCAGCTATTAAAGGGGGAGAGACAATCACACGTGATCACACCAACTTCTCCACAGGCACCTCCTTCCTAATTGGTATTTATGTTGGAGTCGTGCTCATGATGTGCTGGGCTCTGCCCACACACATAAAAAGAGACGTCCCTGTGTGGCAGACTGTAGAGCCTAAAAAGACAGAACAGATGTGGAGAGGGGGCCAATGGGTACAGCATACCATCCAAGTGACTGGGGAGATGATGGGGCTCATGACAGGATAGTCCTGTTCTCTCAGCACAGCAAGTCTGTTTTCGTTAGCTTTCTTTTGAGGGAGAAGGTGGGGGGAAAGGAAGGGGAAGCATTCACTGGGAGAGAAGGAATGTGAGCTGGGGAGGATGAAAGGGAGCCTGGAGAGTGGAGGGAAGTGTTGCTGGCAGCGAAGGGACTGTGAGATAGACATGGGGAAGAGGTCAGAGCACGTGGCTACTCAGCAGACAGAGAAGAATGTCCAGAATTCTGCCAGTATCTCTGGGGCCCAGGGGCTGTGAAAATGACTCAGCACCATTCACCTTTCCACTATGGAAGTCTGTGCACTTCTGAGGGCTGGTTTCACCCCCAGCACATTGCTAATGAACTGGGTGAGAGGGAGGCTGCTTGGGGCCTGCTGGCCACTAGAATCTGTTTCTGGGGGAATCAGGGGAACATGTCTGGATCTCAATCCCATCCTACCCTACTGCACCAGCTTTACCTATATATCTGCCTACAGCAGACTGTGCTAGTCACCGCAGGATTGGAGCGCCTGTGCCTCAGCACCCTGAGGGGCCACCCTTAGCATCGTGAGGGGAGTTCAGTCTCTGAACTTAGCGCCATGAGGGGAGTATTGTGAGGGGAGTTCTTGGCCTGCAAACAAAGGGGCCTGCTGGTTTCTGAGATGTGCACACGTGTTCACTATCAACTGGACTGGCACCACTGACCCATTTCACATACAGTAGCTGTCAGATGAGGAGACCCCTGGTCACTTCTTGCCTGAGGCCCTGGACTCATACCGGTGATCTGGAGTTGTTTTGCAGTGTTCCTAGAGAAGACCAATCTCTTTGTGCCAACCGAGCAGCTGTATAAATGTTCCGTGACATTTTTGCGAGGGAATAGATCATGCTGGCTAAATCTCTCCTTACAGAAAGCACCCAAATAATACCTTTTTCAATTTAAAAGAACTTTATTTGCTTTAAAGATTTTATTATAATTTCCAACAGATGCCAGTAGACAGCCAATCTGCTTAACTTCTCCATATCTCCGAATGCTCCCAGCATATCCTGCATGCCTATGATCACTCGTCCACTGAAACCTGTCCTCCCTCACACCCACTGCTCTGCTACTGGAACCTCCCCAGCTTTTTTAAATCTTTCCCAATATTCAGTGGCTATTCTAGTTATTAACCAGCCCATTCAAAATACACACTAGATTTGATTCCATTTTTCCAGCCGCTAAAATGTGTGCCTGCCCTATTGTCTCTGGGCTGTGGACAAAAGCTAAAAACAGCACCAAATCTGTGAACTGGTGTTAACTACAAACAGAGGATTTAGCTCCCAGATTAAGCTATTCCATATCGCATCAATGTCTCGTCGTCAAACCCTCGGGCAATCCCTCCCATGACAACAGACAGCTTTACACTGGCCTAGAAGGTCAACAGACTTGGACTGTATTGTAACAGTTGGAAAATTAACTTTAGAATTGGGGCCCTCTGCTGTAAAAAGCCCTCAAAATGTACAAGTTGTTAGTACAATGCATAGGCTAATCTCAACTGTCCAGCATTGCAGATGGAGGGAAACTAATTCTCAGGTAGCTGAGGCCCAAAACTTGTATATAAAGATCTATATTAACTTTGACTGTACCTGGAAGAGACTAGGAAGTCAATGCCATCTTTGGAGCACTGGGATAATGTGCTCCATATTGGCCAACTAGGTTATGCAACGGAGCCACTCTATCTGCAGTGGGTGCAGCTCCTGAGTAGCTCTCACTTCAGCAATCGAATAAGGATTGACAACAGGCCTTGATAACTGTGATGAGGTCCCTGCACCAGAAAGAACGTGCCTCAGTCACCACAAATTCACATGGAGAGGGCCGCTCTGCCTCTCAATATCACCTAGGACTGCAGGAGCAACCAGGGATCCAGGTGTCCCTTAAACTGCAAACCTCTTTGACCAGAAGTGGGCAGAGCCACTCAGTCTTGGGGGCAGATGCCATTTCCACCCTCGAAGCTTCCAAAACCAGCCAGACCATCTTGTCTGGATTGAGCCTCGCTCAGCTAGCCCTCATCCCAGGCACTGGGGAAGCAAAGACAGTGGCATCATCCATGTTTAATGTACAAGAGACTAGAGCTGTGTGTTATCCTCATACTGAGAACAGGGCTCGTGTGCATTGCAGGCTGGAACCACCCTGGGTGGATTTGGTTTGGTTTGCCTCCTGATTTTTTGGAATCCTGGGGACTGACAACCTGACCTCGCCATCTGTCAATGAGGCCGCAGCTCTGGGCCCATCCCCAGATGCCTCCAAGAGGATGGTGCAATCATGCAAGGCTCCCCAGCTGACAAACTCACCCCAATGCAGCGTGGCATCTTCTCTGTTTCTCCTGAATTATATAAAAACACTTCCCCCAGTGGCAGCCAGAGCAACTGTCCCTGCAGTAAACTTTTGTTACACACTGCTATGGTAGGTGTCTCCAGGAGGTGCTGTTATACATGGCCTTCCAAGTTCTAATTCTTAGTGTGCAAGTGAGCTTTGACCCTTGGGAAGACGTGTTGTTAGTTTTGAGTTATGCAAGATTCTGCTTAGCAGCAGCCTTGGGAGAGCAGGAACTGTGCAAGCAATGGGGAGGTGGCTCTCTGCCTGGGTCTTTGATTACAGTGACAGCTGCTCCCTGGGAACAGGGCGTTGGTGCTGGGGTGAGATTCCTGGGAGAAGAGATCCCTGCATGCCTGCTGCAGGCTGTTTGACCATCTCATTTCCGGGGTGGTGCACGTGTGTAAATAAAGCAAGTTCCTTTAGAGTGTCGCTGATTTCTCTTCCTCTGGGACGCCAATCTGCAAGGCCTTGTGTATCTGCTGCCACTGGGAAGAAGGGCAATGTTGGTGTCAGAATGGGACACCGGCATCAGAAGAAGTGGGCAACAGTACTAATGAAATGGCATTATGGGGCAATAATGAAGCTGGGACTTCTTTGCAAGCACTTTAATCCTCTGCTCATACCCAGCCATTAGAAGGGGATGGAAGAGCCCTCAGTCCAATGTTTCCCACAGAGGACAGCACTTCTGACAACACAGCACATGTAAGAGCACTGCGACAGTGTCAGCAGTGGGGCTGTACCCAAGTCCTGCTAAGGGGCTTGAACCATGACCTCGTTTCAGAGACAAAAGAGCTGCCCACAATACCCCTCTGACACAAGAAGCAAAGCCTACTGAAAGAACAAAGCCAGCCAACAAATACAGCCCTGGCACCTGCAGGCAGTGAGGGGAGCAGTAGATGGAGATTGGCTATGGGTTAGCAGCATTCACAAACAATTCATATGCCTGCCATATACCATTATGCTTCCAGTTTCCATGTTTGGACCAGGGGCCATATTAGCTGTATGTTTATTCCAGAATCTTTTCTTTTTTCTTTTCCAAAATATATTCAAATTCATTATTATGAAGTACAATTATTAAAATGTATTCTTTCCCCAAACGCTTTTACAGCAGGGAGACGAGGCTGCTAAATGCCAAAATATTGACTCTGCTTTTACAGAGTCCGAGCTATTATTGAGCAACTTTCAGCTGTGTTAAAGTGATCACTCCAAGACACTGTCTTGGCTAAAACTGAACCTGCCCTAAAATGACTTATACCCAGGTGGGAAATGTAACTTAGAGGCTAGCTTCTCTTTTGAAAGAAGTCATAAATGTTGCTGAGAATTTGCCAAACAAAGAAGTCGTTTGTTTATGTAATGTAGGAGCTACAAATTGTGAGCACTCTGGGGCCGTCATGAAAGGAGCACAGATTAACGAATGAAACTTTTTTTCCAGAGCTGTGCAGTCACCATAAATAAGAAAACGACTCAAAGGAATTAGAGATGCAGAAGGCCCACTTTAGCCCTGCTTGTCTATTTCCCATCCTCTGCCTCTATTTCCCATTGCCAGGAACCAGTGTAGAGTTGTTCTTTACAATGAATCCTCCAGGGCTCCGGCCAGTCCATTTTTAAACTGCTCGTTCAATTGGTCTTTCAACATTGCCCTTTGGAGACTATTGTATATCAGGGATGCTGCTGACGCTAGGCTGGAATGATTCTCGGTTGCCATCCAGACAGTATTATATGCCCACTGCTGGTGTGAGGGTCCCTACAGTAGCAGCGAAGGCTGGGTCTTGGGCAGCACTTAGCACACATATGAAAAGAGATTGCTAAAAGCAAACTAACAGCCTGGAAAGGTGAGAGATAAAGAGGGGCTGGGGCGAAGTTTGCAAAATCATGAGGAGTGGAGGGAAAAGTGATCAGTTCCTTCTCTCCCATCCCATCATAGGAAGGAGGGGGATCACTCATTGACCCTCCAGGCCTCTTTTCCTGCAATATGGGTAATGGACACCCCAAGGGAAACTAGCCATTGTGCACAACTGCACAAAGATTTGGAGTCCTAATTGGAAGTGTCATAAGTTAGTGAACCAGAATATTTGTTTTAAAGGGAAAGACACCTTTTTCCCTTCAAGGGCCTTGAACATGTGGCATTGAACCCTGCCCATGACACCAGGAGTGAGAGCATTGGGGAGACGTTAGATATGTGCAGGTGGCATGGGAGCCATGAGCAGCAAGAGCGAAAGAAATAGAATTAGGAGAAGTAACAGGCCCCCAGAGCATGGAGAGCCTGGAAACACTGCACAGCAAGTCTAGGGCTGAAGGTCCTGAGGTGGATTTGCGGGGCAGCACAACCTAGGGGACTGAGTATAGGGCTGTGGGGACTCAGCCACACTACTTATCCCTGGCTTTGCCTGCCGCCCTCTCCTGGTGTTCTGGACCCTGCTGTTTCAGAGAAGATGCCAGTGATTTGGGGGGAAGGGGTGGCAGATAGATAGATAGCCCCACTTGGTGTTGTAAAGTGTGGCCACCCATGTTTCAAGCAATCACTCGTCTGCCTTCCCTGTCTGCAATATTTCTAATGCACCTGTGACTGAAGCATCTTGGCCTCTAGTATCTAGTAAACCTTCCCCACATTCTGCAAGGTGCTAGGAAGATCAAGACATTTAGCGGCAGGCTGTATCGCTCAGCTGTGCTCTGAGGATATGATTTTAGCACAGAATTTTCTTGGGGCCTTGGGTGGGTTTTTTTTCAATAGCTTCCCCAGCTGCATTGGGAGGGGTTCCCCTTCTGGGGAAGGAGCTGCTTGGGGAATGAAGAGACTGAGCCAGACAAACATGGGGCTTTGACACCACACATGGCAGATTCTCTCCCCCACTCTGTCCCCTTTTTGGATATTCATGGTGCTGGGGAAATGGGGAATGAAAATGATTCAGTTATTTTGCTGGGTCATTCTGGACTCAACTTGTCAATGGGCGTATTTTAGGGTATGGGATTGGGAGGTTCAGCTCCGTGGGTGAATGCTTATTGAACAGAAAGTGTGAAAACAGTGAGCATGTCCCACCTCAAATAACTGTCTCATCTGCGAGACAGACATCATGTGAGACTTCCTTTCCACATGTAGACAAGAGGCAAAGGGTGATTACAGGATCCTGCAGCTGGCATGAAAAGATTTTCCATTCTATAGGGAGGCAGTGTAGCCCGGTGTATAAGGCACTGGTCTGGGAATCAGGAGAGCTGGTTCCTGGCTCTGCCACTGACTTGCTGAGTGACCTTAGGCAAGTCACTTAATCTTTCTGTGCCTCGGTTTCACATCTCACCCTTTGTCTTGTCTATTTGGGGAAGGAATTGTCTCTCGCTATCTGCCTGTACTGAGGACAATGGGCCTGCAGTCTCGGTTGGAGGTGCTAGGCTCTTGTCTGACCAGTTTTAAGAACAGGTTAGAAAATAATCTGTCAGGGATGGTCTAGGTGTACTTAATTCTGCCTCAGTATTTGCGTGTGGGAGAAGGGGTTGGACTAGATGAGTTCTTGAGGTCTCTTCCAGCCCTATCTTTCTATAATTCTGTGAAGTATAACTAATAACGTTCCTACTCAAGTCACAGAACTTGTCTCTGGCTATAAAAGTGGATCAGAACATCCCCAAAGTTTTACCAGTTCTGATTCAGTGTCCTGCCTTTAATTCCTATATTTCCCATCTCCTCAGAGGCAATAGGTAGAGCTATACCCCTGACAGCTATCAGCTGCTGCTCCAGCTAAAACTACTGGTGAACCCCTTGACACGTCTTGAGTGTGAGGGAGGTGTGAGGCAGGAAGGAGGAAGAGAAACAGCCAAAGGAGTGAAAAAGATGCCAAAAAACTAGATAAAGTCACCCAAAGAAAAGCAAATTGGAATGGCAGACAGACAAAAGAGGGTTACTGGCAGTTTTTAAAAACCAAGAGCCAGCCCAGAAGGAATGTACACAGAGTGCATGAAAGTATCTTCTTTTCTTCTGACAAAGAACATTTTCCATAATCTCAGCTTCATGCATTCTCTCCCTCTCCTGTGGCTGGGGGAAAAGGGAGGCAGAGGGCAGGACTGTAGGCATGCCAGCTATTGAAGTCCCTTCCAACAGTGCCACAAGCTTTCTCCGCTAGTTAAAAGCCCAAATTAAATTTCATAGGTTCACCCATCCCATCACGAGTAAAAATGAAAAAAACACTGCATGTGCCCCAAAACCCTGCAAATCAGGCTGTGTGACAGACAGCATTCCACAGCTGGGTGCTTTGAACCGAGTGAGGCTTCCTTTCCTGTCTGAAGAAGCCCTGCTCCATTTGCTAGTGTTCAGAGAGCTGGGTTTAAACAGAGTCCCTTCCTTCTCCACATTCAGCCACCTCTCCATCTTTCCCAGGCATTGACTTTTCCTTTCTTCCTCCTCCTCCTCAGGTGCAGCACTCCTTGCCACCTCTTGCGGCCCTTTCCCCTCTAGGGTTGCAGGAAGATTTCTCATGGGAGAACCAGAGTCTTTGGAGTTCAAACCTGTTTGTTTGAATAATGGGTTACAGCTCCTGATGTTCAAACAATTCACCCTCCTGTTTCAAGCAGGTCTCGGAAAGGCTTCCATAGCTCCAGCAGCACAGGTTGAGACAGAAATACCAGCCAAGCTCCCAAGCAAATAGCAGCCAAGGGGAAATAGAGAATATGCCTCTGAACAGGGGGAGTATCACACACAGGTGTATCTCCAATTTGTTTCAGTGTGAAAGCTCCTCTTCCAACACAATACACAGTACCATCTGCTGAGGATAGGTTATTTTTGTGCGCATCTGAAGTTTGTGCTGGAGAAGAGAAGCAGCGTGCACTTCATCTACTCTGCCGTCTGCCTCAGACTTGATCTGGAGAGACTATCTCCAGCAGCCAGAGGTGAGTTCAGTGGCCTCTTTACTGAAATAGTCACAAAAAAAATCACATCCATGATGTCGACACTTGTCCACCAGATCAGGACTGAGATGTGTCCAACTCATTTCCTATAAATAAAGATTGCCTGAAACCATAAAGTTCAGATCCTTATTTCTAGACTGTTCTGCTCCACCTCCTTGTCTGTATCTAGGCCTTTGAACAGTCATCAGTTAGTAACAACTTTTAGTTATTATTCTGGGCTGGATTTGAATCAGCAACAGTGGTAACATGCTTTTAAACCATTGGCAATTCCCTGAGCCTTCCAGCCACCTTAGATGAGAAATAAGTCTGTCCTTATGGTGAGCGATCACATGACAGAGGTTCACATTTTGAGAGCCAACATTCTCATTTTTTGTTATGGAGTCTTGATAATGCCCCCACAGCAAAGTTTGTAACTAGCTTCCCATCATCAGCCCAGTTTAGAAGCCCCTCCAACTTCCTCAGCAAGGCTGCCTTCCAACCTGAAATTTTTCAAGCATGTCCTCTAACTACAGGATAATTTTTTCCTTCAAAGTTTGAGGTTAATTGGACAAGGCATCTTGGAGATTCATAAATCTGAAAGCTGAGACATTTGTCACTCTGGGAGAAGTCTTCTAACTTTGTTTTGGAATGTCATATGTCAGACCGCTCAGTCTAGAGACTCTAAATACACTTTTTGAAGTTGTCCTCAGTATAAGAAAGTGCCTAGGTGTATCTTTTAAAAGTTACATGGTTAATTATAAACTTACTAGTTGTGAATCTTTGAAAACTCCATCAGATGTTGTCAGAGCAGGTAATCTTAGATGGTTAACTCTCTAGATGTCATGGCTAAAAATCAAAAGTTATTCCTGCTCCTTTCACAGCTGACTCTATCACCTGTTTTTTCTCCTCAGGTGCCCGAGTACTTATTGGGAATTTCTGCTCCTGGCTACTGGATTTTTCACTACATACATACCTCCTACTAGGAAGGAAATTCCTAACTCCATAATTCTAGGCAGATTCTAACTCTGTACGATGCACTGCTCCCCCAGCAGCACCAATGACATAATAAATATCTCAGTCTGGTGGACACCTTCTTCCATCTCTTTGGTGCATAAGTTACATCACCTAACTCGTTTACGTTGCCTTAGTCTCTTTCACACCCACTTATAGATATGTAGCTTACACTGCTTTATACATCTCCTCTGGCATCACCTAGGACTTAAAGGTTTTCCTCTGTAATGTGTCATCAGAAAGGTCATTTTCATAAGGACGGCAATAAGGTTCCAGATTTCAACGTTCAGGAGACTTCAATGATTTCCGTTACTAAAGAGCCTGTCCAGAAAAAAAATCCAGCATCTCTCTCCAAAACAAGAGCTCATGTTTAGACCTAGAGCAGGACAGGGAATGATGTGGGCTCAGAATAAAAAACCTATGAGCACTCCTGGAAGAGAGTGGAGAACGAAGTGTCCTGAGCAGGAATCGCTGTTTTTTCATGTAGCACTTATATACTATTCTATAGTGTTTTGCATTCTAGAAACACAGACAGACACATAGATAATAAACAGGTAACCATGATTTGTTTATAAGTTTGCTAGAATTTCATTAATTCACAAGGTTGAACTTAATTAGAAGAACTCATTAATTTCTCAAACGCAACCTATTTGCACTGACGTGGATGGGGAGCTGCACTAATTATTAATGATTATTTTGAACAGTTGCTGTCTCTTGGAACTTTCATCAAAGGTGCTCACACAGAAGACCTGCCTGACAAGAATATGGAAGTCACAGCTGCCCCTCCCAGGGCATGTTTACAATTACGCCTGATATTAGTACACATCCTGCATCGATCAGGCTTCCTGACACATCCTTCCCCTGACTCTGCCATGAGCTTGGAGACATCCACGTAGGGATCGTTTGTCTGGCGATAGTGTCCTAACTCCAAACACTTGGCAATAGTGCAGCAAGGAAAAGGTTTCACTTTCAGTTGATCCCCTTCCATTTGGTATTTGAGACTCTCACAAAGCATACAGGCCCCTGTTTGTATTTTTAAGTGAATTTAGTGCTGGAGAATAATGCCATGCAGACAGCTGAGAAGGCAAAAGTTCTCTACACTCACAGCACTGGAACATCCCAGGCCCCACGCATGACCCTGCCACCGTGTCTTAAGCCTGCCCTGTAGCAACTCCCTCTAAGGAAGAGCCAATCACTCCTGGGTCTCTCTGCTGACTGCTGTAAAGAAGATAAAATCGTTATGTGGACGCCTGATTGGGAGGAACTGGACTGAAACACACAGTGTAATATAGGCCCCAGGACAGTCAGTAGCAGTCTTCTGTCACCACCAGCAAGGACCAGCAACCAAAAAGTGAAAGGTTCCATAGCCCATTCACAGTGCCTTGAGCCAGACGGTCCCCAAACTGCACCATCTGCTTTTCAATATGTTTGACTGACTAATAGCTCTGAAGAAAACCTACCAGATTAAATGGCTGATGCAATGGGATGACAGCAGCAGAACTATGAATGGGTCCTAGTGTGGGGATATGCAATGGGTCTATAAACTTAAACAACAAAAACGTCATTGACCAGGAGAAGAATTGCCTCCTGCGAGCCTGAGTTACATCTGAGGGGCTGTGACTGATGTATAATGTTTAAATTATAGAACATAACAGCTGCAAAATAAAAAACTGGCCAAACACTCTCCAATCCACTTTACTGATCTATTCCTTCCCCACTCCCCCATAATGTTCAGCTTAGATCTAGGTAGCTCACTGTGGTGCAGATTAACAGAACCCACAACCCCCTCCCAAACTATTACCTGGATGAATAGGTTTGTAGCACTGAAAGAGGTCTTCATTTTAATAACTCAGTGCTAAACAGATTACAGCCATGAGACCAAATTCAGGCTGTTCCCAGAGAGGAGGAATGTCACACATTTGTGTGTGCCGTTGGAGTCATCAAAGATCAGAGCAAAATTTTCAAATATTAACGCCCCCCACTCTTGAAAGTTAATTAGGTCTTGAGGGGGTCTTGGTGCTGGGTCTAGCCACAGAATGTATCAGATGCTACAGCGGATTTAACGCATTCATAGAATCTCCAATCTAATGGTTGAAGCTACTGTGAATGTATTTTGAATGTTACTGCAGGTCAGGATCAAAGTGAATTAGCAGAGCTGGGTAGGCCCAGAACACAATGGAGGTCAGGACTGAGGTACATTAGCTAAGCTGTAGAGGGGGCGGGGGGATCCCAGGACTAGAATAGCAGTGAGAGGCTGCAGGCTGGGCACATCAGCAGAGCCATCTGAAGGACCAAGAATGGGAATAACTGGGGGTATTGAAGGTTGGGACTCAGGTGCATTGCCAGAGCTAGCGGGTAGAAGCCTGAGTATCACCTGGCCTGCCCACTCTGTTCCTGGCTGTAGCTCTCAATGTGGGTTTTACATATCTGCAGCTTTGGTGCAAGAATTTCTTAGGAGGTTTCAGTCTTTCCAGTCCACTCCTCTCCTGCCCCACCAGGAATAGCTCTCTCTCTCTCTTCTTATGCTGATGCCATCACTGTGATGTCTCAGTGGCTCCTGCCATTCAAACCCAGTCTCTCTTGTCACTCTCACCCCTCATTTGCTTTTCCCTATTTTTTTAAAAGCACCCAAACTCAGTCCATTGCCCCTGCTTCTCAGTCCAGCACTTTGCTCGCTGAATGGGGCTGTCACATATGACAGACTCTCAGCACAGCCCCAGGACCAGCTCTGCCCCACAGGTTTCACATCACTGAGCATTATGTTTTCCCACTGGAGGTGATGAAACTTGCACTGGAAAGCAACCAGAACAACTGCCCATCCCAAGGATGAGAAGTGAGCTACCGAGCCCTTTACCTGGGACACACATTCAAATCCTTTTCAGGCTGGTAGCTGCATGATAGGCCTGGGCCATGAGATTCTGATTGGGACCCAGACCTCCCCAAAGTTTGGAGGGGGTCAGAGCTGTCACTGTTTGGGCTTGTATTTTACTGTGACTGGAAGTCATTGTCCTGGTCTTTTGGAAACCTGTGTGAAATAGGCTGGGCAGACTCATTAAATGAGCTAATGGGAATCATAGAATATCAGGGTTGGAAGGGACCTCAGGAGGTCATCTAGTCCAATCCACTGCTCAAAGCAGGGCTAATTCCCAGACAGATTTTTGCCCCAGATCCGTAAGTGGCCCCCTCAAGGATTGAACTCACACCCCTGGGTTTAGTAGGCCAATGCTCAAACCAGTGAGCTATCCGTCCCCCACACCAATGGCTCTGGCGCTGGCTCACTCCCTTGCTGACAAGACTCCCTGCTTGTTCATACCTGTGACCTTCCCAGGTCAGGGTGGAGTGGGCAAGCTTGCTTTGCTACAGCCCAGGCAGTTCCTGGTCTGTATGGTGACAATTAGAAGACTGTCTCTAAATAGGATGTACCCTCCACAAGCAGTGCCTACCTCACACCAGCTCCCAGACCACAACAAAACAGAGGCTTTCTGTTTCCAGGGCTGTCAGTCTGGCACCTTTCACAGGACTGAAAACAACTGGGGCTCAGTCCCCATAACCTAATCCCAGTAAAGATCCTCATTCACTCAGGGGAAAATCCACCTCCTGCACAGAGGGCCAGCAGCACTTAAATCTCACTTAAGCCCTCAGATAGAGCTTACATGGTGCATAGGATTCATGCTGGCCTTCTGCATGGGGATGCATTCTACCTTTGGTTCTGAACGTGCTGGCTTATTTATTGGACCTACTTACAAGACTCCACATCCCTACACCAAGAGGTAGTCTCCTGGTGTGTTTTCTGCTTCAGGATATAAAGCAGGCAAAATAAAGATGCTGACTTATTTGTTTCAAGTTGACACAAGTGTTTAGGATTTGAAAGGCCTGCCAGCTGGCTATGGCTACAGGGCTGCCACTCCTCCTGGATTCACAGCCCCACCATTACCCAAGATAACCTGAAACAAAGACAAACAGAAGAAGAGCGAGAGCCAGAGCTAGCTAGCTAGATAAAAGCAGACAGATTAGAAGGTGTTTATGTGTTTGCAAAATTAAAGTCTTGGAGGCGAGACAGGTTTACACTGACAAAGGATTAATGGTTTGATGTAGCGCAAGGGGGTGGCAGGAGCAGGCCCATCTATCAACGGGGACTGATGGCATGAAGGAAGGAGATGCCAGCATAAATCAGGGGGAGTGCAGGAGCAAGCAGGATGGATGACACGCAATAGTTGGTGATCTGTTATTGCCACATTTGCCAGGGGATACAGCATGTGACTGGGCGCTTCTGGGTCTCATTTCCTTGAGCACACAATAGGCAGCATCCAGCAAAGCCTCTCGGGTAGGATGGAACCTCGCCTGTGCTCAGAACCTGGCAAGAATCATGGGCAGGGACAGAAGCACACCCTGCCTGCTTGCCCACCTTCAGCACATGCCCTCCTGTGAGGCCCCTGTTCAGGCAAATGCAGGTACCATTCTACCATGACATGGACCACAGAACCTGTTTGAGTTAGAAAGAGCAAGAATACAGAATCCATCCCTCTCATACTCTAGGGAAGTCTGCAGCTAGATCCCATCTCCAGTTTCGCTGACACCTCTGAAGGGCACCAGATGTATCCACCAGTCTTCCTAGAAATACCCCCCCTCCCACCTAGGAGGTTTAACTCTCAGGTAGGTAAAGGCCTGAAATGGAGCAGAAGGGACCTGAGGTTAATGTCTTTCCCGAAGGGCAGTTCCATAACAGAGCTGCATCATGACCTTTCCCAGGACTACTCCAGTGTCAGCACTAGGAGATGTTGGTCCCAAGGTTGAGCCCGGAACCCTCTCTCCCCTGTCCTTTCATTCAGAAGCATGTTGCTAATTCAGGTGGCATGCAGGGAGGACAGATGAACACAATGGGGAAGTTAAACAAACAAAGAAAAAGTCCCCAAACATTGCCGAACCTCTGACAAGGCTTGGGGCACAGCTCCAGGTTGCTTCTGATTTCAGACCCTGTCTTTAGTTGGTGACCCTAATTCCAGCACTCTTGGGCCCACCTTATCCGGCTACTCAGAGAGCTCGCACAGAGCAGCCCCTTGTGCTTTGCTGTCCTTCAAAGGGAAATGAAACCTTACACATATAATTGAAGCCAATTTCCTCCATGTTGTCGGGTTGGCAGAGGGAATTAGCAAGGACTGTGGCTCATTCCTCCTGAGATACCCAAACTTTTCAACATGTACAGGCAGTCCTGGAGGAGCGGGAGGGGGCAGAAATGAGGGGGAGTTGGAGGGGATCAGGATTGTCAGAAGCTGATGAGGTACATAAATCTCCCCAGAACATCCAGGGCTGTATTATTGTTGTTATTATTAGAGCTGGATTTTCAAATGAAATCTGAAGCATATAAATTCTCTTTCATCAGAGCCCCCATCCCCTGCCTCACCTCCCTGCCAGTGATATCAGGAAAGGGAAATGGGAAGGGGATGCTAGGAGGGCTCCTGCAGGACACACTGTAGAGTAGGGATGCTGCAACTGATTAGTGTCACTCCAGCATGATCACTGGGAGCCAGGCCTTTGAAGGGAATTGCCTTGGAAGCCTGGGGGCCGTGGGTCCTTTGCTGGGACCTGGCCTGCCCTCCTCCCCAGCTCTGGAGTTTGTCCTCTGCTCAGGCTGCAGTGAGAAACTGACTGCAGGTGCGAAAGCTGGGAATGGCAGCAAGCCTGGAAACTGTGGGAGCCTCTCATGTGGGCTGGGCCCTGGGGCGAGGAGGAGGGGGAGCGGAAGCAGGGGTGGGGCAGTGTGAGGAGAAAAGAGGTTGCTTTTGTGGGGCAGAGAGACGGGGCAGTGAGGAGTGGACGGGAGGGCAAGGCAGCCTTCAGGGGAAGATACAAGGATCCTCCCTATCTCCTGTGTGGCTTCTCGCTTCATACTCAAACATGACTAGCACCTCTCCTGAAAAGAGAGCTCCCCACTGCCTTCTCCCTAGGACACAGAGACTCTGGAGCATGGATCATTCTGTTTACCACAGAGACACCCCTAGTGGCAAGGGGCTGACTGGTCACAGGAGGATACGCCCATCCTCCCACAGCTTAGACCCATCTGCCTCAAGGCCTAGTATCCTGCCAATCTTCCTTTCACCCAGGGCTGGGCATTCCTCAAGGTCACTCCTCAGCTGGCCAAGAGGAGACATTGCAGAGTGCTGGGGGAGCCCTGGCCTGTTGCAGCATAGCTTGAAGACCGCAGACCCTGCTAAGTCAAGTCTTACTGGCATGCCCACTTCTCTCCTTTGTCTTTGCCACATGAGACTCCTGCAGCACCCCTAACATTAAGGTTCCTCCTGTAAGCAGTCGTGCAGGGGTCTCTGAGGGAACAAGCCCACTCAGCTCTTCCCTGTTTGCTATAAAGCAGATTTAGTGATAGATCATATGTTGGCCAGGAAAGCTGTCGGACGGGTTTGTTTGGATGGTAGAAGGCTTGCTCCAAGCATCTGGGAGAGCCAGCTGCTATCAACAAAACACAGGCGCAGCCCCCTGGATGGAATGGGCCGATTTTCTTGAATGTCCCTATTGTAGGAGGCCTGGAGTTTTGAAGCTTTCCTGCTTTCCTAAAAGCCTTCTCTCCTGGCTAGAGAGGAATTTCGCCTGCTGTCCTCCAGCCTTTACACTTCACCCCGGTTCTGCTCCCAGAGTCTAATGCTCTGTATGTTCAAAACAACTAGTGTTTGTGAGGGGCAACATGCAGGCTTTACAAAACCAGTGCTGGGGACTCCTGACTCAGGCCTCAGGGCTGAATTTTTCACTGCCCTTTACTAGATCTGCCTTTTTCTGTTCCTGTGGCTGAGCCTAGTCAATTGGCCGGGTCTGCAGTCCTGTATTCAGGGAAGGACCTAAGACCCATTCTAGGAAAGACTCTTCTCTGGGATTTACCTGGGAAGCTGCAGGTGGGAAGATGTGGTTCAGATGTGGTTAGCACTTGCTCCTTGCCTTGGGCAGGCCCAGCCGACTCACAAACCAGAACGTCTTGTTTAGGTTAGATTAGGGTTACTCCCCAGATAGGGTTAGGGCTTTTCTCCTGGCTGTGGCTGCATGATCCCAATTTGGAGATGATGGGTCTTTCTACACTGCAAAGAAAAACCCGTGGCACCGAGTCTCAGAGCCCAGATCAATTGACTCGGACTAGCGGGACTTGAGCTGTGGGGCTAAAAATAGCAGTGGAGCTGTTCCCACTCAGGCGGGAGCCCAGGCTCTAAGACCCCTTCCCCACATTTCAGAGCCCAGTGTGAAAGCTTACACTGCTCTTTTTAGCCCCACAGCCCAAGCAATGTGAACTTAAGTCAATTGACCTGGGCTCTGTGATGCAGCACTGTGGGTTTTTCTTTGCAGTGTAGACATACCCTGTAAGGCACCTTGACCTTGTGCCTATATACACATGCACTACCAAATCATATAGAACAGTGCATTCTCTCACATACATACATGTACATGTATGTCCCTGTGCACACAGTTACCCATAGGTTGTAGCACACAAATGCATAATCACTCACACATGGACACTCACAAAATCATACACACCTGCTCACACCTGCTGATAGCCACGCTTGGGCATGCGCACACTCACACAGACATATCCTTGGCACACTTTTGCAAACAGAACCCACGCCAGCCCGATTGCTTGGCGGGGAGGCTCCTGCCACCACAAACTGCAGCTGCTTCTTTCAGGGAAATAATGGCCACGGGGAAAAATGCACTGTCTGAAACAAGCAACTTTGTCTCTCTGAACAGGGTCTGGCTTGTGTTTGCTGTTTGTTTTCAAATTGCTTCTAAAGCTGTTTTTTATTGAACAAAAGCACCCCCTGAATTCATCTGTGCCTAGATGGCTCTGTATCATGGACCGAGACAGCTGAGAAAGAAGGAGCTGTGGCAGTGAAAGGCTTTGGGAGTGGCATGCACTTTGACATTAATTACCTCCGCACTCTCCCTAGGCCAAAGGCTTGGGCTGGAGGTGGAAGATGATGCTTAATCAATCTTCTACTGGATCTGAGGAAAAATCACAGCCAGTGTCCATCTATCTTGCCTGCAGCATCTGGGTTTAAATACGTAAGGGGCTCCCAAGTCTCCTGTTATCATTATCTCTCTGGACCTGCCAGGGCACTTGTGGTCTATATCTCTGAGGTCTGTTAGCAGCACAGCCACAAGTGGGGGATACGATGGAGTCATTCTAAGTGTGGCACATTTCTCAGCTTGATCCAACAGGAGAGCTTGGGTTTCAGAGATGGCCCAAGGCCAACAGCCACCTCAGCTCTCGTGTGGCAGCAGACTTTCCCTTTCAAATTGTGCGGATGCATTGGCCCTTATGTAACTAGAGCTGAATGGGTGGTGTAGTGGAACACCCACATGAGATCAGGGCCGGCTCTGGCTTTTTTGCCGCCCCAGGCAAAAAAGCCTCTGGCCGCCCCCCGCCCCCCGGCCGGGGGCGGGGAGGGGGGGCGGAGCCCTGGGAGGAGGGCGGCGAGCCCCGGCGGGGGCTCCGCTCTCCCCCCGGCGGCTGGGGGGAGGGCGCCGGGGGGGAGGGCGGCCAGAGCGCCGCGGGGAGGGCAGCGAGCCCGGCCGTGGCCCCGCTCTCCCCGGGGGCCGGAGCGCTGCGCCGCCCCCCTCCAGGTGCCGCCCCAAGCACAAGCTTGGTGGGCTGGTGCCTGGAGCCGGCCCTGCATGAGATAGCTTGGCTCAAGCACCTTGATCCCATTGTCTGCCCACCATGCCACCCCACACAACTCTGCTGATGCACCCCAATCCGAACCTGCAACCCACTCACTCATCTCTGCTGAGGCACTGGACAACTGACCTGCTGCACCCCCTACTATTCTGGGCCTCTCCTAAGCCAAGGATGAAATCACCCCAAATTGTCGTGGTTTTCTGATGCTCATAAATGGGGACCTGGGTGAGCGACACTAACCTCAGAGCCAAGATTTAAACTCAAGTCTCAAAAGCCTTGTTTCCACTAGAATTTTCCCCTGAAATTTCCCACCATTCAGTTCCACTGGTGCTAGCAATGATGGGAGAACTAATGTGGACAAGGCAGTTAAGTTGCGGCTTTTGTAAAGGCTGTGTTGTCTAGACCTGCTCCAAGTACGCTTAGACGACATGGAGGTAAGCATCAGAAATTTTTCAGGCAAAAAATGAAGATTTAGCTACATTGAAACATTTTGCAAATTTGTGTCGGTTTCACTGAAATACTTGTGTACAAAAAAAAAAAAAATCCAGACAAAGTCAAAACATTTAATTTTGCCATTTGATAAACAAAATGTTTTGATTTTTTGTTTCCAAACTTTCTGCAGGTTTATTTTATTTTATTTTAAACATTAAAACACACTCAAAATCTAAACAAAATGTTCCATTAAACCTGAAACATGAGAGGGATGTCGGGCGAGGGGTTTGTTTGTTTAATTTTCAATTTGCCAAAAACAATTCATTTTCAGTTCCACCCAAACAATTTGTCGGAGTTGCTAGAGAACCAAAATATCCATTATTTGCCCCGTTCTAATTAGCAGTGGAGTCATAAGAACAAAATTTGGTTTGAATAGGTTATTTCACACAAAGGCATCATACCCAGGAAGATACCAGCAGCAGTGTGACTGAGCACGCAAATGCATCTATATTCTGCCCCCTACAGTGATAGCCATGAGCATTCACACCTGTTCTCTGGAGCACGGATGTTGCCAAGGCCAATGTGGTTACTCTTTTCGGAGATCACCTGAGTGTGCTCAGTGAAAGCCAGAAGGAACCCTGATTTAATATCTCCCCTGGAGGACAACACCCTTAGCAGCGAAGCACCACATCTTTTAGTTCTGCTGGATGTAAACACAAGCCCTGGTATGGGATCTGAACCCACAATCATCAGCCTTCTGGCTATAAACCATAATTCAGTGGTGTCAACCACACAGATACTAAATTCCATATTGAAACCCTCAAGGCAACCAATATCAACTGGTAGTAATCAGCCCCTGTTTACCATTTTTTGGTGCCATCAAGTGGTAATATTTTGTATGACTAAGCTTGGCAGAATTCGATTTTTTTTAAATATAATTTTGGTGGACAATATCGATGTTTATTTTAAGCATTTTTTTTACATATATATTGACTTAAATTTTCACAGTTGCATGAAATTATGGGGGTTAGGCAACTGTTTAGTGATAATAGAGGCTGAGATTCAAAAAGTTAAACCTTTATAAACTATTAAAATACAAATTGTCAACATTACACGTCAAGATATACAAAGTAAATATCCTTATATCAACAAACCATGCCTGTTTTTACTATTCATTCGCTAGTCCATTTGTAACAAGCCTAATTCAAACATCTAAATCACTAGATTATGATTCTAAGAACTCTCAAGAAGCATTTTTCATACTTTGCCTATCTGCAAATTTTGATTATTATCAATGGAAATATATTTTCGTCAGGTTGTGTGTGTACAGTGAAATCGACGTTTACTGACTTTGATAAAACTGTAATCCTTCCAAGCCTATGAATGACTGTTTTTTAAAACATCTATGCTATGAGCCATTTGGAACGATCATCTCACTAAATATCATGATAGCTGGACACGAAGCAACAACAGCATGAATAACATCTAAAACTGTTTTTGTGTAGGCGGGTGTGGAAAAATCTCTTCCTGTGGCAGAAAATCCTATTTCCACAGCTTCATGAAAACCAAAAATATCATTTGCATTGCAACCCTTGATTATTCCATGAAAATGGAGGGTTATTTCTGAGGATGAAAAAGTGTCATCCCAACAGAAAAAGGTGACAGGCCGTTGTGAAAAAAAACATCCTGCCCTACAGGAGGCAACATTTCAAATTTGTGACGTGCCATGAGAAGCAGCGAGCGCAAATTGCTGGCTTTACTCTGGCTTAGTGATGTGGTGGCATCTCAAGTCCTTCCTTTCCAAAGACATTATGGGGAAACTGGATGAGGCTGGAGGAGCCTCCCCCACCTGTCCAGACAACGCTCCGTGAGGTGTGCAGCTTAGAAGAGTCAAGGAAGGAGGAGAATGTTCTTTGCTCTCCTTTCCTGGAGAGCCCTGCACCAGAGGGCTGAGCAAGCCACAGGTTCAAGCGGGAGGGAAAATGAGGCTGGGAAGGACAGAAATGACCTCAGCCATAAACACTTTGTGATAAAGCTTCTTTCTGGGGTTTTCAACAGCCCTTATTGCCCACCGGAGAGTTGAGACATAGAGAGAGCTTTTCATACTCCACATCCTGCCATATCCCCCTCCACAGCCGCCCCCCCCCACCCCGCACCGCCGGCTCCTTCACTGCCCCGCGATCTCTCATCGGACAGACGGTGCTGGCTTTATTTTTTCAGTGTGAAGGAAAGTGAAAATCTTTGATGCCAGGAAATGGGGAGAATATTTTGTTTTCCAAAAAAAGAGACCAGAAATATGAAATCAGTTCAGTCCTCGCTTCTCCTCTTGCTCGTCCCCCTTTCACTTTCCCCCCCTCTTTTCTTCTCCCCTTGTCTCCTCCCATTCGCCGTCTCCTTGACAAGGTGAATTTCCTGACAGAGCGAGTTGTCATCTTTTCAACACCTCATTTTCCCCCCTTTCTCCTGGTACCCAGGGAGTGCCTCTTCCTGTTTACACACCTCTGGGTTTCAGACAGGAGGTGAAACAAAAACATCTTTCATTCAACAGAGGCGAAGGAGCGGGAGCTGGAACAATCCCAGGCTGTGATATCAGCCATGTCCCCTCTCCCTTCTCCCCCTGACCCTCATGCCGGGGTCAGGTTATCTACCTTTGCTCTTCCTCAGTACTCCCATCCTTCCAATGGGATTGTTACCCTTAAAGCAGTGTCATTTCCCTGCCCCCACTCCACAACAGACAGGGAAAAGGGGATATTGTCGGAGGTTGTGGAGCCAAGAGGGGGTGCGAAGGGGGAGCTTCCTGTCTATGTGTTCCCCCTCACACAGGGTTTGCTTTTGGGCAGCCCGCACTGTGCTCTCCTGCTGACTAGGATTTTAGAACAACTCAAGCGGAGACAGCCACTGAGGAATCCACCCCAGGTTTTTACACTGGCCTCACTCAGCGTATGCCAAGTCAGGACACTTTGGGAGTGCGCAGCGTCACCAGTTCTGTGGAGACCCCCCAGCTTGACTGGATGAGGCCAATAAAACTGACAATCCCTTCTTTTCAATACTGAGGCCTAGTGCTGTTATTCCAGGCGCCCAGTGATACATCCCAGCCCTGCCTACGCCTCCCCTCTCTCCCAGTGCAGTGAGTGTTTTGGTTATTGAATAGCAGGAATCCAGTGAGCAGGCCCCGCACAGAATGGCATGTGCATATCGGGCCCGCATTAGCCAGTTCTCTCCTTCTGTGCGTTCCATAAGGATCGCCCCGGAGAAATGTACGGGCCAGCTGATGGTCAGAGATAGCTACTGGCTGGTAAAAAGAACAGGAGTACTTGTGGCACCTTAGAGACTAACAAATTTATTCGAGCATAAGCTTTCGTGGGCTACAGCCCACTTCTTCAGATGCATAGAATGGAACATATATTGAGGAGATATATATACACACATACAGAGAGCATGAACAGGCGGGAGTTGTCTTACCAACTCTGAGAGGCCAATTAAGTAAGTGAAAAAAAACTTTTGAAGTGATAATCAAGCTAGCCCAGTACACAGTTTGATAAGAAGTGTGAGAATACTTACAAGGGGAGATAGATTCAATGTTTGTAATGGCTCAGCCATTCCCAGTCCTTATTTAATCCTAAATTGATTGTATCTAGTTTGCATATCAATTCCAGCTCAGCAGTCTCTCGTTGGAGTCTGTTTTTGAAGTTTTTCTGTTGTAAGATAGCCACCCGCAGGTCTGTCAATGAATGGCCTACTGGCTGGTGTTCACCTCTCTCCTTCTGCCTGGGATCATCAGCTCTTTCCACAGCAGCCTGACAGGGCGAGCTGCTGGGGGTGCATTTCATCCATGTTATTACACAGCAGTGCAGGTTGTAAAGCTGAGTTTTATCAACAGCACGTGTGAACCCAGTTGGAAGAGCAAAGCCTGTTGAAAGCCACCATCCTGACCTCTGGGATCCTTTTGCTGTGTAATTTAGGGAAGGCTGGGCCTGTCGCAGCCGTGTGTATGCACAACAGGGAGAGAAAAGCACTTCTCTGCAGCTGCACAATCAGACCCTCAGCGCTTTTAACTGGAAAAAAAATACCTCCCCCGTCCTTCTCCTTCTATTAAAGGATAGTTTCTGCCTCGGGGGGTTGCATCCAGGGCTGCACTCCAGGGAGGTTCACAACTGCTTCCAATGTGAGCAAAAAATATATGACTATGGACATCTTTGTCAACAAGAAATGTGTGTGTCTCTGTGTGTCCTTGAATTGTTCATCCAAGGCCTATGCATTGTGTGTGCCAAAGCCCATGCACCATGGCAATCTTTGATGGGCAAAGTTCTAGGGAGATCTCCCTTCAAGCCCTGGCAGGAATGCTTGGCTTCTACCAGTTTCTCCCCCAAGGGCTCAGTGGCCCTGCTAGCCTGAAGGACTGACCAGGGCACTGAACCCCAGTACCCTGCATTGTAGAAACACTAACCGCCAGGCTAGCCCAGCACCGAGATTGCTTCGGTTATATTGAACAGGACCAGTGCGAGTGCTGGAGTGACAGAGCTGGAGAGTGAAGTCCTCTAATTATCCACAGCACAGGTAGCGCACTGGCGGCAGCATGGGGTGCTTCCCTCCCTGCTGCCGCATCAATTGGGCCTCACCCGTGACATGGAGAGACCATCTCTGGTGGTGAGGGGAGAGCATAGGCTCCAAGGACCATTCTTTCCTTGGCCTCTCTCTCTTGCAGATGACTGGGAGGGGGTCAGCTAGTGCCAGAAACTAGCAGAGGTGGTGTTTTGTGATGTGAACACACGTCCCATTGAAAACTGGCCCGAAACCTCCTAATCACTTCCCACCAGACCACTGAACAGCTGTCAGATGGAAGTGACTCTTGGTCATTACTGACCTGGGACTGGCAGCCTGGTGGAGAAAGACCTGTATGCCATTCTGAATCCCTGGAACTATCCCATCCCATAGATTATAGTTGTTTGTTATTTTTGCTACAGCTGGTATATGTTTTTTTTATTCATATACCATCATAGTTACATCTCATTCCTATGATGTGACAGAAAACATACAAAGCAGAAAAGTAACATTTGCTGAATTAGGTGGGATTTTGTGCTACTTGGGGGACTGTGTCCTACTTTCTGGTGTTTTGTTTTCTTGTTGACAATACTCCAAGGGCAAAGACTTCAAGGATATCAATCCCATGTCCTTCCCAAAAAGCCAGAACTCACTGAGATGAGGCCTCCCTGTTGGATTCTGGACTGCAGTGAGCATTAAAAATGTCGATTGCTCTCATTATAATGAAATGTTTTTAAATATCTTTTCAAATTACTTCCTGGTGGCAAGTAGAGTAAAATCATTCAGGGAAAACTCAGAACATGAAATTTTAATTGCCACCTTGTGAAATACGATCCTCCCCAAGTTAGTAGAGTTACATTTTTCTGTCAGAATAACAAGCTCTCTCTTTTTGCAATGTCATTGGTGTGCTACTGGTGAAAGAAAGAAAGAAAGAAAGAAAGAAAGAAAGAAAGAAAGAAAGAAAGAAAGAAAGAAAGAAAGA
>NW_020664482.1:23781014-23906795 GCF_002925995.2 Terrapene triunguis
AGAAAGAAAGAAAGAAAGAAAGAAAGAAAGAAAGAAAGAAAGAAAGAGAAAATCATCAATGGCTCTATTATCTGCACAGAAGGATTAAATGTGGTGGTAGCATTCCATTAAATGTTCTTTCCAGTCAGAGATGGCCTTTGGTGAAATGTTATAGGTGACGAAAATTGGGTTTCCTCAAGCAATTCAGGAGAAACATTTCACTTATCACATCCGTAGTGAGAGGCACCCTGGCCATTAGGTTCCCACTGCTCTTTACGCTTTTGCCTCTTTGACAAAGCCTTCATGATATTTGTATTGATTATTCTTGATGCTGCATTATCACTAGAGCTTGATCAAATAATTCATAGTAATCAATTTAATGGATGAATTTTGCTTATTTTTCTGATTGGAAATTGCCAGCAAGCAATTGATTTTTTTGAATTAATTCTAAAATACTCCCCAAATAGTTTCTGGAAATAATTCTGAGCCTGTAAATTGTTCATGAGCAATTTGCTGCAAGTATTTCAAAGTTTGGGCTGTGTTGATTAGTTTGGATTGGACATGTAAATCACAGGACACTATTTCTGGTCCCTGACTGGATGAGCTTAACTTTTAGACTCAGGTTTCTGGTGCAAATACTTCTTTTTTATGAGTTCAAACTCTGCTCTTTGCAAATATTCTTTTATACTAGTATAATGTTAGCAATCACCTTGGACTATCCGAGGTTGGAAGTGTATGCTAATACCCAGCGGGCTGAAGGAGTCCAGTCCCTGCTCGACACCATTTCAGGCATTGTTAGCATGTGATTCTGTGTTGGGACAGTTTCAGGTAAATCCCACACCAAGCTCCTTCTCTAGTGAAAATAGAGTCTTGCTACTCCTTTGGTGAGTAGGTACCACAGTGGTCTGGGCAGTAAAGAATCCCTTCTTGCTACAGGCTTTCTGCATTTGGAACTAATTATTTCAGACAACTGTTACAAACTACTGACCTCAAAGGCTGGACTGAATAGAGGATAAATTATTTCTGCTGGAGCGACAAATATATAGGACCTTTGGTTTGTCTTTGAATAGTTTTATTAACCATCACAAAACTCAGAATACTTGGAAGAACAACTTAATGCCAACATGAACATATTAGCAGCCAATTCCTGTATAGAGCAAGTCTAAAGGATATGACAGTATGGCACAGTGTCTCAGTATATACCTGTATGGCACAGCTTTCCTGCAATTGTTTACTGTATAAATGCATTATATCCTCATTCAGAATATACATATCCAATTGTGTGTGCCTTAGGATCACCCAGGAAAAGCCAACTGCTGTTTAGATGGCAGACAGATAGAAGGTATATTAAAAAATAAATAAATTTGTCATCGAAATATACTTCTTACATGGAGTTCTTTGTGTTATTAGCTCCTAAAGCTAAAGGAAATGTACCTGAGAGCCCCAGGTCTGTTAATGAACTCTGTTCCCTTATCTATTTATTTGCTAACCAGTATGTTAAGATCACTACTTCCCTGTAGCAGCAATAATGTACCTATGGAAATGTTTTCCAGTGAAGATTGCCCTGTATTAAACCCACTGAGATTTCTTCCTTTCTCTAAACCCACTGAGATTTCAAATGGCTTCAGGGCATGTGAGGGAGGGAGACAGAGCCCTGCAGCCGCAGGGAGGCAAGACTAAACATGGTGCCACCACTTGGCATAATTTCTCTCAAAAACATAATTCTATAAACTCTTCAACTTTTCCTGCTGGCTCCCTGAGCACACACAATGCAGGTCTACAGTCCTTACAAATGTGCGTTCTCTCCATAGCCACTCGTCTATTTCTGTGAACAAAAGCATGCTGCTGGTTTGAAAGGTCGAAAACAGAACTGAGGAGGAACCCCTTAGAGGTCTCCAACAGTGAATAGAGCGCTGCCAGTCCACAGGCAAAAATCCATTAGCTCCGCAGTACCAGCAAAGAGTCCCTTAGGTCTAGAGAACAAGTCTGTTCTATCTGTCTGTATAGGTTATTTATACCATGCTCATCAGCACCAGGGTGGCACTGGGAGCTGAGCGACCGTTTAAGCTTGAAAAGTTACTATGCTTCCCAAATCCTGGGGGGAAGGGCCCCCCTATTTCTGAGATGTTCACATTTCTCCTAGACAAGTGCAACTTCCTTGCCCCTGCCATTCAGCTCAGGAAGCCATTCAGCTCCCCCGGCTTCTAAATAACACCATAGCTACAGTTTGACTTCAGCTTATCTGCTGATCAGCATACCCCTTTTCTCAGCAACAGGGTAGGCATTAGAGCTCACAAGTGCCTTCGTGTTGCCAACCCCACAATCTACTGTGCAAATCATCCCAGTCTTTGGCTTCTGTTCAGTCTCATCTGACTGAAGTTAATACACCAGTATGAATGTACATCACTATCTACTTTTCTGATTGTACCCACGGAGATTGGACATGTATAGATTGATATATAGAACAAAAGCATCTCATAGCATCCTGTCCCAGCACTCAATGGGACTAGTGTAAAACCTGAGAGGTATTTTCCGGGGGTCTGTCTTGCTTCTTTTGTTCCAAAGTCCTGGTCCAGAATATGGAGAGAGTTCACATGAGGGCAATGGAGGTAGAAGTGGGCATGCAAAAAATGTCTTTCAAATTTTAAAGTCAGAGGTGTTCCTGAGAATATACAAGGATCAATGGATCCCAAAGTGCTGAAGAGCTACAGCGGATATTGGGAGAGAGAACAGCTGTTCATCCGCCTCCAGCCTTGAACAATAATAGTCCCGGATATGGACTGGAGCCATGTGACACTTACTTGCAAAATACTCTATACATATGTGTAACATACCTCTGCAAAAACGTCAGGGCCAGATTCTTGGCAGGTAGCGATTCATCTGATGTAATGAAATCTCTGGGTGGTATAAAATTGACATAGCCAGGTCTATGCCACCTATCCCTTGCTGATCATATAAGGCATTCCCGGGTGGGATAGAGAGCATGGCTGGGGGTGGGAGGGGGCATGGCCAGAGAACAATGCACTCCAGCAATCCCTGGCCAACAGATTGATCCCTTTGGGCCCAGGGGTCCTGTGCTAAGCCCACTCCAGGTCTTGAACTGCGTACAACTTGGCCTGACCCAGGGGTCTTGCCCAGCATCTGATAAAATGCACAGGAATGGGGGTTTGAATTAAAAACAAACCTAAAAACTTAGCAGATAATGCATATCTGTTCTCGTTATCATCACCACCAGTCTCATCACACATCTAAGGTACTCAGATCATAGAATATCAGGGCTGGAAGGGACCTCAGGAGGTCATGTAGTAGTCCAACCCCCTGCTCAAAGCAGAACCAATCCCCAGACAGATTTTTGCTCCAGATCCCTAAATGACCCCCTCAAGGATTGAACTCACAACCTTGGGTTTAGGAGGCCAATGCTCAAACCACCGGGCTATCCCAGGTGATAGGCATAATGAAAGAAAGGAATATTTCAAGAACTAAAGAAAGACTTCTCCCCACTGGAGACGTGCTTTTATTTTCCTCCCCAAAGTACATCAACCATTTGCACCTGGAAATAGGAAAATTACGCTCTCACTCCATCTTTCCTTTCAGCAAGCTCCTGGCTTCATACAGTTATTTACCTGCTGATAACAAGCAAATCAAATATTATTAAGATAACTAACAACTTAGTCAGCAGCTGGTTGTCAGCATCCCCCCTCTTAACTAAGGGATTCCAATCAACAAAATATGTGTCTTTATCTTCAGATATACCGGTTGCAGGATAAGTATTCTTGAGTATATTCTAACCAACATATCAATTCAGTTATACTTTATCTTTGTGTGTGTGTGTGCGTGTGTGTATAACTTTATTGATTCTAAACCACTGGAGTGTGTAGAGTCTGTATAACCTCAGATGAGGCATCCCAGCCAGGAAAGCAGGATCCTTAAGCATCTGATGGATCAATAGCTTTCATAAACCAGACTGAAAAATAGGGAAGAGTAATAATGGCAGCAGAAGTGCCAAGCTACACCCACAGAAGAAAAATAATTTGAGGACGTCCAAATGGCAGCATTGATCAGACAGCATTATTTTCCCATTTTTATTTTTCTCTGCAAAATCATTCAGCTCACCCAGGACAATACAAGGCTTTATTTAAACGGAAGTGCAATTATGTGCAAAATATTGTGTTGCTGCTCATTGCGTTTAGAGGGTGCTAGTGCTCCTTCGAGATAACCCTTGCTTTGATTGTGTTGGCAGACTACTCCTGCTTGGAGTGAAGGATTGTGAGGACCAGAAGACTGTAAATCTTAGGGAGCATGGAAGGGCCATGGATGTGAGTTGTGAGGGAGTTCCTAGTGGGAGGGTTGCAGTGAAGATTCTGTGCATCGCCCGTCTGTCTGAGAATGTTTTTTGGATGAGGAGAATCGTCGTTGCTTGCAGTGAATCCTTCTCCATCACCAACACAATACAACAGTAAATCCAGATCCATAAGTGTCCCTTGCATCTACATTGCTATTTGTCTTTGATCTATGCAGCAAATGCTTGATGAACCATCCATACCATAGACAGTGTGGATGGGCTGCTACCATAGGACTTGGCGTAAGCATAGATTTTGTGACATGCTGTGGGGCTCCCAGGGAAAATAGCATCCATGAGACATATCAGCCCTTCCAAGAATCCAACCAACATTGTGGTTATCACATTCTGAAAACAAGCTGAATCAAAAGAACCTTCTAGTGAAAGACATCATTATGGATCATAGTTGTTATAAGGGTCTGGTACTGTTCAGATAGCAGTGTTTGGTAAATAGCCCTGGGTAAGAGGCTTGGCTTGCAGAAATGGACCCAGCATGCCAGTTATTATGGGATGAACAGCACAATGCTAGGTAGCAGATGTTTTTTCTCCCACAAGCACATTGTTAACCATGCACAGCACACCAAGATATTTTTAGACCTACTGGCTGGAGAGCCAAGAGGTGACCTGGACTGGCTCATTAATGTCTAGATTCTAAAGGTGGCATAATCCCACAGAGACTTGCTATCCTGGAGTGACAGGTGTCTATCACAAAGGCTGCATGAGTTGTGTTTTGTGCTTAGAAATAAGCATATGCCATTCTTGGTGGTATCAGAGAGGGGACATCTTCTGTAGGTACTGTGTCTATGACAGATAGCTATATGTGCCAAATAGTTTGAGGCCTGAAGTTCTGCGCCAGATATGCCAAGCAGTGCCTGTAACCTGGGGCTATGCTGGAGTCTAGCAAGGCATCTATTAGGCAGCCTGTCAAAAAGTTAATAAAGTTTAGTGAGTCCTGCAGCAATCAGTGTCCATTGAATCCTTCATCAGGTTCTACAATATGATGGCCATGGACAATTGGTTAGTTTGAGGCAGCTGGTGAATTGCTATAGCATGCCAGCTACCCGCTAAAGGCACCAAGAATAAGTGGGGTATGAGCAGTTGGCCTACGCAAGAGTGGTGTTGTCATCATTTGAAATTCATTTCAAATTCAGGGCGTAAAGTGGGTTTATATGCAGAAAGTTTGCATGGAAGTCATCATAAGGGTTAAAGCAGTTCAGTTGTGAACTTCTAAGTAACTAGCAGGGCAGTTTCATTTATAGATGTCTCATTATTTTTGCTGGTGGTTCTGTCTGGTGAACATGACAATTAATTCACAAAAAATAACCATCCTTTCCCAGATTTCATACAACATCTGCATAGAGTTTTGGGGCTAAGGCTCAGTTTGCTTCATCCTATGTTATATAACCCGGTTCACCTGTCTGTACTCTAGAAAACATGCCTGGCTTTTAGGAAACAGCACTCTATGTCCTTGTCACAGCCAGAAGTTGTATTGGCAATATTTTCCTGACTGAGCTAATGTATTCTTTCCCTTGTATCTCTGTGGAGATTCAGCATGACTTCATGCTGTCCAATCTTACAAGAGAAGTTCCTCCATTGAGCTCCACCTAGAGAAATGAACCCATAAAATCTGACCTCTGACCTCCATTGCTTCATTCCTGTCTGTTCCATAGAGCTGTAAAAAATGAAGGAAACCCTGCCATCTGTTTAGAGTTTGCTTTGAAAAGAAAGAGAAACCAATCTTCTTGGACAACATCTCCTTGAACCTGTTACTCATCTGCTGATCCTCTGCAGCCTTGGCACAAGAAGCAACTCAATAACGATTTTTCAGAAAACCAGAATCCAGAGGAGAGCCCACTTTACAATTATTCTTCAGTTACATAGGTAATTTTAACTGGGATTAGCTGATCCTGTATGGTAATTGAAGCCAGGAGGTCTATGGCAGCTGCACTGTTATTATCACCATATGCCATTGGAAAAACAATGGGTGATGGCTGTCTTTTAAAGTGGTTTTCAAAACCCTCTTATTCAGGCTTCTCAGGTATGGTGGAAGAGAGAAATTGACAGGCAGAGGAAGACAGAGAGAAGGATGTTCAGACAAATGAATAACAAAATGGGATAGATCTAGTCAGACAGAAGAGCGAGACAGATGGACAGTTAGAAAAAAGCACATGGCTAATGAGAAATGGATGTGATTTTAGGGTTGAATTCTCACTCCCCAAATGCTGGGGTCCTATTCACCCACTGTAACCAGCTGGAGTCAATGATTGTTTCTCACATTCAGCACTGAAAGGACAGAGCTCATTATTTCTATAGGCTGCTCATATGCTGGGACCACACCCTAGAATGCTGACCAATATTGTCTCATTTTAAGGTGTATTCCCCTCTTTGTCAATATCTATCTGTTTTCTCTTGTCTTATACTTAGATTGCGAGTTCTTTGGGGTTCTTTGTCCCATGTTTGTTCAGGACATAGCACTATGGGCTCCTGGTCCATGAGTGAGGCTCCTGGGCACTACTGCAATACAAGTAATAATATTGATGATAATCATAATTCTAACTTAGATCTACACACCTCCTGCAACAAAAATGATTTAAATTAAAAAAAAAATTCCTCGCTCCCTTACCGTACTTGGGGGCTCCTGCTGTTGACACAGCTGGGTATGTGGATGTCAGTCATACCAGTAGCTCAAATTTTCAATGCTGGCTATCAGCCAGCTTGCAAATAAAAGGCCTACAAACTGGCCATTGAGTACCCATTATTACCACCCTAGTAACCAAGCAGCTGTGCAAGCTCTGCCACTGTATGTAAGCAACACGAGAGACTCTGCACTGAAGAGGCAGCTTGGGCTGCATGTCAGCTTCTTTGCGTATTTAGCTCCTTGCAGAAATGATCATGGTCTCCACGTGATAATCAGCTTTTACCCAAAACCCGAAAAAAACAAACCTGTGCGTCTTCATTCTACACATAGAAATATTGGGAAAGGAGAAACTGCTATTGCAATTATTTCACGCAGTTTTATAGTGTGAACGTAAAAGCTGATTGTACAGTGGAATACATAGTTGTGTAAACATACAGAAAAGAAAGCAACATATACTTAGAGTCAGACAGGCACATTAGACAGGTGGATACAGTAGATATTCAGGTAGAGGGCTCACATTTGCCCCGATTACTCCCATGCAGCACCACTGAATTCAAAAGAGTTGCACCTGTGTAATTAAGGGCTGAATTGGGCAAATAGAAGATTCTTGGGTTTCCTTGTCAAAGCTGCTGAATTTGCCACTGTGTTGTGGTGACTCACAATTTGTACCATTATTTAGACCTTAAAATGTGATTAAAGTAAAATGGACTGTGTGTGTGGAATGTCTTCTCCCTGCGTGTCCTGGAGGTGTATCGTTGATTCTGCTAAGATAAATAAGCTTTTGCCTCTTTCAGCACCATACAGATATGGAGAAGCAAGCTGGATTTTATTCTGCTTCCTGACTCAGTAGCAAGGTTGCTGGCTGAATTCCAACTACAGAATCTCTGATGGTGTGAAAAAGCGGAGAGAACTCAGTAGGTTTCTCAGATCCCACAGGATTCTGGGACTCTGGCTCTGGGGTTAAAAATAATGGATCCAACTAGATCTGAAGTAGTGGAGAACAAATCAGTATGGATACCCACAATGCTATTTTTACAGTCACGTTTCAGGCTATGGCCTGCTTCTTCTATTACCGTTCCCATTTTGCACCCTGCTGATGACTTACTTCTGATTTATACTGGTGCAAGTGAGAAGAATGTCAGGCCTGCCAGCTGTACCTTAAGCAGTTGGACAGCTTTGCAAAGGGATCCCTGGGCAGAGCCATACTTCACAATCCTTAGCACTGCATTGGGCTAATCTCCATTCCTCCCACTGTTTCAAATCCTATTCTCATGGTATATATTCTACTCAGCAAATTCTCTTTCTGCAGGTAGCTTTTGACCTTGGATGGTGTGATCACAGTGCCAGGATAATTATTTACAGTGCCCTCTACTGGTGCTCTGGTGGGAGAGCTCCCAGTACGGCAGCAGGGCAGAAATAGTGTAGACTCACTTTCAGGAAATCAGGCTATAAAAGATTTGGTTTTTTTATTATTATTTGTAAGGATGTTTGAGAACAGTGCAGTGGAATTAAAGCAATTATATGTTTCAAATCTGGGGGACATTCCCCTGTAATCAGGTTAAAATAATTTGCTGGCAGGTCCCATTTTGGGCCTAAACTACATGTCAAGATCCCTTTAATGTCACAATAAAACCAAAAACAAAACTAGAGGAAAACACAATACAATGATTACTTTTGCTTGGAATTATAAACAGCAGCAGTTGCAGTGATTTTGCAGTAATGAAGCCCAGGCCTGGGCTGGTCTGCTGTCATTTTCGGTACTGCTAAGATGCAATGTGTTTCCTATTTGTGTTGTTCTCCGTTTCCATTCAAAGTATGGGTGAGTCGATCTCAGGATCTGGTGTGCAGGGCCTCGTCCTTCCGCCAGCATGGGTGAAAGGATGCTGCAGCAAGAGCTTAGACAAACAAACATGGGTGGGATGCAAGGGGGCCTTTCAGGATTTGGATTTCGCTCAGCAGTAAACAAACATGCTTTCCATTTAGGGATGAGTGAAGCTGGAGCACTAGCGCTCCATGGGTATCCAATATCGCCTCCTCCAAAGGTTCAAAAATTGTGAGTCAGACCCCCAAAAAATCGTGATTGCCCCCTAAATCATGAGATTTTCAAATAAACACTATGCTGTGTGTTTTGGCCTGGCTTTTGATTTTTGAACTGCCCCTCCCCATCCCCAGTATATGTGTGTGACAATTCATCTCAGCTCTCCCAGATACATTGAGTAAGGTAACTCTGACCCCTGGTGCAGGGGCTCTCACCCCAGGGTTGCCACCTGTCCAGGTGTTTCCAGGATCATCCCTTTTTTGAGGTAGGTGTCCTAGGATACCTGGAAGTCTTTCCAGGACATTAAAAGTCCCGGGTTTTGTCACTGCCTGCTCCCCAGCCTTTGACCCACCTTTCCCACTGGGTTTCCCCTCTGTACAAGGGGGTGCCCTTGGTTTGGTCCCCTGCTGAGTCTGTGTCCTGGGAATGGGAGGGAGCATGGCCCACCTTGGAGTAGGGCGAGGGGTTGCTGTATCTTTTGGGGATCACCAAGACCAGTCACCCCTGAAGGTGTGTAACCAGCCCCCCAGTTAGTTCACTTTGGCATACGTGCTCCACACAGTTTGCACAAGAGAGTTTATTTAATAGCAAAACCACAGATTCAAAGAAGAAATAGTAAGGGAAGCAAACATAGGCCTGGTCTACACTACGACTTTAATTCGGATTTAGCTGCGTTAATCCGAATTAACCCTTCACCCGTCCACACTACAGAGCCAGTTAATTCGAATTAAAGGGCACTTAAAATCGATTTCTGTACTCCACCTCGACGAGCGGAGTAGCGCCAAAATCGATTTTGTTAATTCGAATTAGGGTTAGTGTGGCCGCACACCACCGAATTAATGTGGTTAAATTAATGGGGTAGTGTGGCCGCACACCACCGAATTAATGTGGTTAAAAACTGAATTAATGTGCTTAGTGTGGCCGCGCACAATCGAATTTATACAACCTGTTTCCCAAATTCAAATTATCTAAATTCGGATTAATCCCGTAGTGTAGACATACCCATATACAAGATACACAGAAAATAAACAGTAAGATGCAACATCAGGCTATACACGTCTATATTAGATAAGTTCCCCAGTGTACACCCTTGCAATAAGGGGGATCTAGCATTTTATGGACATCTTCCCATCTAGAGGCTGTCCCTCACAGTTTCTGGATGCATTTCTCTAAAAATACTTTCCCATTTTAAAAGGGTTTGCAGTTTTTCCCCTTTAGTCATATAGATATGCAAAGTGGGGAAATCCCCAGTTCTCTCAAAGTCTTTCCATTAACTCTAATGGTCCATCATTGTTTTTTCCAGGATTGTACAGTGGATTGTTACTTGAGGTCAGTTTTGTGTAAACACCTGGCTTGTGAAGTGCCTCTCCGTGTCTGATCACTCCCTGCCCTGATGTGAGGTGGATCAGAAGTTTATGAGCACAATTCTGAGCACACAAATTCATAAATTCAAAGCAGAGCCTGTATCTCATATCTCATACTGAGTTTAGAACACTGCAAGCTTTCATAAAAGACCTTACTCAGTATATTTTTACAGTACAATAACACTGTGTAAAATCAGTTGATTTAACTGTATATTCTGTGGGTTTACACCTTCTTTTCTCCCCTTGGGGTGTCTGGACCCTGATTGTCACAGCACAGGCACTGCCTATGGGGAGGCTAGGCCTGAGGAAACCTGGGTATTCTCCTCAGGCCTCGGTTGAGGGGGGTATGCAGGGCCTGCCGATGGCTTGGTGGGGAAAAGCAGTGCCAGGCCTTTGTACACTGGGCCTAATGATGACTCGGCACTGTGCCCTCATGCTTCTCAGTGCATCACCACATGAGGGGAGGAGGGAGTGGAGCCTCCGAACTGCTGTGCTCTTTCCGCTCTTCACTCCCCTCCTGGGAGAATGGTGTTGGCTCCTGAGGGAAGGGGGAGAAAGCACTGAGTGCTTCCTGCAGTAGCCCTGGTTGTCTGCCTTCACTGCTGCCCTTTCTCCTGGGGAACAGCAGCCAGTCATTCTTTCCAGGCGGGGCTGAGAATTGCTGGAGGGCTGGACGTACTCCTGTCACTACAAGTCTGGCTTTAGCTCTGTGACCAGCAAAAAAATCTCACTGAAGTCAATCAGAGTCTTTCTAAGGACTTTGTATCAAATCCTTATACCATGTAACTATCCTGTCTGCCTACCCATTCCTCACTGAATGAAAACAGGAAGTCCCACCTCCTGACACTCCTGTGTGATGTCTCTACAGGAAACCCTACCTCTTGCTTTATTAAAAATGTGCTACAGTATTCAACAAACATAGCATAGAGGTATAACAGGCATAATATTTTGGAATCTTAGTGCAGAATATTGTAGTTCTTTGTACAAAACCCAAAGACTATGGTAATACATAGAGTGGATCAAATAATGCAAACAATAGTTATTCACATATATTTTTGCAAATACACTCAATGAGTTCACCCTGCTGTTGTTTTTGGGGTCAGATTATTTGGACAATCCTTCATTTATTCATATAAAGGTTCAGAAAATGTCCCATTTCATTAATTTTAGCGAAAATGTTGTACTAGAACAGGGATCGGCAACCTTTGGCACACAGCCCGCCAGGAAAATCCACTGGCGGGCTGGGACAGTTTGTTTACCTGCAGCATCCGCAAGTTCGGCCGATCGCAGCTCCCACTGGCTGAGGTTCGCCGTTCCAGGCCAATGGGGGCTGCGGGCCGAGGGATGTGTTGGCCGCCCTTCCCATACTAGATTTGGCCTGTACTAGAAGGTTCATTATTTGTTACTCCCTATTTTTTATTCTCCTTCTTAAAGAGCTTCAAGTCGTCCAGTCAAGGAACAGAAACAATACGATGTGCCTTAGGTGACCAATCATGCACCATCCAACTGCATCTCCACACAAAGGGAAAGTCACAGTGGGGTCACGTTCTAAAAGAGCCGTAAACAATATAACCAGTAATTGAAGTGATCAGTTTGCGAACACCCTTTGGCTGAAATTTGTTTGCCTGAACTATTGGGCAAATTGTTTTGAGTAACAAATAGATTTGCAGGAATCAGGATCAATTCATGAAGGCTGCATGAATAGAGAAAATGGGTAAATGAGGTGAAAAACATATTTGCAGGGAGTAATTTGACCAACTCTAGTGAGGCAAAAGACAATAGGCTGAATATTTAGCTGTGAAATGTGTTTTTTGGCTCTCTCGGCCTCCCAGTGCTGCACTGTGGGTCCCTGATCCATGAATATGGAACACAATGGGTGACACCTGTCCTTACTCCTTCCTGGTCCCTCTCTGACCAGGCCCCATTCTGTCTCTGCCCTGTGTCCTTTCTGCTTTTCTGCTCAGTTCCAGGTTTGCTTCAGGGTAGTAGAAGCTGCTCAGTTTTCAAGAGACTCATATACCTTACTATAGTGGGATAATCATTCCTCTTCTCTTCAATCCTTCCGTATGGGGAAACAGTTGTACCTTCCCAAACTTCTGGAACTGCTCCCTCCCTGCTTGGCTCTCACAGAGCACTCCTTGTTCTATCACCTGTGGCAGAGTGGAGAGATGGGACACCCACCCTGAGAAGTGAATGTGGCAGCTCAGGGGAAGCGTGGGACATGGCCAGAGATAAAGCTCCAGGACGGATATCCTACCACTGCAGAACACTGCAGAGCAGAGGAGAGTTCTCTTTGATTCCTCCATAGGAAAATGACAGAAGGTTCCAAGTCACACTGCCATTCCTCAGAAGAGACAGTGCGGGAGCCAGCACACACTGACCCCCGAATCGGAGAACCATCTTCAGGCTGGCCTGGTGGGGAGAGGAGGAAGGGAAAGAGGTGAGGGAGTGGGACGTGCCAGTGCAGTGACACTCAGAGGTTTGTGGGAATTGGAGCACAGATACTTGGGAAGGGAACAGGCCAGGGAGCTGTTTGTGTTACTGTCTGCAGCAGCTGATCCAACACCCCCCCTTCCTCCCCCAGCACATTTTTAATAGGATCCCAGCTGGGTCACGGCTTGTGTTTATTTAACATGCAAGTTTTGGCTGTTTGCTGATTAACCTTGCCAGGCAGCCAAACCATTTCCAAATTTCAAAATAACCAGGGCCGCAGCAGCAGCATTGCCTGTGGACTGGGGAGCTCAATCTAACTCACATATTCAAATCCTGAATTCAGGAGCCCTCAACGCAGCCTGAGCTGGGATGGGACTCAGCCTTTCTGGGGAGACCTGCACCGCATTATCCTGGAGCAGACACTGTTAGGAGCAGGGAGTGGATGACATTACCAAGTGGTAACTCCTTCCATTAATGACACTAGCATTTCTGCTACAGCTGTGGCTGAACGGCCTACTGGTCTGCCACGAGAGAACTGACCTTATTAGTTTAGTTCAGTGCACACTGAGCGACATCCTCCTCTCAGTCTCACTGGTGTAAATCCCAAAGAACTGCACTGACCTCAGACTAGATACTCCAGATTTACACCCATGTAAAATGAGAGCAGAACATGGCCAGTTCTCTCCAAAGCAGGATCTTTCAGTAGCTCAGCATATGGCCCTACGGATTTCCACCTTATGGTTTTCTTCGAAATGCTCCAATGAAAATGTCCCAGGCAAGCATTTCTTCTGGATTTTTAGTGTCTGGACTCAGATCTTTTGGCAGCTCCCATTGAAATTTTATATTTCCTTCTTTTTCTCTCTCTGAAGTATGAGAAAGAGAAGGAGAAGGAAAAGGAAAAGAAAAGGGAGGGCAAAGGAAAGAGCAAGGAGGATGGCACACATTTTCTGCACAACAATCACAGGTGATTCTCAATGTTCCATTTAAAAAAGGTGCTATTCCTGCCTCTGAGACTTTCAGTATTTCCCACCCAGCAGCCATGCCACTTTGTGCTCCCATCTCATAAAATGACACAAGTTCAAGCCTAGTTGGGTTGGGTCAGCATTTGGATGGGAGACTTCCAAGGAACATCGGTGCAGGAAGTGGTGTTGCTGATTCAGTTAGTGGCTGTCTTCCCTCTATTGGACCAATGCCCAGCACCGTGTTAGAGGTTGCTGAGTGTCTGAAAGTACCATATGTCACATGAGATGTACCGCTGAGATCCTGACCACTTGTGGTCACATAAGCGTCCATGGCAGGTCATTACATTCTGCCTGCCTAAGTTCCTCCTGCAATTGTATAGGGCATTCTTCTCCACTTCCTGTCCTAGCCCATTTGGTGGTGTTGCTGTATCACTGTTAGCAGCTGCAGCATTTTACCACAGAGGGACCATCTGCTCAATGTGCAGCAGCAGTCAAAAAAGCCAACAGAATGCTAGGAAGAGTTAAGAAAAGGACCAATAATAAGACAGAAAATATCATAATGCCTCTATATAAATCCATGGTACGCCCACATCTTGAATACTGCATACAGATGTGGTTGCTTCATTGCAAAAAAGATATATTAGAATTGGAACAGGTTCAGAGAAGGGCAACAAAATAATCAGAGGTATGGAACAGCTTCCGTATAAGAAGAGATTAAAAAGACTGAGATTTTTCAGCTAGGAAAAGAGACGACTAAGAGGGGATATGATAGAGGTCTATAAAATCATCACTGGTGTCGAGAAAGTGAATAAGGAAGTGTTATTTACTTCTTCACAAAGCACAAGAATCAGGGATCACCCAATGAAATTAATAGGCAGCAGGTTTAAAACAAACAAAAGGAAGTACTTCTTCACACAATGCACAGCAACCTGTGGAACTCATTGCCAGGGGATGTTGTGAAGGCCAAAACTATAACAGGGTTCAAAAAAGAGCTAGATAATTTCATGGATAATTTCAATGGCTATTAGCCAAGATGGTCAGACTCTTAGTGTCGCTAGCCTCTGTTTGCCAGAAGCTGTGAGTGGATGATGACAGGGGATGGATCACACGATGATTGCCTGTTCTGTTCATTCCCTCTGAAGTATCTGGCATTGGCCACTGTTGGAATTCAGGATAATGGACTAGATGGACCATTGGTCTGACCCAGTATGACTGTTCTTATGTAGATGGTTGCATTTCACTAGTAGGTGAGTGATTCCTCTGTACTTTAATCCCACCTACCTCACAAGGATGAGGTTTCATTTTCATACGACTCGTAAATGCACAGTATAATTAACTACAAGCCCTAGGCAAAATCTGTGAAAAAAAGTCTGTGACTCTGTGGTTTATTGACACAGTGGGAGGATAGTGTAGCCCAGTGCTTCTCAAAGCCGGTCTGCCTCTTGTTCAGGGAAACCCCCTGGCGGGGCGGGCCGGGCCGGGCCGGTTTGTTTACCTGCCGCGTCCACAGGTTCAGCCAATCGCGGCTCCCACTGGCCGCGGTTCACCACTCCAGGCCAACGGGGGCTGCGGGAAGGGCAGCTAGCACATCCCTCGGCCCGCACCGCTTCCCGCAGCCCCCAGTGGGAGCCGCGATTGGCTGAACCTGCGGATGCAACAGGTAAACAAACCAGCCCGGCCCGACTCGCCAGGGGCTTTCCCTGAACAAGCGGCGGCCCAACTTTGAGAAGCACTGGTGTAGCCCACGTTCCTTGGCAGAGTCCAGGCACAGAGACAGTTAAGCAAGCCAGATGAGGATCTGGTCCCATCTACCACTAGGACCCACATGCATAATCTTTGTGTGATGTGCTGAAAGACAATTTCAAATCTTTACCCACTGGTGTAATTTTTCTTTCACTGATGCCACAGGAAGCAAGGTGTGTGGAAGGAAAAGTGTTTCCATTTTCTAAAGTACCTTAATTCTGCTTATTTGCTTCCTCTTACTAAACTGCCTGAGAGATTCAAAGCCCCAGTGGTCTCCTCAAGTCCTCTTCCTGATTAGAAGAGTTACATTGCCTGGTTATGAAGCAAAAGCATGATTTATGTGGCCAATCACAACAACTATCCAATGCAGTTTGGGTTTCTAACACTGCACACTGAATACTCACAGCTCATTGTTGACAATCAGTCCACAGAGTAAATAACATTCACTAAAAAAAATGAGTTTCGATGTCTCTGAGTAACTAATGAATCGGCGCAGATTGTGATCTATTCACTCACAAGCAAACTGTGAGCAGTGTAGGAGGCAAAATTCCTTCAGTAAATTATTTGTCATGGATTATTCACTCGGCTCAACTCGGGAAGATAGCACAAAATTGAAAAAAAAATGTCCAGTAAAGAATTAGTTATGCATGGTAAATTCTCCGTTGCTTTGTCCAGTCTGGTTCAAAGAACTCAAGCAATTGTGTTTACACCTGCTCTCCTTTGGAGACAATTCCACAGTCCTCATTGTTAGGAAATGTTTCTGAGTGTTGAGTCCAAATTTTGTCCCTTTTATTCCGAGCACAACATCTTTTTGATCCACCCTAAATCATCTTTCTTCCTCCTTAGTGTTTACACCCTTCAGATCTTCCTAGAGAGCTATTATGTTCCCCATTATTCTTCGCATAGCCAAGCTATAGGTATTTAGTTCTTTTAATCTTTCCCTTTAAGTCAGTCTCTTCTGCCCCTTAATCATCTGTGGTGTTCTTCTCTGACTTCCCTCCAATTTGTCTAAATCTTTCTTGTTTATGATTCTATGATCTCATTTAGCATTTGATTTCCAGCAAAAGTAAAAGAGGACTTGATTGTTTTTGCTGACGACTGAAGGAGACATGAATTGCTGCTCAGAAAACAGTCCTTGAGAAAGCGATATATGAAAGAAAAAATAAAGGAGGCTCCATCAGGCAGACAAATACACAGATAATATCACGTAGACCAGCGCTGGCTAGATTGAATCTCAGAAGTGTGGCTGGTACGTGATGACAGTAATAGCTGCTGCTATTAGAGTGTTTAGCTTTTAAACAGAAATGTGAGTTATAACTCAGGCCCCTGAATAAATCACAGGGCCGTGAAAATCTCACAAACACACACCTGCACAACAAAGCAATATGAAATTCCCTGTCCTCGGTGAAATAGCGCAAGAGCGGCTTCTTTTGATTAGTGAAAAATGTGTGTTTGAGACAGATCCAGCAATTTGGTCCTGGGCAGAGCATTGGAGACCTTTGGAAAATTTATAATCTTCTTTTAAAGAGTCTTTTGAATTGCTACCTGGTATCTTGGCAGAGTGTTTGGGGGCAAGGCGACACACCAGAGCAATCTTAACCCATTAGCAGTCTCCCATCCGGTATGTCCTGCACCTCACTGGGGCTGAGATTCACACCTGGAACAATTGTCATTGGCTAAATTCTTCAAACCCTGGTATCTTAAATTAAGCTCCTAAATCCATATTTGGGCACCTCAATAAAAGTGTCCTGATTTTCACTGTTGCTGAGCTCCCATAACTCCCACTAAAATCAATAGGAGCTGCAGATCCTCAGCACTTCTGGAAATCAGGCTACTTTTATTCAGGTAACTAAATATTAATTTAGGAGCCTAACTTTAGACATCCAGATGTGCAAACATTGGCCTATGGGTGTACCATGGGAACCCTCCTGGCAAAGCTGGCCTCCGCTGATGTCATGCTTGCAAAACCCTCTTTCTCTCGCTCTCTGTGTAATCATCAGTGAAGTAACAAGCCAGTCCTCAACATCCCCTTAGACCCTGCTCACCTGGGCACTGTAAACAACCTCTGAGACCAAAGTGGGGAGCTTTGTTTTCATCTTCGCTGATCTCATGCTTGGAATCATAATGAACGGATGGAAATAAAGGGCCTTGGGTGACAAATATGTCCTTCTAGCTAGTGTCTAAACAAGGTCTCTCTCACTTAGCATACATGGGCCAATAAGCTCAGCCTGGAAATCTCCTTTGATAGAGTTCACTCTGACTGGTTCATTTGGAGGCTTAATTCATCATCGCCCCAGAGAAGCCAGGTCTGGGACACTAAAGCTCTTATAATTTTCAGCAGTATATATATTTCCTCTAGTGGCGCTGACAGACTGCAGCCCCCTGCTTAGACTCCTCGTTTCCATGGGTCTGGAAGTGAGCAGCAATAAATCTGCTGCAAGGCATGCGGAATGGCTAAAGTGCAACATCTGCTTGTTGCTCCAGCTTGTACTCAAAACCCAGGTGAACGATGGGCCCTGAGCAAGTGGCAGCAGCAACTGTGTGGAGAGAGTGGGACCCAACTACTTTTACAATTTTGTTAGCAGGTTTACTCTGTGCGCGTGACTGTGTTTGTGTGTGCATGTGTAGGTGCATGTGTGTGTTTATAAGAAGGAGCGCATGTGTATTTGTGTATGCCTGCATGTCTGGGTGTGAACATTTGTCTGTGTGTGTGCGTAATAAAATTAAATGAACGTGGGAGGAGGATTTTAGGAATGAAGAACAGAGCCTCTGGAGTCAAGCTGTCAGTCAAGAATGCTGGTTCCAGATTGGAACAAACTCCCCAAATTTGAGATCTAAATAAATCCACATATGACACGGGGGAGATGGGGCTGTTTCCTGCTGGGAAGAATGCATCTTCTAGTGGGTCCCTGCAAAGAACATACAGCAGCTCAGAAGGATTTCCATTTAAATACTCATTGGCAAGATGCCCTTAAAAAGCTGCTGACGCCTCCTCCAAAGCTTTGAAAAACATGCTAATTAATTAGAAACAATAGGGTCTCTCTACCCGATATTCTGAGTCCTTGTGTTTCTCTCCCTCACATTCTTCGTCACCACGAGAGGCATTTGCATGAAAACAGGAGCTTTGTTCCCCTGGAGTCTCATCTGCTTCTCCTGCCTATTCCTCCACCTGAAGTCACAATCCTGTGTGGGACACTACAGTCATCTCCACAGCAACCACTGGGGCCCCACACTGTGGGGTGGAGCTGAATGAACATTCACATGGAAGAAGGAGCTGACAGGACTGAGGACTCAGGCCTGTGAGTGGGAGTCAATTGCTGCTTTACTAGGGACCAAGTAGCTCGTAGGGCAGGGGGAATTGATTATTATTATTTATTGTGTGTATTGCAATAGCTCCCAGCAGTCCCAATCAGGGCCAGGCACTCCCTGTGCTGGGGATGTATAAATATACAGTAAAAGATGGTCTTTGCCTCCCAGTGCTTTATTTTAATTAACTTCAGCCTCTCCCCCAACAACAGGGAGGAGTTGGATGCTGAACTGAACCCAAACATGATTGTATGATGGTGGGGCTCAGAGCCACCTCCCGCAGCCCTTCAATCCCCTGCAAAAGGCTGCACCAAAACAAGGCAGGTCCCCAGTGCAAATGCCCATCATCCCACGCTGGGGAAATGGGGCACTTTCTGTGGGTTTTGTCTCCGTGCAGTTTGGCTGGTTGTTGTGTAACCTGCTGCTCAGGGGAGGGGAGACGAGGGCTTGACTCGTCACAGACAGACAACCTGGCAGAATTTGCCCAGCAGGCATCAAAGCCTGATCACGTGACATAAATTACCCTGGGGAGGCCACAGACAGCAGCGCGCTGCTCCTTGGGTGAACTGGCGGGTTCTGATGAGACCCTCTGGGTGCCCCACCTTTTCACACGGGAATAGCTAGGGTGAGCATACCTCCGGATTTGGCCGGGAGAGTCCCTTCTTTAAGCCCTGTCCCGGCCGTCCCGACTTCTTTTGGCAAAAGTGGCCATTTGTCCCGTTTACTCTTGCAACTGGATCAGCTGGCGAGAGCAAATGGGACAAATGGCCACTTATGTCAGAAAAGTGGGGTGCAGAGGAACTGCGGAGAAGGGGCAAGCAGAGAGGCAGGGTTCGGGCGGGGGACAGGCAGGGCTCAGGTGATGCCAGCCCCATGCGGGGAGGGGGGATTGGGCAAGCGGCTTGAGCCAGCCCTACGGGGGAGGTCCAGACCCCAGGGGGCAGGGCACTGGGGCTAGCCCCAAGGGGTATCCCGTTTTCCCTTCAGGAAATATGGTCATCCTAAACTAGGGTGACCAGATGTCCCGATTTTATAGGGACAGTCCTGATTTTTGGGGTCTTTTTCTTATATAGGCTCCTATTACCCCCCACCCCCCTCCCCATTTCTCACATTTGCTGTCTGGTCACCCTACCCTAAACCAGGCAAAAAGGGAGGCAGAACATCAACCCTAATTTCGGAGCCCCTCCGCCCTCCGGAGTGTTGGGATCCCACCCCTATTACCCACAAGACACAGTTAAGGTCACGGGGCGGGGGGCACCCAGAGAGTCTCTGGATTTGCTGATGACTAGGTTTTTTAATCATTATTTAGCCCCAGGACAAAAGGATGAAGGAAGAGGAGGGTGCGAAAGTGTAATGGCCTCCCTGCACTGATTCAAGGCAGCCCCAGTCCCTGTGCCCAGAGGGGCAGCAGCAGCGAGCCTGCTGGAGCTGATCTTTCTCTGGTGGCCTTGGCAGTGTCCCGCTGCAGGTGCAGCGCTGGCTGTGTGTCTGAGCATGGGGAGATGTTTGGTACCCGGGTCAGGAGAGTCCTTCGGGGGGGGCTGAAGGCTGAGAAAGCTCGGTCACCAACCATGCAGCCCTCCCCTTCCCGCAGGGGGCCCAGACCAGCATTGTGCTCTGCACGGGTGTGCGTCTGAACAAGGGATTAAACGTCCATGTTGACTCGACGCGCGCTGGAACGCTTCCAGAAAGTCGGCAGCTTTGCTTTCTGCTCTCCCTTTAAACGCGCGGGCTTCCTGCAGGAAAATGAAATCCATTAACAAGTTCCACCCCTGCTCCGAATTCAAGGCTAGAACTGTCAATGCTTTGGGAACGAGCTAAATGGAGGGATTTCCATAACAATCAACAGCCACAGCATTAATCTATAGTCATATTAACCTGGGATGACAAGGACACGTCTGTCTGTTCTCTCTAATGTAATCTACCATTATACTCGGACTCCATTGAAGTCTGCTTTGTAGCATGCATTTGGCTATGATCAGCTAATCTCTTTGGCTTTAAACACAGTTTAGGAAAGAGAGGGAGATAGAGAAAGAGTGTTTAATATGCATGTGTGTGTGGTTAGTATGTGTGTACAGGGAGTTGCTCTTGTATCAATTGCCTGTGTGTTATGTATGCCCATGTGTGTTTGGCATCTGTGTTGTGTGGGTGTGCATTGTAGGCTTGTGTATTTAGTGCATGTTTAGTGTTTGTTGTGTGTCTATATGGACTGAGGGTAGAGGCAGGAACACATATTTCAGTTTAGAGGTTAGAGACATGTCCATGTGCATTGTGTGTTTAGTATCTATGTTGTGTTTCTGTGTGCTTGGCGGTGGGGGGGTGGGGTGGGCACATATGTGTATGTATTTATTTTAGAGTTGTTTGGCTTTCCGATTCGTAGCTGTGTGTATGTTTGTTTCATGGGTTGGGGGTTTAGTGTGTATGCAAATATGTGTGTGTGGTGTTATTTTCCCCCTTCCTGGGGAAACCCTATGTTGGCATCCCGGTACAGGGAGCAGAGCAATACCAATCTAATTGGGTTGGGCTGGAAAGGTGTCTGTCCTTGTCACAGGTCGGCATTGGGTCCCATAATGCCCTCCCCCACAGCTGTCAGCACGGGTTTGTGGAGTTGTGTAGCTATGGCAGTTCACTTCACTTTCTCTCATTCTGCTTTTTACATCTTCCTCCCACTGTGGAGAGGGATAGCCCCCTTCCCTGGTGTGAGATGCCTAGGGGGAGCTCTTGGATTAAGAGGTGATTATACAGTCACAATGGCACATACCAGGAATGCTGGCACCAAATCAGCTTCTAGGTGCCAATTAAACTCACAGCTTTGACTCCACATACTGCACTGGGTGCGGTGAGCCCAGCTCCTACATTCTGTGAGGAGATTATTCCTATGCAAGGATTAGAGCCTAAACGCTGCTGTGTGGCAATCTGCAGGTTCAATGATTTCGCTAGTTAGTTACCTTCATCGCTAAAGACCTGGAAATAAACTGAACTACGAAACTCATTTTGTACTAAATATTCAGTATTTGCCCCAGCCTCACCTTTACCATAACGGCTACCAACATAGGGCCCAATCCTTCTCAACTCAATAGCAAAACTCCTCATGGGCTTCAATAGGAATGAGAGAGGGCACAGTAAACATTATCAGACAGTTGTGGGGTGGGCCCCTCTGGGTGCAATAGATGACCCTTTTTCTGCCTGCTTGAAGTGCCCTTGCAGAAGCTGGTCACTACACTCTTGTAGAAGATGCCACTTGACCATGGCAGATATTTTACAAAGTGAGAATAATGACAGTCCAAACAAGCTCAGATCCCTCTCCCATGTCTCCTTGTTTGGTCATGGCCTAGGCTAGGTGAGAAATCAGTGGCTTTACGGGCAGCTCAAGACTCCTGTCAGATTTCTGTAACTTCCAAAGCATCCGGACTCCTCCCAGGTTTCAGTTTGTCTTTGATTTCATCACAGATTTGTGAAGGTGGAACAAATTCTCAGTTCTAGCCTAACATTCCTCTTGGTTTGGTCCCTCCCCAACAAGGAATGGAAAGGGTTGGGATCAGCCATTAGCTCGGAAGGAGCACTCTTCTCTCAAGCCAAGATTATTTACCTGCTCTGTACAATACATGTCACGGTCCTCAGTCCGTGAAACACAGCTGAATGTCAATGTACCTGCTTGGGGTGAAAATGTATGGTCTAGACAGTATTTGGTCCTCCCATGCGGGCAGGGGACTGGACTCGATGACCTCTCGAGGTCCCTTCCAGTCCTAGAATCTATGAATCTATGAAAAAAAAACAACCTCAAATCTCACAAGTGATCAGCTGTCTGTGAATACACAAATGACTATGGCAGAAGCCCCCAAAAGACAATAAATTCTAAATGTCTGACATTGCACATAGCATATCCCAAGGCTGCCTGGAAACTCTGTTTTACCATCCCCTGCACTCCCAGCTCAGGTTTCAGGGCTGAAATCTGCAGTTTCTACTATACTGGATATTACATTAATTAGGGTGCTGGACATATATTGCTGACTATCTGGCTGTAAAGATTCAGACAGGATAAATCTAGTAGATTTGCCCTTCCTATGCTGACCTCAGTCCTGCAGCTGCCCAGCACATTGCAGATCAACCCCCTTCTCCTTCAGTGTATTCTGGACTATGCTGCATTCAGCTATTAAAGTCTGCTATAACTCAGGCTATTTCCCTTTCAAACCACTTCCAATCCAGTCCAGAGTTTCTGTGTCACTGGTTAGACATATAACGTGAGGGGGGTGGAAACTCTGATTCACCAGGCTCTTTGCACTGAAACTTCACACACTGGAACAATCAATTATCCATTAATGTTTTTTTGTCTGTGTGGATTTGATTGTTTTAAATTCTTCATGCAGCTACTCACTGAAATAATTGATCACCAAAGTATGAATGTTGATTAATTAGCTAAAGAGCTTAAAAATGCAATAGGTATAATACTTTGCCCTTATATAGCACTTTCATGGAAGGATCTCAAAGCACTTTATAGACCCTAATGAGTTAAGTGTCTCAAGGCAAGCATTCTGATCTCCATTTTACAGATAGGGAAACTGATTAATGTTCAAACTTGGGTAATTAGACAGCCAGGTTGGAATATTTTGGCTTAGGAGGCTTGCCCAAATTCACTTACTCATAGTCGGTGGTAGCGCTTGGCTTAGAACCTACCTCTCAATTTAAAATTCTGAACCTGCACCAGAAAATTGTCTATCCTTGCATTGAACAGAAGAGCTTTCCTTGTGTCCATAGAAGTGCCCTTAAAGCAGTATAGCCAACGTGTGGCCCATAGGGTTCTACAATGCAGGCTTCAGCTAGCCCTGTCTTTAATACAGCTGATGGGGCTAGTGCAGATGACTTTTCTAGCTGCTTGGATTAAGATGAAGGGCTGTTGCTTTAGCTGCACCACAACATCAGAGGCAAAGATGATTTTCTATCACTTTTCTGCTTCTCTCCTCCAAACCCAGATTCTGGTGCAATTTAGAGTTTTCTTGGGGCTGCTATAAACTGTTCGTGGCTTCAGTGGCTCCCAGTGGGCCATTGGCGGCAGTTGGCGATAGTGGGCTCTGACCACGCCCTCTTACCGCCAGCCATGCACCTGGCATGCTCCCTACACCAGGATTGGGGTGGGTGGTTCTATACAACCAAGGATTTCCCTACACTGAGGAATCCCCTCACCAGGGCCGGCTCTTGGTTTTTGCCGCCCCAAGCAAAAAACAAGAAGGCTGGAGTGCCGCCACCAAAGCAAAGGTGCCACCCTAAAGGGCCGGACTGCTGCCCCTTGAGAAGTGCCGCCCCAAGCACATGCTTGGGACGCTGGTGCCTAGAGCTGGCCCTGCCCCTGACACTAGAAAAGATGGCTCAAAGGCTTGCCTAATAGTGCAAAGCAGCCTTAATGGGGGCAAAGCCCTGACCCTGATTCTCAAATGCTGGGGCCTGTCACCTCCTGTTAAAGGTTTGAGGCTGGCAGCCAGCTGAAATCTGCTCCGATTTTAATGCAGATTAGATGTGATCCTCTGTGTCCTGATAGGTTGCCCATGCAGCCAGCAATTGGGCAAAGTTTGGGCACCCACTGCTTTAAGACAAAAAGGTGTCAGTGTGAGTTGGTAAAGGCCATGTTTAATCACAGGAGTTTACGCTCAATTCTATTTAAGCCATAATGATGGAGGCCTAAGGGCATTTCCTGGGGATTAATGACCAACTGAGGGAAGGAAATGCTTTCATTAGTGCTATTATAAGTTTAATTTTTTTTAAATTGTGTGTTTACTCTTGTCTTTATAGCTCTTAGGAAATAAACCATGTACACACTCTGGTCCCTGCTCCCTACAGATTGTGTGACAATGGAAAAGTCTAAGTGATAAACCTGAGAAGGTAAGAGAGTTTGAGATGAAATGGGAGGATCAGATTGGATGAACACAAGGTGACTATTTATTTAAACCTCTCAAGATGGAGCAAGGGGGCATTTCTGGGTTATGGCAGCCATTCAAAACCCTATTTCTGTTCACAATGTTCTGTGAGGTTTATAATTGGCCAAGGTCACTGTACAAACTCCCACAGAGAAAACCATTCAATTCCTCAGTGACGAGGCCCCCTGCTTTAGGATAAGCAGCCCCAATGCTATCTGCCTCAGCATGGCTGCTTATGAAATGCCCCATCAGTCTGGGATTTGCCCAGGCTCTCTGTCCGTGAATATTGGAGATGGTACAGAGCAGGCTGTACTGCAAAGTATATGGGGAAAACTTTTGATCCAGCCCAAGTCTGTAACCCTGGGTCATTCTCCTTTGACAGCTCTTCAACAGTCCCCGTGTTGGTCAGGTGTCTCAGTCCACTTCAGAATGGACAGGTGCCCATGTCAAGAAAGCCACCAGCACAACTGGGACCTGTGTTGGCAGACTCAGCAGAGAAGCCGAGGATATGCATGTAGGCTGAACTGCTGTCTAATCCCAGAAGAAGGCCTACCAGGTCACAGCTCAGAGGCACTAGCAGAGGGTAGTATGTGTGGGAAACTTGCCTTGTTGCTACCTGTGCTGTCCCTCTTCTGTGGATAGAGGATATCAGTATCCATAGGGTCCTAATCTTGCTCCATCCCCACCATCATGGAGTTCATTAAAAAACATTTGAAAAGAAGAAACACATCTGACCTTTATGACCATGTGCTAGATGTAAAACCTAACAGCCTGTGCACCACTGCCCTCTACTGGCATCTGCTGAATGAGAACCGGTCAGATTTGAGTCATAGCTCCTGTACAGCTCACACAGATTTGTCTTTATCTTTAGCAGCAGAGGCCTATGCTTTTGGAGCAGGAGGGTGTGAGGTTTACCCCCATGTGCAGCTATGCAGTGTAGCATAGAGACTACCATGAATTCCATGATACCCATTGGTTTAATACAGTAGTTTAGGATTGACAATAACGTGAAAGAAAGAGTAAGAAATTTAAAGACTAACGGGCCCCCATGAAGCCAGAAAAGCCTCGAATCTGGCTTTCAAAACCAGAGCGCAGTTAACGTCCTCTAGCACACTCACCCCAAACTTCCCAGCCTGTGCAGCACTGAGACACCAGCCTCACTAGCAAACATCTGTGGACTAGATGAGCCTCTTGAGTAAGGTTCATGCAGATAGACACGTTGAACAAATCACTTTAAACTGACAGCCAAACATAAATGCTGGAACGAATTTTCCTCTCGAGTATTTTGGCAGGGACCTTGGAGTGGGGAGAATTTGACATCTCTTTGGAGCAGTGACTGTGGACCATCCCCGAGGATTCAGTTGTGGTACCCCACGTGAACCATCTCCCCATGCCCCAGATGCTCATTCCAATCACTTCCGCGTATGTTTTATGTGCTTCAAATTTCCTGCTGTGTACATGGAATACACTAAATAAAACAGCTGTGAAGCAAGACAGATTTGTCGGCCCTTCGAGAAAAGTGTCACAATTCTCTCCCCCCGCACACCCCCATCAACTTTCTCTCCCCTATCCCACATTTCTATTATCAGCTTCTTATTGGTGCAGCATATGAGGAGAAATACATGGTCAGAAAAAAAAATATGGTGCCTGTGCCCTCACAATCCCTCTGATTTCAGGGCTGCCCAGTCCAGGACTGCAGTAACCACAAACACAGCAGGAAATGCCTACTTTGCTAGTCACTGATCCCAAGGGATTTAGCACCATGCAACAGGCAATGCACGCAATGCAAGGACCCTGTCTTTAACAGCATGGTTAATCCATTAGCTACTTTTGCACCATCTGCCTCTCTGGGCACCCACACCTACTAGTTATTATGCCAAACATTCCCTACTAATCTGGCCCTAATTAATTACATCCAGCTATATCTAAGTAACTATAAGACTCACCATTATTCTGCTGCCAGGCAGCCTGTTTTACTGTGATCCTCAGATCAAAGGATAGCTCCCTCCCGTCACAGCACATTTCTGGGTTAGGGGAAGGGCTTTCTCACTGTAGTTCCAGACAGTAACACACAAACAGTGAAAAAATGATGTATCAAGCAGGGTGTTTGGAAGGTCAGTTTAGATATGCAACCAAAACTCTCCCAGACACACTCTGCTTAGTGAAACTGAGCTAGAATTCTCACCAGCTCAGGCCGTCTGTCTCTTGCAATGTCTGGATCCTTCCAGTTTCCAGTTGGGTTGGCAATGCCAGGAGAATTCTATTATATTCTATTCTATTTATGTTCATATACTTGGCTCCCCTCCCTGGTCTCTGGACGTCTCCCAACATGCTCTAGGGCTTCAGCTTGCAGCAAGATCCCAGGAGCACAATAAACCTACAAGAAGGGATGCAGTCCAAGTTATGGATGAAATTTTGGTTGGGTCCTTGTTTTATCTCTGGCCCAATTCATTCATCCTTGATTTTAAACTGAAAACATGGCATTGCAGACATGTCCCTGGCATCAGTCAGAGTGATGCTAAGGAAGCCTGTATTTTGCACACTAGACTTTTCCTCTAATGAAGCCTTAGCTGAAGGCCCAGGGAAGCTCTCTTCCCCTCTCCTCAATGGTTTTGAGTAGTAAGCCAGCAATTTTCCAGTGTCTCAGGTTCTGTTGGAGGCAGCAGGTCCCTCTGGTCAGCACAGTGCTCAGAGGTAGTCTATAAATGACCCTTCCTTCCTCTGAATTGCTGCATATTCTCATACTTACAGGGGGGCCTGCTTCTCTCAGTGTCGCTAGGATTTCAAAGGCAGCCCTAGTGACATATTCTAGGGTCAGACCTCCAAAGAAACTCACCTCAGACTGATATAATGCCAGATCAATGTCAGACTCTCCCCAAAATAAGTTTCTTCTACTTCTAAGTGATTAACAATAAATAACAGGCAAGACCTTTTTATTTTTTAGTGGGAAGGGTCTGGGCAGCATAGTGATGACAAAGCTCCAGATGGCGATAGTAAGCGTTACTATCAGGATCGGGGTGCCTTGGCAGAGTTGCATGGAAAACCCAGGACTAGCACAGTAAGGGATGATGCAGCATACAAGCCTGAGATTCCCCTATGGCTGACTTCTGACCTCCCGTCTCCATTTGCCTTTAACATTTGTTGGTGGAAACCCTCAAGAAAACAATATATTCCCAACCTGAAGCCCCTGACTGTCCTCTTATTTACATTGTTGCAACTCTCATTGATTTCATTGGCAGGGAGGGAGAATTAGGCTGTAAGTGAATGTGGGCAACAGTGGGGCTCAGGAACACAAGCTGTGTTAGTTACCATCTCTACCCCTCCTCTGTTTAATTCCACATCACTTTGACAGCTGCAGTCCCTATGGCCATGGCACATGTATTCCCTATAGCCCTGACACCAGTGAAAGTCCTGAGAAATGGAGGCTGTTCAGAGGTTTAAGCCAAGATCCTGAGGTTGGGCAGATATGCTCTCAAGGTCATGCTAGGAGGTATTTGACAGCTCTGAAGGGGATAGGGTGACCAGATGTCCCGATTTTATAGGAACAGTCCCGATTTTTGGGTCTTTTTCTTATATGGGCTCCTATTACCCCCCACCCCCGTCCCGATTTTTCACATTTGCTGTCGGGTCACCCTAGAAGGGGAGCACAGGATCGCTGCTGGTGAGGACTGGGATGCATTGGAGGCATTGTGTGGGAGCCCGGGACTGCAATAGCACAGGCTACTACAGGTTGGAACTGAGGGGCATTGGCAGAGCTGTGTGGGGCCCAATATCAGAATAACAGGGAGTACTGCAGCTCAGGGTTGGTATGCTCGGTGGAGCAGATTATGTGTCATGCCTTAGCAGGTAATTAGGCACAATGTAAGCAGTGCCATATATTAGAATGCAGTCGCTCTATACACAGACAGGGGGGTGGTATTTTTGGTTTTTGACCTGGTGTGCAGGGGCCCTGGTATGGTTGGTTACTTTGGGACTTGTTGGGCAAAAATACTGGAACCTGCAGTGATTATGCAATTACAGGACAACTCCCCAGAAAATACATATGGATTTAACATGTCAGAGGAACTATTGCTCTCTGAAGTGCGAGGCTGATGTCTGAGCCTCAGGAGTGGCAGGAAATGGGTGCTTAGTCAAGGTCTTCTCAGCATCTGACTATAACAACCAAGTGTCCTCCCCCCCCAGATCTTTACAACGCCCCATCCCCTTTGAGCAACACAAAGCCTCAGGAGGCTAAGAAGGGGCTGCAAAGCATCACAACGAATAATAATGAAGAAGCTGCTCGGAGTTGCCAGCAATGGGTTTGTCTGACCACAACATTCGATAAGTGGGTTTAAGGTATTTTCCAAATTAAAGACTAGCAGACTGTGGCTCTATTTGCTCCGGATGGTGATAAGCAGCCAACCCCCACCTCTCTGCAGCCTGCCCTCTCGTCTTGCCTGCTCCCATGCGTCTCCTCATTATGCCATTTTAATTGAGACAGCATGTGCCCTGCACACCCTAAGGAGGAGGGAGCCATTGAGCCAAGACAGGCAGGTTGCTGAGGCCGGGACCAAGACAACGGAAACACAACACTGACAGACACCAAGGAATTAGTATTCCCTCTGCTGCCCCCATTCCCCCCACCACTGCCTTCAGCTCAGGGGCAGCGAACAATAAAGACAATCACCAACTTGAGACAGGATTATTACCACGGTGGGCAATGTCATTTGCTACTGAGTAGCGAGGCTTTCTATGTGATTTGTCCCACATGGAGGAGCACCCGGTGCTTGATTCAGTTTGTCCTGGAGGCAGTGAGGAGAGAGGTAGAGTCTGGGGATTTGCCCTTATCCACCCACCGGGGACATTGGAGGAGACAATAAGAGTAAAAAAGAAGGAACGGGGAGCTCTTATGTGCTGGAGATTGTGATGTGATAATGTTTCTTTTATGTCCCTTTATCGCAGCTAGCTCAGACTCCTTCACTTCTAGGTCACTGGTTTGAATCCACAGGGAGTTTGGTGGCCTGTGTGAAATCTACCTACTTACCGTAGGGTTTAATATAGCACTCATTACTATAGTGATGAGTTGGAGACTCACTATCCTGCATACCAGTGGATTGGTGCTCACTAATTTCTATCCCTTGGTGGCCATGGAAACTGCACTGCTGCCTTGACCCTTCAGTGCAATGCTGCAGCCCATTGGTGGGTGGCAGTGTGCGTGGGAAGGTTGCGCAGTTGTTCCCAGACTGTACCTGCCCTCTGGATGAACAGACCCCTTCAGGAGTTGTTGGTCTGGCACCTTATACTCTTCACACCAGTGATAATTGCAGTTATGAAGTGTTTGCTATTTAAAAAAATCAACATTAGTCACCAGGTTTTACATGGTGACCACAGATGTTTGTTATGGTAAGTAGATGGACAAAGCGGCAGTCTCTGAAGTGCTGCTGTGTGGCAACTGTTATTAGCTGATTTATAGAGCACTAACCGTGAGCAAGGTGCTCTGGAGACAGAAAATGTCCATTGTGACATAAAAACCTGTTTATCCATGAAATTCACCATTTTGCATAGGCTTGAGGAATCTGATTATTTCCCACAGGAAGTTCCTTCTTAGCTACCCTACTTTGCCACATGGCAGAATGTGACACTCATGCTTTGGGTTTCCCAATGTCTGAATACACAAAAAACCTGCCTGGGTCTGAGTGGGAAAACTGGAACACATTTGCTGACTGGGAGCCTTTTATGTGTATGTTTCGGCTCCATTTATTAATGAGGAAAGGAACACTTCTCTCACCCTCCTTTCTTTCTCCGCCACCCCCCATTTCTAAGCCAGGTGTAGACATGATTTATTACATTGTTTAGTCATTATTCTCAGTTACCCAATTATGTTTTTTAAAGTTAAAAATATAAGAACTTTGTTGTGGCAGCATCTGGGAATTCTGAAGCATCTGGAAAATGGTAAGGGAGGAGGGGGACAGAGGAAACTAAGAACAACAAAAGCGGCAGTTCCTTGTGTGCTACCTCTCAGCATTTCCAGCCACTGGATTTTAGTCAGAAAAACAGTAATGATCTTCTTCCCTTGGCCCTGCTCATTTTTTATGCTGGAGCCAGAAGCCGAGACTGCAGTGGGCTGATGTCTGAAGGGAGCTGGTGCATTTGGGAGTATTGTGGGGCCAATTGGTAGGAAGTGCTTGTTTAATAAAAGAGTCCTTGCTATTGCACTAAGACAGAATAATTGCTAGAGAGGTTTTAGCACAAGCTAGATAACACTCTGACACTCTCTGTGCAACATTTTCAAATACTAACACTTGTGTTAGTGGCTCTGCCACGTTGGGATTGGGGTCATAGTTTCCACAACCAAGTTTGGACAGGATGGTTGCTAGAAGGGTTCTAGTAATCTTGCCCCCGATTAGTGTGAACAGATATTTATTTCTTTAGTTTCATGCTAGCCACATTGTGCTAAAAATAGCCAATTAGCCTATTTTGATAACATGGATCTATCATGGTTCTTGTCATGCTGTAGTAGAATCCTTCTAGTTAAATCTTTCCCTAGGGGCTGGGAAGTCAACGAGGGTCTTTCTATTGACTTCATTGTGCTTTGGATCAGGCCCTAGGGCCTTCAACCTATTCCAAGGACTCCTGAATCCAAAAGTTAAACCTCTGTGCTGGGACTGGGGTGTGATCTGCCTCCACAGGGTGTATTGTCCAAATTTCAACACCTACACATTTTGATTCTACCTCTAAAGAAGCCAGCTGAGTTGGTAGGTTTCCATGTGCATCCTATTCTAATTGCAGCTGACATGTTCTCATTAGACGCAATGCTTCATTCACTATTACACAGAAAATACCTTGAGTTTCAGCTAGGAGTGTGGAGATTGAAAAGAAGGGGAAAGGTTTTGTTTTCTCTCCTGGGGAAATGTGGCTTGATATGTGGGAAGAGCTTTTTGTATTGAAGCTGTGCTGGGGATGGAAGTAATTGTCCCAAATGCATCCCTGGGAATTAGTGGCGTAACCCCAGGCTGAATTTGTCATATGCTGACTAGCAACCATAAAGATGTGAAGTCATCTGATGTAGCTGTTCTACACAGTATTTAATATTTAAAGATAACCATTAAAACTTAGAGATGAGCCAGAACCAAACCCCTGGATCTTAACTCCTCTGAACTTTGGGTGTTTGAAATCTAGATCAGCAACTGACATTTGTGGTTCTCGCTCAGCCACCTGTCTTAAAAATAAAGACCCTCTACTTGTATAACCCTATCAGAACATGCTTTTCTACAGAGCATTCAGGCAAGAGAGTGGCTGGAACGTCAGACTTGCACTGGGTAAGTGGTGTTTCAGCACAGACAATTTCCAGGACCATGCACGTTGAAGCACCCCTACTATGCTGCTCAGCTCTCAAGTAGTTAATTCTGGGATGCATGTTGCAAAGTCTAATGGATGAGGAAATACACATACAGCTTTAAAAAGGAACTGAGTTAATCAAAGACATGTTGGCAATATTAAATCAGTGTGGAGGCAAAAAATATTGGAACCAATTGGTAATTCTGGTGCATTTGCCTTTAATCTTCTCATTTTATACATTTTTAGCTCCCATTTTTCTGAAGTTCTTTGCCCATGTCATGTTTTTGCAGCTGTTTGTTTGTTGATGCAGCATTGATTTGCTTCTAGACATCCAGGAAAGTTCAGAGACTCAATGCCGGAACCCCGAGCTCTCCTCCTCCTCACCACCCCATTCATCTTCCTGATAGACTTCCCCCTCCCCTTCACATTTTATTTTCTCTTGCTCTCCCTCTCAGCTTGATAACAACCACTCCTAGAACTGTACCAAGTATTGGGATCCCTGCCTGCCCTGATTATACTGTTTCCGCTGCCTCCTCTGACAATGCTGCATTAGTTAGTGTCCAAACTCCTGGTGCTTTTTCATCTTAATAAATAGATGAAATGTGAGGCTGTAAGGGCTGGGGATCTGGTTCCCCGCTGATGTCAGGCTCTAACTAAATAGAGTCTTAGAATAACATCTTGGATGAGATGAAAATGTTTCTTTCAGATTCAATGTCCACCCCATTCCCCAGCTCTCTGCAGGCTCTCCTCCCCCTCCGACAACAGCCTTGTGAGTTGGAAATATCACCCCTGTTATCTGAAACACATGCACCTGTGGAGCCAAATGAAGCACCCAATTAAGAGAAAATAATGGTTGTTTCCTACCTTAATCACATCATTCCCTCTCCCCCCTAGAAGTGGGTAATTGATCAGCTACGTCAATACACACAGAGACCAGTGTCTTGGCTTGGAGCTTCTTTTCAATAGTAAATGGACTAAAACTAAATAAAAGGTCCCTAAATCATCCATATTAAAGCTTGGAGGAGCAGGCAGCGTGTGGTATCAGTGGCTTATAGCAAATAATTGTAATACCGCTGTCTTTTTGTAGCCTGGCTGCTGAATGTAAGAAGGGATCTGTGTTTCTTTTGAGTTAGCTATGGCAATGAATGGGTTGTGGGGAGCTACAGAAATCTCCTCAAACATTGTGTGTTGGAAACTTGACAATGGTACCTGTTTAAGGCCTGAGTTGCACTTAATGTTTTCTCCTGTAAGATTGGCTGGAGGAGGGAAGGCGGGGGGTATTTTAAGTAACAATTCACTTGCTCCTTTTCTCCCAGCTGCCAGCATGGATATATAAGAGCAGGGAGGACAAAGGGTGTTGGAAGAAAGGAGACAATATATTATTGTATACAGCAGCAGTGACCTCAGTCAGGAGCACACACTGTTTTGAGTGGCTGGGAAGTGCCAAGTTCAGGAGAGCAGAGGTGGTAGGTCACAGAGGTGACCTGATGGAGAAGGAGAGAGCCTAGAACACAAGGGAGTGAGGTGGGGCCTAGGTTACAACATTAGGCTGGTCAAAGAATTTCCGAAATGTTTCAGGGGAATGTGTTACTTTTTATGACATTTTCAATGGAAAAGGGTCAACATGAATGGTTTTGATTGTCTCCTTTCATGTTGACAGTGTCAAATGTTTAGTTTCAACTTTATCATTTCATTTTTACTTAAATATTAAATACAATATTTTATATTATATAATTTTTGAACATTATTGACACAAAATGTTTAGAGTTTCAGAATCTATTTTTTTCAGAATTTCTGTCAAAAATTTAGACTTTTTGACTTTTCGTTCTGATATGGAGCTAAAATGAATTTTGAACTGTTGGAATGTCACCAGCCAGCTCTACCACAACATAACTAGGTGAAATGATTGTAAAGGCGCTAATCTGTGTCTAGCTTTGTCGATACGTGATGTTTCCAGTTATGTTAGCTAACTCGAAACACCAAACTTGATTTGAAAAAGTGCCTTTTCCTAGTCAAGACAGGCCAAGGAGTTCATATTGGGGAGAGGAATGGAATCAATGACTCAGAAGGGAAAAGTGGTTTGGATAAAAAATATAGCTGCCTAGAATTATCTCCAAAAATTGAAATCACAGACATTACCTCAGGTTTCAAGAAGTTCACTATACCATCTTTTTAAAAATCCTATTGTCCCGGTAGCCTCTGTGCTTCCCTGTTCTGGGCAGGGTAGGTGGGGAGGGTGGTGGTGGTGGGGATAAAAACAGTGAGAAAGGCTGTTCTCATGCTATTTTCATCCAAGCTGAAACTTAGGAAGTAAGAGAAATCTTGCAAGAAAGGCTCTTCTAAAGAGACTTCCAAGCCAAAACCCCTTGAGTACTTACCTAATTCAAAATTAGGAGTGCTTATAATCACACATGAACTTCCAAAATGGTGCAGCTTCACCCTTTGTTCATCAGAATTGTCATCACACTCATCACACAACCCCATTTGTTTCCTCTACTCTGGATGGTCTTGTGGTTCAAGCATGAGACTGGAGGTAGGGTTTCAAAAGTACGTAAGGAGCACAATTCCCATTGACCCTAAAGTTCAGTGTTCTACTTTTGTCTCTGCTGCTCATTCATTGGACTACTGTGGGCAAGACACTTACCCGCACTGTGCCTCAGTTTCTCTTTCTGCAAAATGAGAATAATAATCCTGACCTACTTCAGAATGGTCGTCATGAGGCTAAAATAATTGATATTAGTGAATTTGCAATCTTGACCATAAGGCACTAGACAAGGGTAAACTACTATTACCTGCAGTGTGTTGAGAGGCCTCTACATTCTAACCTTTCAATAGATGATACAGCTCGCTAAGCATAAACATCTGCACGTGTTGAGCCAACAACCAATATTAATATAGGACCTGTGTGTAGTTGAGAGGACCAGCCAGAAAGCACCATACCACACACTAGGAAGAAGAGTGATTGTGAGAGACAATGAACTCTGCAAAATTCACCCAATACATATCACCAACAGAAGAACAAATGATCAGAGTTGCCTCCTGGGCAGGTTGCCCCCAAAACCCGATTCAATCAAATCCAGGGGCACAGACCATAGCTACCAGGATAACTGATACATTTCTCATTAGGCACAGGGACAGGAAATAGTTGGGAATGGGAGGACAACAGCTAATGTCAAATCTCACCCTCTTGTTAAACATATTTTAAATCTAGGAGATTTTATTTTCTCTCTATTTCCCTCCCAGGTACAATCCATATCCATTTATGTGTATTCATATAGATTTCATGAATGGTAAGAGTGGCAAACACTCTGACATATAACTGAAATTCATCCTAAGTATGCAATCCATGACTCCCATAAGGAATTTCTTACTCTTTCCACAATTACCTTATTACTCTAGTCAGAGCAGAAAAATCGTACTTTAAGGAATGTTAGCTCATCTTTTTTCTAAGTGTAAGCCCTAGGGGGATTCTTAGACTCAGGCATTTTCACTCAATTTGGTAATTCTCTACTAAAAGGGGTTTCTTTCGGGCGTCATTTATACAGACAAAAATGTTCATTATATTGGTTGTTGAGATAAGAGATAAAATATTACTTAGGAAACATATAGATTGCCATGATGGATCAGATCATTAAGAGTTTGCATCTCTACAGAGAAGCAATAACTCAGATGAAAAACACAGACATGCAGCATGTATGGATATTGTGATACCATTGTGACAAAATGCTTTTGTTCATCCACTCAAAATGTATGTGACGATACATAAAATAAATTTAAAATATTACCATATGGTCAATCTTTCAAATATTTAAAACATATGGCATGGGGCAATATATATTGGGTATAATATTTATGCCATTGGCAGTGCTCCATTACAGTAACTCAGGAACATGAAGCCTTCTGACAGTCCTCTGGGATTTGGAGTATCTAAGAAGATCAAGGGTAGACTTCAGGAGGACGGGGTTGTAATAATTGCCTAAAAGCATCTGATGGACATGAAGTCCAAGGAGGGAGAGGGATTGCCTCAGGGGTTTAGCTAAGAGTAATTCAGTAAAGGTAAATTAAGGCTGAATGCCAGAAAAAAAAAAAAACCTTATTGATGATTCCTGTCAAACTGTGGATTGGTCTCCCAAGGGAAATGTTCATCGACCCATCATGTGAGATAATTAAAACTCTACTGGGAAAGGGGAACAATCCAGCATCAGCCTCAGAGTTGGACTAGAGAAGGTCTAAGAGGTCTTTCTCCGTCTCTGATCTGTATGATTCACCAGGATACAGAAGAGATTAGGGACTCTCTTGAAGAGATGTTTTATATTCCCAGGTCTTGTCAGCTCAGCTCAGGTCACTGATATTCAGAACCCAGAGGTAGGTAGGAAACAGATCCCTAAAATTTCCAAGATAATTAAGCTTCAGTATAGACTGCCTGCCAGGCCTCTGCTATGTAGTTCAGTCCAGATCTAAAGAGGTAATAACTTTTCATAGGCTGTCTTCACAAGGGGTCTACTCATACTACCTTCCCCTGTATTCATAACAAACAAAGGGGAAGGGGCAGGTGAGAGAAGGAAAAGAAATAGGGGAAGGAAGGAAGGAACAAAACAGGAGGGAAATGAGAGCTAAGCACTAATTAGGAGTTTTGGGGAAATCTAAAATAAGACGTCTGGGCTGGTCAAACCCAAATTTGACTGACTTTTCCTTTCCTATACCCATATCATTCTTCATACATAAAATGTTTCCCCCCCTCATGAACAACCCTTTCCAGTAACAAACCAATATGTACAGGTGTAATCTTTACGGATAACCCTACCATAACCAATCTGAAACTACAACCCAAATGCTTTTAAGCATTGCAGCAAGCCTAAAATATCGAACCAGTGCAAGCAGACAGGTGCGCATGAGCAACCTTGGTTACAGTCGGGGTGGCAGGTTTGTATAATTTTTGGTGGTGCCCAGAATGGGTCCAAGTCTGCCCCCGCTCCCCACCCCCACCTTGTAAGCCAATACATATTTTTTAAAATAATGTAAAAAATGGACTGGAAACAGTAAGCATTTAACAGTTTCCCTATATTGTGCAATATCACTATCATGAGAAAAATGTATTTAACTAAGAATATCAGCTTTATTAATGCTCTTTTGAATACGGAAACAACCAAGCACTCTTGGATCAATAACCCTCAAAAGCAAATACTTTCTAAAATTAAAACAAAATGGAGCCCCTTCTTTTGCGACGTTCTTCAGGAGGCAGCAAACGCTTTTCGTCATTGTTCAGTGGGGGAGGGGGCTGCCCCTTGCCCAGTGTGGGGCAGGAGTGGTGACTGCGGGTGGGGGGGGGCAGGGTGTCATGACACTCACCGAAGCCCCAGCAGCTCAGGTCCAGGAAGCCTCCTTGCCTCCATTTGGTGGGTGCTGGGGGGGCGAGGAGCTGCCATAATATGTGCGCCTCCTCCCCTGTTGTTGCCCCTCACCGTAGCCTCACTGGGGGTGGGGGATGGCCCTGCCCCTTGCCAAGTGAGGGGAGGAGTGGTGACTGGGGGGGGCAGGGTGTCACGAGTCCGACACTCACCTAAGCCCCAGCTGCTCAGGTCCAGACTCCAGGAAGCCCCCTTGGAGTCGGAGTCATTCCCCGGTGGGTGTCGGGGGAGGGGAGCTGCATCACGTGTGCCCCTTCTCCCTTCACAGGCGCAGCAGCCACCTCAGCCTGCTGCTGGCGCCGCTCCCTTTGTTGTAGCCAGCAGTGGCAGCGGCCGGTGAGGGAGCGCGGAGCGGCAGGCTAGCCGCCCGCTGCCCAGGTAGGGATGCTCCGGGGGAGGCACGTGGGGGCAGCAGGCGGGGCCAGGAGAGAGACCTGGCCATGAACATTGGTGGAGCCGGGCCCCTGGGCCCTGAATATTGCTGGAGCACGGGCACCACGGGCCCATATAACTCACCACCCCTGGTTAGAGTAAACTAGTACGCACAGCTCTGGGCTCGTGAGTAACCCTACCAAAACAAACCAGCGAGGAAACAGATTTTGGGAAGAGAGTGGATTTCAGTTTCCCTATGTCAATCTGGGGGATTATAAAAGGGCAGTGAAGAAAAGATTTTCAAAAATATAAAATTGACCCATGCAGTGTTCCTTTCACAGCAGATATAGGGAAAAGAGTGACCCTGAATTAGAGGAGATTTATTTCTAATATCATCTCTGTAATCCAGTTTAAGCAGCAGGGGCCCAGAGTGGAATTTCCCCTTTCACACCACTAGAATTGTTTGTTCTTGGCTTCTGAATACCAGAGCTAATGGATCTGTCTCATCTGTGCAGAATTCAGGTACAATGCTTCTGGCAAAAGGCTTCCATTCCTCTGCAAAGGAAGAAGGCACAAGAAATAACTGTGATTTATTTTTCTTAGGAACGCAAAGTGCAAATAATAATTGTAGTGCATTGTGCAAATAGCAGAACAAACAAAATCCTCAACTTGATAGGAGTATGGGTTGTTGTAACTAGAAAAAAAAATGATCAAAAACATGTCACACAGGAAAAGGGTTTCCATTCACAAAGAAATCATTATGGTTAATTTAATTCATTGTAGCGTTTAATATAGAAAAGCTTTTCTACAGAGACTGGGAAAAAAGCCAACATTTATATATAAATGGGTTTTATTTTAAAAGCTAATGCAGTGGGCAGGATGCTTTAGGGTTATTTTCTCTCTCTCTTTCTTTCAGCACATATGCAAAGCTGGTATTGTGTCCAAAAAAACAAGGAATTTACTGCTATCTAAAGTTTACAAATTGCTTTTTTTTTTCAAAAGCACAATTTCATATTCCTTAGAAATGTAAATGATGTGGGGGTTTTTCATCTCCTCATTTTCCTTTCTTTCTATTTTTTTTAAGTTTTTTATGTTAGTATCCAAGTCACTGATTTGCAGAATGGGCTGTAAATATCCACCCACTGTAATCAGCATAGACGCTGGCCGCCATTCATGTGAAAGCTTGATAGTACCAGCTCTTATTGAGAGATGAATTTTCAGAAATGGCTAAAATGCTGTTAATCTGGGAATATTTCTATAGTGCATTGGAGAAGGGCATTCGCCGTTACAGAGTTATGATAGGAATGGACTGAATTTGTGCAAGAGACAGATGGTTAGTGAATAACTGGCCTGATCAAATACCTTCAGCCATAAAATTACAGGGGAAGGAAACATATGGCATTACCCACTTGATGCCTTTCAATGTGTGGGTTGGGCAGTTAGCCGCCAGTCCTGCAAACACTTAGGCATATGCTTACTCTTCCTCATTTGAGTAGTCCCATTGACTCATGTGCATGACGTTAAGCAAATGTTTGCAGGATCAGGGCCATACTAAAATGGCTCCATTCATCAAAAGGTAGAGCATGTGAATGCTTCTTCCATGCACTGCCCATCACCAATAGACCTCAATCCTGCCCTGGTGGGAGATGACCTCTTGAGCTGATAGGAGCCGGCTTCTTGGCCTGACTGCTCAGACTGCCAATAAGTAACCAATTAGTCCCAACCGTGACGGTGCTTTTTGTGACAGGGACACCAGTGGAACCCGGAATTGGGCTAAAAACCCTCAACTTTTTTCACAAGATAAGTAGTTCTTGTTTCCCTTTCCCCAGATGCCGAGTGTCACATCACAACAGACTGTTACCAACAGGGGCATTTCAGCCCTTGAGTGTCTCCAGCAGCACTGCCTCTGCTGTCAGATGTAGAACAGGAAGTGGCCCTGTTACCAATAACATCCCTCCCTTTCCTAGCACCTTCCATTAGAGGTCTCAATGTGATTTACAGTCATTAGTGAATTAAGCCTCACATGATCTCGATGAGATAGGGAAGTGTTACGATCTCTATTTCACAAAGGGGGATGGGGAAACTGAAGGGCAGAGAGGTTAACTGGCTTGACCAAAGTCACCCAGGGAAATTGGGGAAGAGCTCCAAGTACAACCCAGGTCACTCCCAGAAAACTTTCATTTAAACGAAATCATAAAATCATTTTACATGACTAATCACATGTTTGCAAAATGCTAGCTTCTATTAAAGCACTCCCTGGGCTTCCTAACCCTGAAATTGCATACATAACCTTCTGTGTTGCTTGGGGCGTTGTTCTGATTTTATTAGCCAGCAAAATGATTCTCCTCATTTTGAAGAATCTGCATAATGCTGGTGGAGATTGTTGATGGAATTTAATATTCACCATCTCACTGACTGGAGCACATATTCTATGGGCCCAGGCTTGCTTCTGCTGAAATCAATAGGAGCTTTGCCATTAACTTCAAAGGAAGCAGGCTAGCGCCCTATATCAAAGTAAACGTACCACAAGGTTTAGAAAGTGTTTTGGAAGTGCTGCATGTTACCGGGATCCTGATTTAACATCCCCATGTTCTGGGGCAGTTTGGGTCCAGGGTTCCTGTTCAGACCCACATCTCACTATTTCAGTAACTTTTTGTGGGGTTAGCTTCAGTACAACGGGTATTTGTCTTTCTAGTTGTACCAAGATTCACATACATCCTGTTTTGTGATTAATGTTCTCTCTCCTCCACATATTTCTCTTAGATGTTTGTTTTAGGGATGGGCAAGTGAGTGGGGAATAAAAAGAACAAACCTGAACCTTCACCCAACCTTGAAGTGGGTGGTTTTGAAGAGTTTGAATAACTCTTTGATCCATGTAATTGTGCACTTTTTGATTCATGAGCATATCCTGCAACTGTCTGGATCCGGAAGTTCGGAAATGCCACGGCCTTGTCTACACAAGGAAACCCTCCGTTAACATTTCCCACTGTTCAACCTCCCTGGTGGAAGCAACAATGGGAGAGCTAGTGTACACGAAGCACTGGAAGCTGTTGGCATTTTAAGCATGATGTCATGTAGACCTGCTTTGAGCAAAAGGTAGAACACCTGATGCTTACAACTCTAACGGTCACTAGCTCTCCCATGATTGCTATCACTACTGGAGCTGAACCAGTGGTGGAATTAGTGGAAATTATAGCAAAAAGATCTTGATGTGGACAGCTCATAATCAGACTGTTCTTCCAGTATTTCCATCCCAGTCAGAAGCAGGAAGAACCAGAAATCTCCTGGAAAACTTGTTCTTTTGAGTTCTCTAGCCAAACTTTGCAGATCTAAGAGATTCAGATACTTTGTGTTAACACTGTCTGAGCTGTGTGTAGGTCCAAGACGGGAACAGTAAGAGAAGCCGCCAATTAGGATTAGGGTGAACTGGGCCAAGTTTGCAAGTGGAAGGAGAGGAATGGAAAAACAAAGGTACTGGTGGTGCTGCAGGTCAGCAGTGAGGTTCATTGGCGGAGCTGCATGTAATGAGAACATGAGTGGATTAGCAGGAGGGGCTGTGATCCTGGCCTCAGGGGCATGACAGAGCTGTGCATGTGTGGTAGATGTGAATGTCTCCCGCTCTCACACTCTAACCACCACTAGCTAGTGCTATCAGTTACCAGTCTCATTTGCATGACCACTGTAATTTTGCAAATACATCCAAACCATTTAAAGAATGTGGGGAAGGGAGGGGAGAAGAAACACACACACACACACTCATCTCATCTCATCAATAAATGCCTGAGACTAAAATCTCTTGAAAATGTTGGTGAAAGGCCAAAGAGCAGCCCAGAAGCAGATAGCCCATATCTCAGGCCAGCCCTGGGCCCAGTGTGTGTGCTGTGCACTGCAGCACAGAAAGCCCTGAGATTTGAGTTCCCTGAGCGCCTGGAGGTTTGCCAAATCACTGGTCACATCTCCAGCTTTAAATTTCATTGTGATTTGTTTAGAAGAACCTGTCAGTGGCTGGCAGGTTTCCCACCGCTGATGAAAGGAGTTAAGGATGTCTGAGTCTCACAAGGTGATACAGCCATTAAAGCATCACGACAGACTCCGCACAGAGGCTCTAAACACATGGAGAGATTGGCAGCTCTGGTGCCTCAAACTAAACAAGAAATGCAAAATAAACTAAAAAGTGTGTGTGTGTGTGTGTGTGTATGCCTGTGTGTGCACGCTCGTGCATTCTCTCTAGGCTCACTTCCTATGAGAGCTCGGAACTTGAAGTAAGATGTAAGCAAACAGAAAGAGGGCGAGCCTGCGTTCTCAATCCTGCTGATGAATGATAAAAGGCCATTCACAGACACTCTTTATTCCCTTTAAAATAAATTTTGTGCTGTTGAAAGGCAGATTGACAGCTCCAGAGACTGAAGCCCTCTATTTATCCACGGGACAGGTACAGTGCAGGCAAGGGTAGTGTACACTTCCCTCCACACACCCAGCTGTTACAATAAATAGTTTCCCATTCAGGGATGCAATAGTATGATTATGTCTAGGAACTTAGAGGACTCTTTCAGGAAGTGCTTGATGAGAGAGAACAGTATACATGGAGGAAGGAGGAACGCCTGAATGTTGCACTGGCTTGGCTCTCTCTCTATTGTTGCACACAAAACACCGCTAGTGGTGTGTCTCAGGCCTGTGCTGACGGGCCCTCACCATGAGTTGGCGTCCAAAATTAGTCTCCACAGCCCATCCTGTTCTTGGCCTCTCTACTGAGACTGCCAACCAAGGGAAGAATTAATGCCACCCGTGACCAGGGCCGCCCAGAGGATTCAGGGGGCCTGGGCAAAGCAATTTCGGGGGCCCCTTCCATAAAAAAAAGTTGCAATACTATAGAATACTATATTCTCGTGGGTGCCCCTGCGGGGCCCAGGGCCTGGGGCAAATTGCCCCACTTGCCCCCCCCTCCCCGGGCGGCCCTGCCCGTGACGGTTTTGTTTGATGATGTGGATGCCCAGCCATTAGAATAAGGACTGAGTACAACCACCTCATTTCGTATGGGCCACTGAGCTATTGGGACTAGTTGCTGAATGGGAACAAATGTAGAAAATTTGGGGAAACTGCAGTGCTGCCAACCTCCGGCATTCAAAAATGATGAGGCTGGTTTCAGAAATCATCAGATTGTTAACAATGTAAATGATGGGTTCTTTTTATTTGTCGTCTGGTCTCTGAGCGTTTAGGATGCACTTGGGTCATATTCCAGGCTTTTATTTGCAACCATGAAGCCCGGAAACTTAATTTAAAAAGAAAAGAAGCTCAGATTCTTGTATAATTATTTTCTTCCAGTAATTGAAGCTTTCAGAAAAACACCAAATCTTGCGAGGACTGGAAACCCTGAGTTATCACTTCTCACCAAACTGCTTTCCAAAAATTCCCAGGTGAAGCAGTGGGAAACTACTGGAAAATCATTATGGAACATGTGTCACCAGTGTACTCAAAGCTATATGAATACAGAGATAGGGATGATTCTCATGAAATGCCCATAATGCACTTGGTCAATTGGGTAATACTATCTCATTGGTGTTCATTATCCTTACCCCAGCTGGTAACTGGTGTAAGCAGGAGAGCTGAGAGCCCATGTCATTGCCAGTAACTAATGTCACTGCAGGTGATATTCTTTATTTATATGTCTAAATGCTTATATGAGTCTCATTAAATTGTAGGTTTCAACAATATCCTGCAGCAGTGAATTAGTTACATGTTGTTTAAACGAACGTGTCCTTTATCCATTTACACTGTTTCTTTTTAATTTCATTGAGTGCTCCCTTGTTATTGAGATAGATGAAGGGTAAACTGGAGTCTGACGGGCATTCTCTACATCATTCATCTTTTATACCTGTATCATATTTCCTCTTACTCTTCTCCTTTCTCCAGTAGGAGTCCTAGCTCTCTTATTCTCTTCTCTTTTGGTGATATGCACCCCCCCACACACACACACACACCACAAGCCTCCAAGATTCCTTCTGGGGCAGCTTTATTGCTGAGTATATGAATTGAACCCATAGATTGTCAACCTGCTGAAATAAAAAAATGTAGGCTGGGATTTTCAAAGGAGACTAAAGGAGTTAAGCTCTAGGTAAGAGGTTTTACCTGCAAGATGCTCTAGATTAGCAATGATGCCTGGCAGGGGAGTGGACGGCTGTGGGTCTCCTTCCTAATAGTAAGCACGGGGAGCCACTAAGGGTGAGAGGGGTGGCATGGGTGGGACAGGTTATAGAGAGGGTGGATATCTCCTTAGAACAGTTGTTCTCACCATATTTTTCCCATGATGGTTCAGATGCTGGATCTGAATTTGGACTTGGCTGCTGTCAGCATCTGAATAAATTACTCACACCTTCTTGTCAACTGTTGGAAACGGGCCATCCTTATTATCACTACAAAGGTTTTTTTTTCTCCTGCTGATAATAACCCACCTTAACTGATTACTCTCGTTATAGTTGGTATGGCAACACCCATTTTTTCATGTCTTTTGTGTATATATATCTTCCTACTGTATTTTCTACTACATGCATCCGATGAAGTGGGTTTTAGCCCACGAAAGCTTATGCTCAAATAAATTTGTTAGTCTCTACGGTGCCACATCGTTCGTTTTGCTGATACAGACTAACACGGCTACCACTCTGAAACCAATCCTCACATTGCAATTCGGGCAGCATCTGGTTCTGGATCTGGAGCCCATCTCAGGTTATGTGCAACCATCACCAGAAACTTTGCAGCCATGGTGAGAAGATGCAGGGTCAAGTGTCTGCATTATCCAGTGACCCAAACTGAGGCACTACAAGTCCCTGTTTAATCTGAGCCTCGAGACATGCTTCCCAAGCCTCCCACAGAGCAATCGTCTTCTGTGATGAAAGACAGTCAGGAGGCACAGGGTAAGGAGTTGAGAAAGATGCAGGGGAGACAGAGTCAAAGGTCCTCTACAGAAGCAACCCTGGTTCCCATCCTCCTCCTACAGTCTGGGCCGGTTCCATTTGCTCTAATCCCATCCTGGGGCAGCTAATAAAGAGTGAATTATATGGCTGAAGTGCCATGCTATGCAAAGAGGGAGCATTACTCAGACATTCCTACTTTCTCCTCCCAGGAGCCATAATTAATAAAATTGAAGGAAATTGAACAACAATGAGAAAAAACAAACAAACAGCCCAGACTTTATCATGTGACAAAGTGTATGTATGTGGGGGAGGGGTCCAGTAGTCTAGAGAGCACTGGAGGTAATTGCAGTCATAGGGCGAGAGGCTAAAACAGCATGAAATGAATCAGTTTAACAGATATTAAATTTGCAGGCTTAGGGCAACAAGATTCCATTCAGGTTATTTGCATTAATCAGGTCAGGGAAGAGTTTCTTTTTTTTGTCTGGAGAAAGTGTCGGCCTTTATTTGTTTCTCATGTGAAAATACGACAATGGATAAACACAACATGGAAATGGGCTGTTCGGTCGTGACGCATCTCACATTCAAGGGAGGGTCTGAAGAGCCTTCTGCATTAACTGCCTTAGCATTGCTGGCACCAGTTTATAGCTATCTGGGACAGGCTTAAGGAGACAGCGTTCCCACTCCCCGTACCCCTGTTGTCCAAGGACTAGGAAGGACAGTTTCAAAGAAGGAAGGACCCATTACCATTACAAAACCAGAGGAGTGCTTGACTTCAGCCAGCATCACCCATCAGCAGGCTAGGCCGCTGTGTCAGGCAGTCAAAGAGAAGCCATCCACCTCTCAGACCCAAGCCACACCAGAACTCAATGGGAACCCAAAAAGTAAAATAGTTTCCTAACCAAACAGGTGTTCAAATAGGAAAGCAGCTAGCAGCTTCCATGCTGAACTGGGGATACCTAGAACCCTATGTGTGCCACAGTAGTTAGTCTTGTAATGCTTGCAGAGCAGGTGCTAGCTCATGCCAAAGCCCTAGGCCTCACTGAACACTGACAAACACATTGCTGGAAACCAGGCTGGCTCACCTCTTTGTTAGTATTGTTAAAACAGGTATTAGATTTACGAATGTGTTTAGTGTTTAGATTTTGTGAAATGCTTGTAAGTTGCTGCATGCATTAATCTCACTTATAACATGATCGTATCCCATGTTATAAGGTAATATTTAAGTGTTTGCTCTGTACTTGTGTATGTCATCAACCAGGATAGAAGCATTTCCATGTGTGAAATACTAGTTTACCCTCTCCAACCACAGAAGGCCTATTGACACCAGACAAGCCATTGTGAAACATCTGTGGACAAAATACTTTGTGGATTGCTCCCCCCCCCCCCACACCTATGAAGAAGAGATATGCACAAGCACTTGCCCCATCAGCTTGAACTTTGAGGGAAGGCAATAAAAATCCTTGTCAAGAACAAATTGTTATCTCTATGCTGCTTGAACTCTGAGGGGCGCAGATCTCTAAGCATAAGCAAGGGATCCCCAGCTGTTTGGCTGGGATATATGGAGCTCACACATTACAGCAGGTTGTATTGCTTTTTGAAACTTTAGACTGTAACTTATTTGTGTGTGTATAAGCTTACCTTCTTTAACCTTGTAAATAACTCCTCTCTTTTTCTTAGTTAATAAATCTTTAGATAGTTTATGATAAGATTGGCTAGAAGCATTGTCTTTAGTGTAGGATTTAAGGTGCAATTGACCTGAGGTAAGTGACTGGTACTTTGGGACTGGGAGTAACCTGAATATTGTTGTGATTTTTAGTGTAAGGGACCATTTGTCACAAAGGCAAGCTTGCCTGGGTGGCAAGATAGATAGGAGTATCAAGGGGACTGTCTGTGGCTCTATGTTAAGGCTGATTGAGGAGTTCACACTTGATTCTTGGGTGAAATCTAAGTACAGAACTCAAAACCAGTTGGGGTTTGTGCCCTGTTTCTTCACAGTCTGCCCAGAGGCTAGCACTCATGCTTGCGAGCCACTCCAGACAGCTTGAGAAGCCTCACAAACACACACTCATAATCAAGTAAATCTCCTTCACTGTCCAGAGGATTTCAAATGGAGGCTCTTATGGGTAGGGTAAAGGTATCCAGAGAGCCCGCACTCCCAGGGGGCTCTGTCTGATGATAAAGAGACAAAAGATAATCATTTTAATGATAATACAGCAAGGAAATTGAAAAAGACCTCTGCACCAGTTTGAGATTGGCTATAGTGTATTATGAGTCTGAACTGCAGTTTGTGTCCAGTCTAGAATGTAAGGGGCTTGGAGCAGGGGCTGTTTTCTTCTATAAATTGTACAGCCCTGGACACATGGATAGCGATCAGCAGGTAACAGCAGTAATAATAATACAGCTTGCTTTCTCGATGAGTGGGAAGCAGTTGTGATTACACATGTGCGCTTCTGCCATCCCCGGTGGCATGTTTCAAGAGTTCTGTTTTCTCAATCAATTCTAATGTGCATGGCAGCCTCTTCTCAGACCAGTTCATTCCCAGGGGTCCCCAAGGTTATGAGAGAGGCTTCATTTTCTAACAGTGCCCAGGGAAACTCAGTTGACTGGGTTGGAGTTTCATGAAGTTCTCCCCAGTGGAGTGTTCCATTACGATAGTGAATACCAGGAGTGTTCCTGCCTCCTTGAAACTAAAAATCAGACACAGGATTAAAATGGGATTTCCCCCCCAACTTTTCTACAATTAGGATTTGTTCAATGGAGGTGTTCCTCTACCCCCTCTTTCCTAGCAGGGAAAAGCAATTAATTGGATACACTCTCCTGCCTACTGGGCAGTTCTGGCAGGGTTCCTGGTTAACCATTCCAGATCCCTACAATAGAGTCTAGAAGCTGAACTCAGATCCTTATTTCTGGGAGTGAGGGGCAAATAGTGTTCTCTGAGCCACTTATGCGCCCGTCTGGTGATGTGTTCCAAGCTATACAGAATAATAGAAATTAGAAAAGGAAAATCCCTGTTACGTCACATCCAGTCCAGGATCCTTCCTTACTGTCTGTTTCCCAGGGGCTTGTTCAAAAATCTTCAGAAGATCCACATAATGTATCCAAAGCTACTGATCTAAAGTGCATGATCTTCCAAGTCCTTCCTTTCTTCTTTCACCCTCCAGGTCAAAGTGCCATCCTGAGAGACAGCTCTCTTCCCAAATTACTGACCTACAGAAGTGTCAATAGCAATCCCTCCATCTCTCTCTAGAAGAGAAGAGACATCAAGGCTTTAACCCCGCCAGCTAGCATGCTGGGTGCATTGGAAGAATATTACAGTGTAAGAAATGTTACAGGCAATATAGTAATGATTCAAGAGAGGCCCATGTGGGGTGGAGGGATAGAGCTACCAAAGAGAGGCTGGCAAATCACAGAAGGATGCAGAATTCATCCCAAGGGCTGGCATGTAACTTGTGGACAAAGTCAGCAGAGCTGCTTCTTCTTAACTAACCTACGATACATTTTCCAGTGACTGCTAGGCAGTTAGGCTCTGGTGCTTTTTTTACTTTTTATGTTAAAGGAAATGCTTCCACTAGTTGTTCAGTGAATACGAGTCAGGAAAAGATTATATGTGTGTGTACATGCATATTGCTATCTGCGTATGTGGATGGAAGTATATTTGATTTCTGTGAGCCAGATTCACTCCAAGTTTAACGCCACTGTCTGCATCAAGAATATACTAGGGATGTGTGTGTGTGTGTGTGTGTGTGTGTGTGTGTGAGAGAGAGAGAGAGAGAGAGAGAGAGAGAGAGAACACGTTTGTGTGTGCCTGCATGCTCATATCCACATTGCTTCATGAGCTTATATAAAATTGCTATCTACCCTGGGGGATACATTCTGGAAAATTCAGAAATCAGTTCATGAGTGGTGTGGATCTGAGAGTCATAAAGGGGAACTGAGTGGTCTGGCATCTGCATCAAAAGCAAAAGGGCACTCCTATGCACTAAGATGTACTATGCCCTTGATGGCAGGGAGGATAATTTATTATAAATCATGCAAAGGTCCCCTTTGAAGTACTACTGTAAATAGTTCTAAGCAATCCATTAACCCTTCAGTTCACACGCCATTTTGATCACGAGTGAAAATGAATGTTGTGGGTCCACTGCAGAAGCTCCATTTCTTTACACTGAAGAACCCCACAATTTGGCATCCTCAGCCATTTCTGCTCAAGAGTGTCAGGACTGCAGCAGCAAGAGAAGCAGTGTGTCAAGAGTGAGGTTTGTCTGCAGAGCTGCGTGTGGGGAAGCCCAGGACTGGGAGTGCTGGAGGTCAGGAGTGAGGTACATTGGCAGAACTGGGTGATGGATCAAATTCACATGGAACCTACAATTCCTCATTTCAAGCCAATGCTGTTTGCTCATCACTCCAATTAACAGCAGATTTACCCAAATTCCTTTGTTAAAACAAAAGTAGGATAACAGGGAGAAAAGGAATCAACTGCCTCTGGCTGCAATGGATGGCGAGAGAAGCCAGAACTCAGGTGTTTCAAAGTGACAGGAGTCACTGGGTATTATTTCTAATGCTGATACGTATGCTGTTCTGCTGGCATGACTGCCCGCAGGCGAGGAAAAGTAATCCTGGACCTGCTGTCTGATCCTCTGATGGCAGCAGTGGGAACTGGACTGTGGGCTTGATGCTGTGACATTGACTATAGTGGGCACAGGATCAGGCAGTGTGTGTGGAAAGCGATTCTTTGCCATTGATTGTTTCACTGAGTGCTTCAACAGACCGATCATTTGCTGTCTTACTTGCCTCTCTGGTTTGAGTGGCCTGGAATGGGTTTCCCATGTGCTTTTGTGTCTTTCATTTCCACTGGTCTGTGAAACTGACAGAAGTGTTCCCCAGCCCTTAACTGATGGGGCCCTGCCGAGCGATCTTGGGTGGGGAGGAGGCTGGCAAGACATTTCAGGGAAGTAGTTGATGTGGGGTAAAGAATAACCGAAGGAGATAGGAATGCAGCATTCCAGCATGAGTTCCTCAGTCTTTAGGGGATGGGGCTCCTTCTCCCTCCTCAGCAATCCCACTGGTGGCTGTGCTCTCGGGAGGGTGGGTCATATTCCTGCCATCCTGTTGCAGTTCTCACCTGCCATTTGGCAGATATTGCTTAGCAGGGGGTGTAAAGATGATCAGACATGGAGATCTATGTCAGATAATAGCGCCCGCTCCTAACCAATGCTCCACACCCTCTGTGCTCAGCATATGTGCCTGGAGCTCCAGAGTCCTGGGTTTCTCCTGTGAGTACATGCACAAAAAGGGTTTCCTGCCTCTGCTTCTCCAGCAGATCAGCAGATCAGGAGGCCCTCACCTCGCACAGGCCTGCCACTTGCCTTCATCCTGTGGAAACAAGAGGTACCAGGGAGCTCTCAGACGGCTTTCCCACAGCTCTGTTAGGCCTGGTCTACACTACGGGATTAATTCGAATTTAGCAGCGTTAATCCGAATTAACCCTTCACCCGTCCACACTACAGAGCCAGTTAATTCGAATTAAAGGGCCCTTTAAATCGATTTCTGTACTCCACCTCGACGAACGGAGTAGAGCCTAAATCGATTTTGTTAATTCGAATTAGGGTTAGTGTGGCCGCACACCACCGAATTACTGTGTTTAAGTTAATGGGGTAGTGTGGCCGCACACCACCGAATTAATGTGGTTAAAAACCGAATTAAGGTGCTTAGTGTGGCCGCGCACAATCGAATTTATACAACCTGTTTCCCAAATTCGAATTATCTAAATTCGGATTAATCCTGTAGTGTAGACATACCCTTAGACTAAGAGCTGCTAAGGAAAGAGATACTGCTGGACCCAGAGCTCTGCCTCTGAGGGGGAAAGAGGGAGAAGCTAAAAAAGGCAGATACCTGAATACACCTTATTTATGTTCTACAGTAGAATCTACTCCACTGCTGTGTATCAGTGGCTTCTGCGGCACATCCCATATTACTGCACTCTCTTTAGAAGGGGTATTTGTTAAACAACAATCTGTAATGAGACTGGGAAGGTGGAGTGGTTGTGCCCTGTGGTAATGTACTTACTTTGTACTTCTGGATACCTAGCATCAAAACTTAATTTAGGTCACTAGTGAAACAAGTTGGATCTCTTGCTAGTCCCCCATTTGAACATAACAACAAATCACCGTGTAATTAGGCACCGCTGACTCATAAAAGTCCCAGGACCAAACTAGCAGAGATGCTGCAGGTTAGGACTGAGTTTCATGAAGGGAGTGGTGTGGTGGCTCCAGAATTAACCAGCGGCAGTGGTGCAGGTCAGGTTTGAAGTGCACTGGCACTTGAACTGTGTCAGGATATTTTTCATTGCCTGCCACAATAAGGTATGTCAAGCCACAGAAATCTGCATAAGATTTATAAAATAAATTAAAAGCAAACTCCTTTATTAGCAGTGCTTACCAACTGTCGAGTAGTGTATGGGAGACAGACACTTCCAGCAGAAGTTTCATGTTACTTGTACTGTCATTTCAGTCACTGCACTGACAGGTTGTTTATTTGCTACAACTTGACTATAACATTCCCTGGTTTTAGTGGCCTGGACTGTGTTCCCTGTTGGCAAATGCCACTCATCATTTCTACTCTTCTGTGAAACCGAGGGGAATGGTCCCCAACACATCAGAAACAGTCAGCTCCCTGGAGACAGAGCCCTCCACTGCCGTCCAGAGCAGAGCTGCATGTAGGAGCCCCACCAATTCAGGTGCATGGGCAGTGAGCTCTGGAGAATGGTTTCTAGTAGGGCTCAGGCAACCTCTTTCTTACCAGGGGTGGCTGGTAAGAAACAAGTTGCGGTGCTGAGATTTTCATCAATGTATTGGTTACCCAGAGCACTGGATAGGCGCATACAGAGGTTTAAATAAATCTAAATAAATAAATTAACCCTCTGCCTGGTCAGAGAATAAATAGTAATATATAGCGCCTGTTTAATATAGCACTTTTGTAACACGCTGGCCAAGTGTGTATGTATGTCTCCCTCTAGTGGTGGGTATCTATGCAAGATAAAAGGCTGTTATGCGTATTAACAAATGGAGTTATTCCTCCAACTAAAATGGGAGAGAGTCCTGTACTTTTGGAGATGAGGCTCCTGGTTCTGTCTGTAGACCTCAAAGCAGTTCACAAAAAGGGTAAACATTATGCTTATACATGGAGAAACTGAGATACAAAAAATATATGAAGTGACTTGCTCAAGATCAGCGTAGAAGAACCAGGTGAGAACCCAGGAGTTGTGACTCCCCCCTCATACCCTACTCACCAAACTATACTGTCTCATATTGTGCCATTCATGTCTGTAGAAAAGAAATACAATAGAGTAGTCTATTGTAATTGATGGGGCAGGATGTTCATTTTTTTTTCTTTAAAAAAATTATAATAATTGTAGAAATCTGCAATTATTATCATCGACATCAGCATAATTTTAATGCAAAAATTTAGACACTTGCCACACTGAAAGCATCATCTTTACATCTTAAATCAAAGAGCATAAATTACTGGTCCCCCAAAGGAAATCTGCACATTTATAAACCTACACATCTTAAACTATGATGTGATGCTGATCTCGGTTACACCAGTGGAAATCAGGAGCAACTCTACTGAAGTAAGCATAAACCCGTGTCAGTGAGATCAGAATCTGTCTCTCATGTCTCATCAGAGGGCACTGCTGACTGCTGATTCTCCATGTTGCCGTGTTTCTCCTTCTTTGCCCTCCCACTTCTCAGAAACTTCTTAGCTCAAAGTCCTGCTGCTGCTGTCTAACTCCTAGAAGTGCTGCAATCTTTCTCTCTCGAACTCCCTCTACTGTTTTGCAAGTATTCATGCCCTACTGATTCTTGGTCCTCAGCTATCACTCAACACAGAACAAAGCTAAGATAACTCAAAAGGTATAAGCTATGAATCGTACAGTTTGCTATGCAGCCCTAAGTGCACAGTATAAAAGGTTTCAGAGTGGTAGCCATGTTAGTCTGTATCAGCAAAAAGAATGAGGAGTACTTGTGGCACCTTAGAGACTAACAAATGTATTTGGGCATAAGCTTTTGTGGTCTAAAACCCACTTCATTGGATGCAGTGGGTTTTAGCCCATGAAAGTTTATGCACAAATAAATTTGTTAGTCTCTAAGGTGCCACAAGTACTTCTCGTTCTTTTTTTTAGTATAAAAGGTGTCATACTGATCTACTATATATGGCAGGTACATTTGCTTAGATTCTCACTTCTGCAGTTTTCAATGTATGCTGCAGCAGCTAGTCTCTTTTGCTACGATTAGGAGAGCAGTCAAGGGTATGTTGGTCTCTTGTCCAAACTCCTCACACCAGTGCACTCCTATTGTTGAATGCACAAACAAAAAATTAGATGAGGGCAGTCACCCCAGGCATAAATATTAAAGAAAGAAAAGATGGTTTGAAGCCAGCCCGTACCAATAGTGACGAGAGATGGGCCAGACCCCAATACTAACCTTTCCAAAGTTTGGCAGTTGTTCTTATACAGACACCACCAGCAGTGAAATTAGAAATGAGTTCAAGCTCCTCTGCATCTCATTGGGGTTCACATTCTAAGGTTAGGTTCAGGTGCACCTCTGGTTGTGACCAGAAGTCGTCACTAACTGGTGAGCGTTCAGTGGCCTGTGTGAAAGATGTTGGAGTTTCCTAGTGCACAGGCCTTCACAATACAGACAAACACCTTAAAATAGGCACTAAAAAGTCTCTTTGTAACGTGTATTAAAGTAGCAGCTAGAGGCCCCATCCCAGGTCAGGGACCCATTGTGTTATCTGCTTTGTATAAGCAAATAGCAAGTGACAGTCTTTGTTCCAAACAGCTTACTATCTGAATAGATCAGACAGATAATGGTTAGGAGGAGAAACAAGAAGGGGAAGTGACAAGTCCAAGGTCACACAAGAGATCTGTGGCAGAGACAGGTATAGAACCCACAATTCCCGACTCCCAGTCCCACACCAATCCATTAAACAATACTGCCTCTCCTCGGAGAGCCAATCCAGAGGAGCCAAGGATTGAATCGACTAGGTCCCTTCCCCTAGGGGCTAGACTCTCTGGGTCAGGGCTAGTGCATGTGGGAGCCTGCTGTGCCAATCCTGCACCAGTGGTGGTGATAAACAGAGGCCCTTCCATCTCGTGAAATGACAATCTGTCAATTTCCTTTGGCCACTAAAACTCATTTAAGGATTAAACATTTCTTTTAAACTAATAGATAAAAATAAAAGGAGGAAAGATGGCCGAAGAGGGGAATGCTGGGTAAAGTGCTCGGCCTGTGTTTGCACTGGCCTCAGCAGACTGCTGTGTGCTGCGTAGATGAAAGCTGTCTTCTGATCGGTGATTTAACATTCCAAGGGAGCAGATTAATGCCTGCAAACTTCTCAGTGGAAGCATTCAAACACTAATTGGTAGTTGCGAGTAATTAAAGTAATTTAGTCAGATTATAAAGAAATTTCTTAACAGTGATTAAGCAACTCTGGGATGTGTGTAGTTGTTTGTAATCACTCCCCCAGGGGGATTAAAGCTCTTGACTACATGTAATATGTCTTGTAACACCCTATGGGTCCTGTTGGTTCATGATAGCAGTGAGCAGCTTGTTGGAGGAGATATAAATCAGGTTTGCATGCACACAGGGTACATCACAGAGAGAGCAGTGCTCCTTCCCTAATGGACTCGGTCTAGCAGCTCAAGCTCCACAGTAAGCTCGGCATCTCATCAGCTGGGATTTGGCTCTGCAGTGGAAAATCGGTATCATCAAATCATAGATGTTAGAGCTGGAAAAGAGCACAGGATGGGGTGTCACGAGATCTGGGTCCCATATCTGCTGAGTCACTGCCCCTCTGTGCTTCAGTCTCCCCATCTATAAAACAGGGCTAAATGCTACTTCGCCACCTTTGTAAAGTGCTTGGTACTAATTAACACTATTCTAGGTAGTGATATAGCTCCCCTTGGATTGAAAGCCTGGTTTCATATTAGAGACAAATGGCGGGACAGTCATACTCTTCACTCTAGCACTGGCATGTGTCCCATTTCCCCGTGCTCCCATTGCAGGCATGCAGGGCAGGCTGGCTATGGAAGAGCAGAAGGAGAAGCTGAAACTGAAATTCAGGTGCATTTATGCATTTCTTTTAAGACGTACATTTAAAGCTATCAAAATGTGCATAAAAGAGACAGTCAGGCTCCATATGGACTGTGCTTCAGCAACAGACATAGAGGCCCCAGCCTGCTGACCCCGACATCAGGACTATAGCCAACATCTGCTAAGACACTGGAGGCACAAATATGGAGTGACTCTGAGGATCGGAGAAAACTACACACAGAAACCTGAGCCAAGCCTGTGCCGCAGCCTGCATTGTGGACGCACAGAAGGCTTTGGTCTCTGGCTGGCGCTTTTCAGCAGCATGAACATTAATAAAAAAACCCAACATACTGCCACAGAAGGAACAGTAGTCTCATGTTCTGAATGGGCTCGGTTGGGATTGCAAACACCATCTTGTGTTTTTCCCAGAAAACAAAACAGAAGATACACAGTTCCCGTGTCTGCAGCCTAGATGGTTCACATCGTCCTCCTGGTGTCTTCTCTCACACGGATCCCCTTTTGCCAAGGATATCTTGCCACTTCACCAAGACACATTCCAATCCCTGTGCTGAGGTAAGCAAATAATTCACAAGGAAAAACTCACTGCACTAATTTAACCTCCTCCTCCTCATGGGGAACGGTCAGCAGATTGCTACTCTTTCATTACTGGAATTTAATGATGGAATGATTGTGAATATTTGATCAACACTCAACTGTGATGAGTCAGACAAATCACATGGGATTGTTTATGTTTCCAGATTGGATGAGTATGCAAGTATGTCTGGTGAAAATATGTGTTCGTGCAAATTTTGAGTTCATTATGTGCAATTAATTGAGCACGTGATTTTGACATTCACTTTCTGCAAATGTCTTTGCCCGCAAAACTCAATCATTTGAACTTTCCTGTAAAGGAATCATAACATATACAAGGCAAATTAGTGTAAAAATCAAATGAATATCTGCGGAAGATGCTTTGTGTTATTCACCTAGTTCTATCATTACATACAAAAATATACCAGTGCCACACCGGGGCATATCCTCAGGGGCAACACTAAAGGTTTTCATTGTGAACTCTGTTATATTTTGCTACACAGGACATGCTTTCCAGACGCAAATGTAAATAGCTTTCTATGTGCTCTGTGTACTGTGTGTAGAAACCTGATTTTCCATAATGGTCCATTATAAATAGTTCCACCCACCCCCTACTTGAAAGCTTCTCTGACTCACATTGGAAATTAGCTTCTTCCCCTCCTCACTGTTGAGGACAATTACAGGGCTTTGTTCAAAGGGAATCAAGCAGCATGAGGGCTGAATCCATCCACAGCAAAATTGTCATTCTTTTTTTGTTTTCTGCCTGCAATAATTACCCTGCCAGCCAGCCACCCGCTCTGACATCCTTAAACCTGCTGCAGCCTCCGCCAAAGCATTCCTCCAGCTCCAGTTTGCAAGTTTACTTTATGGTGATTCATTTATATTCATTTGGTTTGTCTGTTTCTACCAGCCACATCCTCATTAGCATCACTTCTTGTTTTCTAGCGAAAGGGGTATTTTCCTTTGGAAAACCAGAATTGCACATCACTAAAAGGAACTTGGTCCACACAGATCAAAGCATCAAGATTTGACCAGGCTGAGGGCTGCATTTGGCTCTTTGTCAGCAATCCAAGGGTCCGACCCCATGTGCTTAAAGCATGGCTGATTGCAGCCAACTTCCTTATTAATATGGAGGGTGAGGGCCATGGAGACTGCAGGCCCCAGTTTACATTTTTTAATCTGGATCCAAACAGAGACTGCTCTGATCAAGAGCAAGCATTGCACATCGGGACTTGCACTCTCCACAGACCACAGCGCTGCACTGAGAAGCAGCCCGGCCTGGGTCTTACCGTAGGACTCTGGATTTCATTTGGCTGCTGAGGTGTGCTTTGTCCACTTCTGTTGGAGATGTTACAGAGATGCTTTCACCCGCGTAGTGTCTTAGTGAGGCCGTTTCAATACTAGAGATAGCATGTCAGTCAATCCGTTGACTTTTCAGTTGTTCCTCAGCATTTCTTGTGAATCATTTACTGGTTATCCAGAAATCTGTTTAAATAGGGATGCTCAAGCCTCCAGCCCACCCTTTACATCCTGCACAGTGCAACCATAAGGGTGCATTTGTGGCCCCGTGACAGTAGCCCGAGATGTCACTAACATAGCCGCCTTCACTCTGCAAGCAGAAACCTGGCTCAGAGGGCGGCAGCTCTCTTGCTTTGGGATAGTACTAATGAAGGGGATCTACAAAAGACGGCCAGAAAATCTATCGGTGCATAAATCCTTGTCTATTGCAGCAGTGTGCAAATCCCTCTTTAAAGCACGACCGAATTCTACTTGGTTATTTTTTTTAAAGGATCCAAAATGACTAACCAGTGACCCCTCCAGCCACACATTCATTTTTCATTAAACCTTTCCTTGGATCTTATAAGGAAAGAGAGCGCAAGAACAAGCGGCCGAGCGAGCAAAAACAATCAACAGCGCCCTGGGGCTATAATAACGGAGGTAGAAACATTTTAAATTATACCTTGGGTCAAAATGATTTTTAGATTGATCAGAAACCAAAATTACCCTTGAGTTCCAGTTGATTGTTTCTGTCTGGAGTTCATCTGGAGGCAGCATTCCTCCAGCAGCTCCCATTGTCATTATTATGAGGAGTGTATATACATTGACTTTGTTATTTTAAGCAGCTGAGAGGAAGAGGAAGAAAAAGCCTTTGAACTTTAAGAGCCACAGTTTGAAGGTAGGGAGCAATGTATATGGCTGCAAAAACACACACTCGCCAGCTGTACCTGCCCTAATGAGAACTCCCCCTTTAAACCAGCATCAATGCTCATTCCCTGATTCACCCAGCAAAGATGCCGTCTCCTCAGAGCCAGGGCCACCCGTGGGGGGGGGGCAATTTGCCCCAGGCCCCGGGCCCCGCAGGGGCCCCCACGAGAGTTTACGGCGGGTCTTCTGCCGCCGAACACACCCGGAGCGAGTGAAGGCCCCGTTGCCGAAGACCCGGAGCTTCTTCCACTCCGGGTCTTCGGCGGCAATTCGGCGGCGAGGGCTCCTTCCGCTCTGGGTCTTCGGCAGCAGTTCAGCGGCGGGTCCTTCACTTGCTCCGGGACCCGCCGCTGAAGTGCCCGGAGACGCGGAGCGGAAGGACCCCTGCCGCCGAAGACCCCCCGGCCCTGTGAATCCTCTGGGCAGCCCTGCCCAGAGCACTCATAAAAAGTCCTCAGCACTCATTGACTCATTACCCCTTGCCCAGGCTAAACTCCAGGGTCCACCATTGCACTAGCAAACATGTCCAGTACCAACTGCACCACAAAAATGGGTACTTCCCATTGCACCTGCCATATTGCATGGTCACTTCTTCCGCCTGCAAAAACGTGCAGTGCTCATTGCACTAGTCATTAGGCACAGCGCCCTTTCACTCCCAGAGGAGTGCCCCGTCTGTGCGTTGTTAAAAAGAACATCTGAAACACCTGCCAAAAACACCAACAGATATCTGCGTGCACTGAAAAAACCTGCCCTTGGTGCACAAAGTGGTATTTCGACATGTAATCACCCAGTTTCCATATGCAAATACCCGTTTCTCATGCAGATGTAGCTTTCTCTGGTGCACCTGCTGGATCTTCCTATTATACCTTGCCTTACATGTATAATCTCAATCACTCATTCTCACACAGTGGCCAAAAAGTAACCTGCAGCAACTGGAAAGTCACCCAGGCCTTCAAGGACAATACTGGTTTAAAGCTATTGTTGGTAAAAGGGGGGATTTCTGGGTGGGGTGATGGGGAAAATGAGGAAGGGTAGAAGGGAAATTGGGCAATATCACTGTTCATTCTCTCTCCTTTGTAGTGAGGGGAGTCGTAGGCTGTGTCCAACGAGAAGTGAAATAGTCTCCTATGTAACAGGCCTATTGGAGACACTGACAGGCGGGTATTGAAATGCTGGGAGACGGGAGAGGGATTAGTATGTTAAGTAACACAGAAGAGAAAAAAAGTTACACCTGCCCTGAAGCCTCAGTCTCTGTTGTTTTTAAAACTCTTACAATGACAGCTTGACTCTGTGTGTGGTTGACAAGCTGGTAACGATTGACTGGCCAAGATAAGAGGCTTGTTGGGATCAGACTGAATGAGTGATGCATTTAAAACTTCACTCTGAAGGAATTTCAGTACACACCTGTGCAGAGGGCTTTCTTCTGTCAGCGTTCCAGTTCATGATTAGCTAATGGCTGAAGATGGCTTCACCCTAATTATTACCATGTACTCTATGAGATCTAATTTGGTGCAGAGAGCTTGCATTTTCCTTGTATCTCTCTCTTGCAGATGCCCTTTTTCTTTATTCAATTCATTTGTCTTGTATTCCGTTTGAAGGCTGGAATCACACACCTTTCCCCATCATTGTGATGTGTGACATACAAGTGGTACTATAGCAGTGACCAAGCCCCGTGCAACGGGGCAGAAAGGTTGCTTTTATTGCCTTATATATAGACAGTATGTGTGTCTTGTTTGTGTCTAACCACAGGGTGTTACCTGTGCACACACCACACACACACAAACAGCATGCTTTATAAAGCCTTTCACAAACAACATCCTTTTTAAACAGCCAGTGAAATACACCAGTCCATTTAATTAGCCCAGTGGTTCTCAACCTATTTACCATTGTGGGCCTCATTCAATGTTTCATGTGTCCCACATCCAATACTACCTGTATGGCCCTGAGGATGTCACATGAGCCGCAACTCTGTGCTGACTGGGCTGCAAGCGGCCCGTGGGACGCAGGTTGAGAACCACTGAATTAGCCATATGCTGCAAATTTCAGACAAGGAGCTTTCCTGAGAGCATGTAGCACTTAAAGGCAAGCTATTTATGTTCCCTCTGAACATGTAGGGTTACCCTGCTTGCTTTCCTCCTCACTTATTTTTAGTTCATTTACCCCATCTCTATTGTCTTTTATTTTCTTTGGTTTACAGAGCCTACCTGAAAAGCTGTGATGCTTTCTAAGGCCATGTCTACACTATGGAACTATAGCGGCACAGCTACGGCACCATATCTATGCCAACATAACACCATAGTATAGACTCAGACTACAGTGATGGAAAGATTTTTTTCCCACCACTGTAGGAACTCCATCTTCTTGAGCAAAGGTAGTTAGGTTGACAGACTCATTCTTCCAATGACCTAGCTTCATATACACCAGGGGTTAGAGGTTGTATAGTTATAGCATTCAGAGGTGTGGATTTTTCACACCCTGCTGTAGCTACATCAATCTAAATTTGAAGTGTAGATCAGCCCTAAGAGAAATGCTCCAGCTTAGCCAGAAATTCTGAGCTAGACGGGAATTGATGGGTGAAATTCTAGGGCCTGTGTTATGTGGGATAGAACTTGATGGGGATTTTCTGTCAAAACATTATTTTGTCAGAACATGCTGATTCCTTAAAACCGAAACTGCTCATGGGAAAGGGGTAGTTTTGAGGAATCTCCTGACTCAAACATTTCTGAAAATAAAAGTTGTAATACTGTCTAAATGAAAAGTCTCACTTTCCTGTTTGAAATGGCTTTCATTTAGAACAGTGGTTCGCAAAGCTGGTCCGCCGCTTGTTCAGGGAAAGCCCCTGGCCGGCCGGGCCAGTTTGTTTACCTGCCGCGTCTGCAGGTTTGTCCGATCGCGGCTCCCACTGGCCGTGGTTCGCTGCTCTAGGCCAATGGGGGCTGCGGGAAGTGGCGCGGGCCGAGGGATGTGCTGGCCGCCCTTCCTGCAGCCCCCATTGGCATGGAGCGGCAAACCACGGCCAGTGAGAGCCGCAATCGGACGAACCTGCGGACGCAGCAGGTAAACAAACTGGCCCAGCCCACCAGGGGCTTTCCCTACGCAAGCGGCGGACCGGCTTTGAGAACCAATTATTTAGAACATTCAGTTAATTTATAGTAAACAAGGGTTAAATTTCTTTGCAAATCTCTAAATCAAACCAAATTATTTCAACTGATCCAATCCAAATTTTTTTTTCTGATTATCAGACTGAACATTTTTTTAGATTTTGACTTTTCATCCTGATTCAGGATGGGGAATAATTTTGAAATCTTGAACACTCTTATGGCCTGTGCTGTAGTGAGGCCAGATCACGCTGAAATGGCATACCGGCCGTTATTTTATTCAGAAACAAAATGGCATCCTCCATGCAACTGCACCACTGCTTATGGGATGGGAAATATATTTCCTGCCCAGCTCTAATATAGGAGGTTAGGCTAGATTATCAGTATGGCCCTTCCTGGCTTTAAAAAGCTATTAATCTTTAAAAGGCTTTGCAGGAACCCAGAGTCCCAGCACAAGAAACTATCAGGGATACTTGCCAGAAACAAAATCTTGGGTCAACTGAAGAGCAAGATTTGAGCTTACAGTATTTATTCATGCCAACATGTACAGTGGCATGATGCTTTTGAGCCCAGCGGTAGGTATACTCTGAATTGCACGTATACTTTATGCAGTTTGTCTGTGTATCTGGACTTACCCCATTTACCTTGCCCTTTTCATCTCAAGGCATTTTTCAAACCAGGCACAGGCAGATAGGATAGAAGGAGTGGTAGAATGGCTGGCTGAGCAGCGGGAGCCTTGGAGGTCTCTCTGTCTCTCACAAGGCCTAGTTAGTGTCCACTTGCTATTAATAAGAGGGTAACTCTTAATTTAACTCAGGGAGAAGCAATTGGAGTCATTATCTCAATGTGTTTTATGGGGACCTGCAAAGTGAAGAAATGAAACCCAGGAATTCATGGTGTATCCAGTATTTCATCCCCCAGCAAATCTTCCTTCAGCCCTTGTGAGAGTATTGAGCCCTGACTGAAGCAAAGATTGCCGGGAGCCTTGATTGACTGCGGCTTGAGCCAGTTCCATTCCTGGTGTACCTGTCTTTGGGAAAAGATGGGAAGGGAAAGGATCAAAGGAAAGGCATTGGGGGGAAATCAGGGATTGGCTAGCATTGGAGTTGCCTCCTGGGGCAGAGGGAGGGCAGAAAAAGAGAGGGGGCTTTCTATGACTGTATATTTAAAAAGAAAAGCCCATGCTCCTCTTCTGAGAGAGATATTAATTATTATTCTCCCTTTCCACTCCCTGTCTTCCTGTAGCCCTGTCATGGTCTATCCCCACCAGGTCTCCCCACCTCTACAAGATCGAAGCGATATTCAAAACGCTGGAGACATTTTCTTATTCAGCATGTGTTGCTTGACTCACTGAGATACATAATGAAGTTACTGTGCTCTTGATGCCTCGAAGGGCTGTGACATGTTCAATACCATCACAAATTACTGCTTGGGTAATGCATGATTAATCCAGCACAAAGTGGCCGCCAGTCGATGGAGTTCTACAGACAGCGTTGCCAGCAGTTAATATGGAATGTTAACAAGGAGGGCCAGGCTCTGGTTTCTGACAGCAGGCAGCAAAACACAATCCAGTGGTGGGAAAGTGGAATCATAGAGTGAAGCTGGTGAAAACAAAATCCCACCTTGCTGGGCAATATGGAGCTGTATGGATTGCACAAACTACAGAACTGAGGGACCAGGTTTCTCCTTGTATTTTCTTGCTGTATAATTGGGTTCTCATGAGAACAGACTTTCTTGTGGCATATTTCCAATGCTGCCTGACTCTTATTGAGTTAGAGAGACTGTGAGAAACATATTAGTTGAATCTTAATTGATGTTTATTTTGAATGATAAGCCTAATAGGCTCAACAGCCCTGGGACTCGCTCCTGGTTTATGTCTTATGTTCCTGAAAGCTCATGCTTCAAAGTTTCAGCCAGCCACCTGCAGGGGTCAGGAAGAGATTTTGCCCCCAACATATTCTGGGAGGTTTTTTCTTTATCTCCCTTCTCTGTAGCATCAGGGATGGCCACAGCTGGAGATGAGACATTGGACGGGTAGAGCCAGGGCTCTGAGGTAGCACCAAGCATTCTTTCTAGCAGCAGGTGCCTGACTTTCTGGTTCTTGCTCACATGCTCAGGGTCTAACTGATCATCTTATGTGGGGTCTGAAAGGAATTTTTCCCGAGGCCAGATTGGCAGTGACCTTGGAGGGGAGAAGGAAGGTTCATCTTCCTCTTCAGCGTGCGGGTCACTTGCCAGGATAATCTGGGTATATCTCACTTAATCATTTCCTTGCAACTGTGGGGGCTTTGGGCACGGGTGCACCTCAGTCCCGCCTATTCTCTGCCTGTGACACATAATAGTCTAGTCTCCTGTGGGCTGTACCACTTTGGTCTGATTTCCATTGCTGAGTTTAGTGTGCAGGTGCTGTTGGTGGCCTGTGATATACCAAAGGATAGAATAGATGATCATATTGGCCCTTCTGGCCTTAAACGCTGACATTCTGACTCTGAACTAACCTCGACTTCAGGACCTTCTTATAGCCGCAGATTTTTGACCCAATTAACTCTAATGGCTCCTTCCCTTATGCGCCAAGGCAGACTTGTGGTGTAAATCCTTCTGAACGTGTGTCATTATTGGCAGGTACATACCAATCAAGGTGCACTAAATCTGCATGGCAGTGAGAACATCATCATGAGCTTGTTGGCCCCCCTATGCATAGAAATCACTTTAGAAAAAGTGAGATGGCTGGTCCAGTGTATTTACCTTTCCCATGACGATATTGGACATTTTAAGATGAATTTGTCCCAGGTACATTGTCAGCTCTGGAGAGCAAGGGCCTGACTGATCCCTGGTCACTCCAGCTTTATGTTAGTGTCATGCCATTGAAATCAGTGGAGTTACACTGGTGTGAAGCCAGTGTAGAATAAGTGGACATCAGGCCTGAGTCCACACAACAGCTACAGCTACACTACCATCCTCCCTTCTGTGTCCCTGATGCTCCTCAATCCTGCTCTGCAGAGGCAGAGAGAGGTCAGACTTTGATTCGCCAACCAGAGCTTGACCTCTCTATGGAGAGTGATGAGCAAAGTTCTTGCAACTGCCAGTCACTGCCAGCTGTGGTGCTGTTTTCTGTGACATCGACACCTGCCTGTAAGGAACTGGACTGAGGCCCCCAAATCATTTCACACACACAGAGGCCTCAGTAGCTGTCAGACTGGATCAGCCATTGGTTATTATTGACTTGCTTTGGATATCAGCAAGTGACCCAGAGGTGAAAGCCTCCCTATCCCATTACCAGTCCAAGACATCCAGCCCCCCAATATTTATTTGTGTTGAAACAGAAGCAAAACATCCCAAGGACCCAGAGCCTGCAAAAGGAAATAAAAAAGGGGTTTTAAAGAAACAAACAAATTGTAGGTACATTTGTGTTACATGAACTTTAACTAAAGCCTCTTCTCTCTGCAGAGCAACAGCAAACACAGTGGGAAATAAAAACAAAATTACTGCTGCAAAGCCTATAATTGCAATTCAAAACTTACAGCCATTAATTCCCACAAGTGCAAGGATCAGAACAGCAAATAAAGAAGATGCTGATGTGTTCTACATTTTGGGAGAAGCTCCTAGTGGTAAACAGAAATGCTTTTTTACTTTTCTTTAACCCCAAATAAAGTAATTAATTTCATAAACACTCTTTCCCACATCATTAACAGAATGCAAGGGCAGACTTACATATTAATGCTTTGAATGGTGAACCCAAAGCCCTTTTTCCTGCGCAGACCTGAATGTAGGGCTGTGTTTCTCCTGTAACAATTGATGACGCCACTAACACCTAAAACAGTCCTCTCTGTGCCTGCTGCATTAGGTGCTAGTGATGTCATCCTGCTCTTGTGGGGAAAAGGCCAAATGGGTCACACAGGGCTGGGTAGGTAAGTAAAGAGGAGAGTGACTCGATTCCACTCCTGCATTTGGTAATAAAAGACCATTTATTTGTCATTTTAAGTCTGCACAGGTTGATCAAGGATATATATTTTTCCACAATGTCAACAACTTTATTGGCATGGCATGGCAGTGTATGCAGATTTTGCCAAAGCTATTAACATAGGCCTCACAGCTGTGCCTCTCCAAAGGCTGAGCTACTCTGCTGAGTGGGGAAAGTGCTGGAGTGGCACACCTGTAGGCATTATGCAGTGGATCTTGCATTGGACTCCACCCATGCCCCACCCAGAAACACTCCCTCTGGATCAGACAGCACTAGTTGCACCTTCTCCCTTTAGTCACACTGGTGCATGAGGAGGTATCCATCCCTGTTCCTAGCATATCCTGATCACATTCCTCACTCTAGTTTATCCACCACTCTCTCCCCCATCTAGTGCACCTTGTGCCCAATCTCCGTGTGAGTACACATGTCCAGGGGGATGCATAAGTTAGCCCCCTATGATCTTAAAGGGTGTTTTGTATTCATTATCTCCACTGTGAAATAACTTGGATTTTAATTCACCTTTAATGAAAGTAACCAGGTAAACAAATCCAAGGACAACAGGATCCAGGGCAATAGAGAAAGGCCTTTGACCCAACAGACCCAACTTTTACAAAGCTTAATTAAAACAAAAAAAATTCTGCTGCAGAAAATTGCCCAAAGACCCAGCCTTTGAAGAGATGCAATTAAGATTGTTTGGCCCCCATGCAGGATAATCGCTGGTGAATAAACAGCATAAAATGAAAATTGCTTCTGTCCTCCAATTTGAACCAATTATGAGCTTTACATACAGTACGTGGTCCGGTCAGTCATTTACACTGTAGGCAGAGTTCAAAGAAAGCTCACATTCCTGTGGGACAGGCAGCTTCTTTAGACCATGAGGACGCCTGTGCATCTCTAGACAGCTATCAGGGTAGAACTGACATTTTGTTTCCTTTGGGCCACACCCTGAAGTCCTGATTCAGTTTGTCAGTGGGAATAAGGATTGAGTAAAAACCAAGCAGGGACCTTATATGACCGTTTTGCATGTAACCTATTAGCTGTGAGAGTGAATCTATATGAATGTTCTTGCTACCATACAGTGTAACACCAGGTCAGGTATGTGAGACGATAACTGACTTCTGGGAGGAAGGCTCATCCCTGAAAGAAACTACCCAACTGTCCTGTAAGTTTCCAGGATGTCTTGTGAGGTGAGAGGTGAGGGGAGAGAAGCATACATTAGGGGAAACTATGTTTCAATGCCAGTGCATGGAGTTTGATCCTTTATGAGGAAGAGTGGTCCACTAGCATCCTCCCCACCATGATCCTGTTGTGTCTGAGGGGACAGTCCCACTGCAGCTAGAGTAGAACTTGCTGGTGTGCTCCATCTCCAATATCTCTTGCTATTCCTTTTATTTATTTTTGTCTTAACCACATTCCTTTAGTTGGAATTCTCCACTGGCTGGAATTCACAAGTCCAGTGAGCACAGTAATACAAAGTTCCCTCATCAGGAATCTTTGTGCTTAGTCTCAGGAGGGTCACCATAAATATATCTGCTATCTTTAAAAAAAACCCAACAACAATCAAACCAACCACATCTCAGGGCTGTATGGCTGAGGTGAATAATTTACCTCTTAATCACTGTCTTGCATCTAACTTAGCTAGGTAGTGACAGGATGATGTTAGTCTGAGAGTCATTTGGTGTCAAATGAATTGGTTGGGCTCAGTCCATTTCCCAGCTAGAGATGTATCCACATCACAAACCCAGCACCCTCTACTGGCCTCCTTGTTAACAATCTCTGTAGGGAGGCCTGAACCAAATGAACATGGGGATGGAAGTCCATTAGATCTGGTCCCTCCAAGTAAGAGTTGTAGTATAAGAGGCTAGATTTTCAAGGAGGTCAGTGCCAGATGTTCAGGTACTCCTTGCCCACAAGTGTGATCACATTTTCAAAAGAGCTCAGCAGCTTTATACTATTACAACCAATAGTCAGATTTTCAAAAACTTGCACATGATCCAAGATGCGGAATGTTTTGGAAAATCTGGCCACTTATTTGGATGCCTGAATGGGAGCTGAGCTCTTGAGAAAATCTGGCTCATGGTGCATCATTGGGAAAACTTGCCCACAGTATACTTGTTCTCTGGGCGAAAAGGGGACCCCAGGCTCCAGAGAGGTCCTCTAGGCAGGTTCCACTGACTCCTTGAAGTCCTTCTTGGAGCAGTGGATGATGGCTGAGGTTCTCTGCTCAGTGTCCCCCTCTGATTCCTTTGTTTTGACCGGATGACCTGCACTATCATTCCTGTTTGTTCATTTTTTGTCCTCCGTACTCACTTAAGTTCTGGGTCACATGGCTCCTCTCTAATCTGAGGGGACAGGCCCTTTTGTTGTTTTGGTGGGCTCTGCCTATCATTCCAGGATTTAAATAGGCCAGCATGACATTGTCTTGAAAAAAAAAAAAGATATTTCACAGTATCTACCAACATTTTTGTTAAAGCTTCAAATAAAGTACATTGCTTTCACTGTAAGAGACAAGAATGCGATAGAATTTCCCCTGAGTACAGATGGATTCCTGTTACCACTAGGTAAGAAGTTAGAAGGAGAAAATATTTTTTTAAGACATCAGAACAAGGAGGGTAGAAAACAGAAGTGGCTGCAAAATAAAATAAAATAAGTAACTCAACCTGTCAGGAATGGAGCTGTTATAGGAATGAAAGGCTGTGACAGGCATGTGTTGATGCCACTAGGCATAACAAAAAAGAGAGAAAAATCAGTATCGATTTTTTTTTTAACATTTACCCTAAAAACACTTGCTGCACACCGTACAATCTCTTTGAAAAGGAGGTTAATTGAAAGAAATGACACCGACACCTTGGAACTCGTAATCTTAAAATTTCACCTATGGAGCAAACATCCTTTGGGGTAGAGAAAGACCAAGAAAAAATCATATGAGTGGAGGAAAGAGTAAAGCTGGACAAGAGAGAACAAACAGGGAAAGCACCGAGCACAAAGCTCATGTGATGCTGGATGACCTCACATGAATCCCTTTAACCCCTCTCTGCTACAATTTGGCCATTGATAAAATAGGTGTAATATTACGTAATTCACAGTAGTTTTGAGACAATTAGTTTGTTATTATTATTTATCCTACAGACCAGGGCCCCACTGTGCTAGGTGCTGTACAAACATATAACAAAGACAGTCCCTGCCCCCCAAAAACTTGCAGTCTAATCAGTGTATATAATGTGCATCAAGATCCTTGAAGGAAAGATGCAATAGCTTTGTTAGGTATTACTATCATTAAAGTTCCAAGGAATCACCACCAGGAATGGAGAACAGATCACCCTAATCTCAGATTCACATCTTCCTACCCAGTCCTCAATCTCATTGTGCAGGTCATGAACCTAAACTTGAGGGCATTTTTGGAAGTCTGAAAAAATTTTCCAAGTCTTTTAATATTATTTCCCCAAACTCCTTTGTTCTGTCTGGTTTTGTCCAGAACCAGAAATGAAAACACTGAAATACTACAGAAGCTATTCTTGGGGTCTCCAATTTGAACAAAAACCATGAACAGCTGTGAATGTCATGGGAAAACTTCTATGCACCAGAGTTGCAGACTGATTTCTAGACTAAAGAGTTTCAAGATAGTTATCTGAACTGTGGGATGCTTCCTTGAACAGAACCTCTGGAAATATTTTACTTTTTTTCTATTCAGCACTTACCCATAGCCTATTTGTCTATCACTGTATCTACTGATAGGACATAAATAACCTCTTAGATTCACAACACCAGGAATGTTCTTTGTATTCCTCTTCTTGGTTATACATATCCAGTGTGACAGTCTGTACCCTTATGTTCACCCTTTTTACAAGACTAAGATAAATTTTGTACAAAGTAATACCCTGAGAGGTATCATTTGAAAACTCCTAATTTGCTGGTCATTATTGTCCTGGTAAAATATGTATGGCAACATTGTATGTAAACTTATAAGATTCTACTGTATGACTTTACTGAGACATGCACCAAGTTTAGAGGAGCAGACACAAACCAGCCCTTCAGAGACAAAAGGCAAACTGATGCCTCAGCCAGGTGTCAATAAAATCAAATGGACTATCACCTGGGTAAGTGGCCATTCTTTGCCAGGAAGGTATGCGTGAGAAATGTACATTTTGGCAATGGAGGTTATCATGCAAATGGACTGGCTACCACCTGAACCCCAGCTGGAGAGGATTCTCAAAGAAGAGATTTGCTATAAAAAAGGGGAGCCAACTCCCCAGATTACCTCTTTCCTTCCTTTATTTCTGCCCAGGATATCCACAATGCTTGAAGGACAAGGAAAGGAGCATTGGACTGGGGGAGGGGTCCTGGCCGGAGGGCATCTAGCCAGTCAGACTGCAAAAGAACATGTGGTGAGAGAGACCCTTTTGCTTTAAGTTCACTTAGCTCGTTAAGTTAGATATTAGTTGCATTTTACCTTTTATTTTCTTGTAACCAAATTGTGACTTTTATGCCTCATTACTTGTAATCACTTAAAAGCTTTCTTCTGTATTTAATAAACTTATTTTATTGTTTTATCTAAACCAGTGTTTGTTTGGATTGAAGTGTTTGGAAAACTTCATTTGAGATAACAGGATTTGCGCATATCATTTTCTATTAATAAAATGACAGACTTTCTATGAGCTTGTATTGTCCAGAAGGAAAGAGCTAGGCAGTACAAGCCTCACATTTCTGGGGCCTAGTCTGGGACTGGGAATTTGCTGGTGTTGCTCTGAAGTATAATCCAAAGGTGGCAGGCAGGCTGACTGAGGCACTATTGCAGTATAGCTGGGGAGTAATTTATATGCTGGAGGCTGTGTGTGAGCAGACCAAGAGGGGTGCTCTCAGAGCGAAGCAGTGTAAAAGGAATCTCAGGCTGGAAAACTGAGAGGACACAGCTGTCTAATAGTCCAGATTGTGCTCTGGGGAATGTCACACCCAGTCAGCCAACTTTATCCTTGATATAACTCCTGTAAAGTCAAAAGCGATACCTCGGGATGATTCAGGCCCACTGTACACAACACGAACCCTGGTAGTAATTCCTGATGAGAACTGAGGGACCAATAATTGCAACAAATAATTTATTCGAAGATTTTACCTTCTAACTTATTTGATAAATGTCATTTGGATTTTTTTTAACTCTATGGCTTGATCACCAACATTCAACATTTGAGCTATGCAGCTAAGTTATAATTGGCCAAAAAAAGTCACATGGTATAGTTTATGTTCTCTGACTGTTTGAACAGGGAACACAAATGTTTCATTGTTTGAACATGAAAATACTTACTTCTATTTCCTGAAATATTCATGAATTGGACTATGAATGTCACTTGCCAAGAATACTTTTGCCAGTAAAACTCAATAAATGTTTGTGGAGTGAGAACACAAATGAGGAACAAAAGTGGCCAAAGTAACCTTATTTAAACCTTCACACATATGCTGAAAAATGTTTGCATTATTTGCCTCAACCTATCCCTGATGTTTCAACTGATACTCAGCAAGCATTGTCCTAAGACTGATAGCAAAATGCCCAGTTTCTTTCTTTCTTTCGTGACTGAAGACATGCAGCTGTGTTTCCTTTGTACACATACTGTCTTCTTCAAATGCTGCTGTTGGATCATGGAAGTTTCTGAAAAATATTCTGTATAGAAACAATTCTGATGATGTCAGTTTTCTCTGTGTTTCTCATTCTTTATTATGAAGGATATTTGCATGAAAATGGCGACTTTCTTTCTGAAGCTGTCATCTGATTTCTCAGAAGCTGCTTATGCTCCTCTCATGAGGTCATGTTCCTCTATATGACACCATAACTAGCTCCAGAGCTACCACTTGCAATGCTGCAAAGGATCCTGACTTCTGGGTCGGAATAGGCAGCAGACTCTAAAAAAGCAGAGACCCTATCTTTCTTGCAATTTTTCTTAATATTATATCATTAGAAGAAAATAACACCGATTGTACATGAGATCCACTGTGGTTTATGGTTCTTTCCTTCTGAAAATCACTTTATAAGAGAAAGATCCCCTCACTGGCCATCTCCTCTCTCAACCTAGAAACTCCGCACTGCTTGGTTGGAACATGTGTCAGACCGCTAGGGAAAACTCTGAGACCATTGCTGATCTGCAGACTGTGGCCTGAGAACTGATGCAGAAGGTGACTTGTATGTAAAATGAATACTTGTCAGAGAACTTTAAGTGCATCCAAGCAGCTTGTTTTCTGAAGAAACTCTGGGTATGAGACAGAAGTAATCAGGAATAAGAACAGGGAAAGTGAAAGGCAGTGCGAACCTCCCTGAGAAGAAATTTACCCTGTCATAAATAATACTTTCGTCTTTTGCGGGGCCAAGCAGTGTAGCTCAATGGGCAGCCACACAGACCCAGGGCTGGGTAGTGGCATTACAGGGAGCTGCAGTGAAGTGCTGTGCTATTGAAGATGTTGTCCTTTGATGGAGAAGTTATCTAGGTAGAAGTTAAAGGTCAATGAGTGCTTCCAGGAAAAGTGGAGGATAACTTTAGATTGATAGATGTGAAGGCCAGAAAGAACCATTCTGATCATCTTGTTTGACCACCTGCAGAACACAGGACATAGAACTTCACCCAGTGAGTCCTGCATGCCTTCCCAATGCCTCACTAACATGGTTTCGATACCACATGTTCAATACCACATGTTCTTTACCTGTGTGTAAAGATATAATATTTACCAGTTGGAGAACAGCGCCTGCATTTGCCTATACAGCTAGTGCCCCATCACTGTCTGTACTCGACATAACTCACTAGCATTTGGGGACACCCAGACTAGACGCAATGCACTATAGTAGCAAAAAATTACTTTGTACCAATACAATGTCCATGGAGGGACAATGCCCAGGAAAAGCTTCCTGAAGGCTGAACACTGCCTGTCAAAGGATCCAAATGCCCAGGATGAAATGGAAACTGCTGATGACCCCACTGCTGAGGAGCTGCTGAGGTGCAGTGTTTCCCCACAGACTTCATTGCTAATAACCAACCTCTCTCTTGATTGCTGGTTGCAAAGGTCCCCTTCCGCTCTGCCGTGCCTCTTCCTTCACCAGAGTGGCTCTTTAACAAGTCGCATCATGGTGGCTATGCATGGTACTCATTGAAATCTTGACAGCCTCGCAGGATCCACCTCATCCTTTAACTTTGCAGCATAAATTCCTACTGAGTGCAAGTGCAAAACAAAAGGACTTCTCCCAGCCCCAACACACATACACCCCTCTCCCCATTGCACAAAACGAAACTAGATTATGACAGACATTGCAAAGTGGTGGGACATCCCCTCCAAACTGCACACAGCAACCAGTTTGTGCCCCATGTGATGGGCAGAGATCCAGGGAAGGCTCCAGACCAATCTGCTTTAGTGTATGTAATTTTTTTTTAAATCTCCCATTACTTGCGTGGCCTCAACCTTTCCTTCCTTCATTTTCCATCTGGTATTTTTTTCCATCTTATCTTCTTCTTTCATCAAAATGCCTGTTTCCTCAGCCTGGAACCACCACATACCTGATCTATATGCAGATCAAACCTGGGAACAGATGCTATTGTCAACTTTCATTAGTTTATTACAGCTTTTTTTATTTGAACTTTTCAGCCATTATAACACCAGATTCCCCAACTCTCACTTCCACCAACGAGCCCTCTATCCTGGAGGCTGAAAAAGAGGAACACGGACTTCTTCATAAAGGAGCAGATCATTAGTGAATCAAGTTCAGTATCTTGGAAGTGGACAATATCTGATGCATCTGAGGAAGGCAGAATAACGCTTGATGAACCAGGCAAATTATGCAATGGAGAGGGGAAATTCTTTCTGGAATCCTGAAATGAGCAGCTGATGCCCTGATGCTTGCTGGCCTTATATTAACCTGTCCAAATGCTATCAGTGGTGGGAATCCAAGGGGTTCTTTTTGGTTACCTGCAAAGTTAAGCCCCCCACCCCCTCTTCAGGAAGGAATCAGTGGAACTATACAACATCAGGTATTTCCTTCGTACTCAAATCCACTCTACCTCCTCCCTCCCTTCCGTCTGGGAGGCTTCCCTTCTGAGGTGCTCTGGGGGTCATGGAGATTCCCATTTAGGAAACAAAATACTTATATTTCCAGAGGAGACTGGATTTTGGGGACTGAACAGCTATGATCAAAAATGAAATATGGAGCCTTTAACACCCATTTCATCAGTTCAGATCCAGCTCAGGTAGGTAAGGTGACAATCTCATGGTTGTTTGGTGGCCTATATTAAAGGAGTTGTTGTGTCTCAGTCTAGTTCCTAGTAGACCGGTGTCCATATCACAAAGAGCACAGCTGCAGCCGGTGCTAATCGGTCTCTTTGCTAACTGCCAAGCCTTGAACAAACCTGAAAATGAACAAGTCTCCCACCCATACAGTTCCTCTGCTGTAAGTAAAGGCTAAGACATATTAGCATGGAGGAGCACGGGGAAGCTCACCTCTCTCTCCTAGGGATACATGGAGGACTTTGGTCCTAGGTACTCCAGCGTTGCAACTTTCTCTCACACAAAAGTCCCAAACACACAAAAATGAAAGAGCTTTTTCTTCTGTGGTCTTCGCAAAGTTCTATGAGGTATGGCTAAGGGCCAGATCCCCTGGTAGAGTTCTGCTGGCATAATCAGGCCTTCAACTCAGTTTAACAAGCCCAGGGAAGATTCCTGCAGTCAGAGGGCTCTCCAGTGGCATAGTGCTCATGTAGGGGCTGTTATACCACACACTTTCCCTGCAGCTGGTGTAACAAGGAAGAGAGGTGCGGCTGGAAAGAGGGGGGTGGCTGGCATGTCACATTGATCATCCCTGTGTTTCCAGCCCCCTGTGGCTAATAAAGGCTGGCGTACATTACAGCAGCCCTCCAGCTGCTCTAACAGTGCATGAGGGACTACTATGACATGCATAAAACAGCACCGGGGCAGAGCAGTACAAGGGAGAGCTTTAAGTCATCTATGCACACCACCCTCTGGCTTCTGTCTCTGCATTTTGGTCACACTTGAGGATCTGGCTGAAAGCATGAAAGAAACCCCCAAAGTTCAAATCAAGGCTTCTGTTTAGAGAGACCCATTCAGTCCTTGGTTGTGGGGTTGTCAGGGTGGGAGATTTGCAATGGGCAGGTGGTACAGCACTCACACTACTCTCAGGGGCTGTTCCTTATGTTACTTTTCCTACACACGAATTCAGAGGACAGAAGCTGTCCAGCTGCTGTTTTCCTGCCGCCTGAGTAGACGTTTCAGGGTAACATTAGCCAGTGACACCTTTTTAGGCATGTAGTCCACTCAGCTTGATGTTTAGGCTCAGGCCTCAGGCGCACGGCCATGTTCCACATGAGAACCTGCAACAGCACTGTGGGAGTCATTTTTAAAAAACTGACTACTTTTCTGTCAGGTCTGTCAAGCCACTCTGCCCAGCTTCCTGCCTGCAGTGGCTGCTCGTTTGCCAATGACCCATCAAAGAGGAAGCTTTTGACTCTAAGTGCCAATGACTGGGATACCAAACCAGGGTAGCGGGTCCATCTTGTCCATGTAGCACATGCATGAATGCTCCCTCCAATGTATTGTCCAATAGTTTGTCCAATTCGTTTTGAAATGTCCCAAGTTAAGCAGCTTCCTCAAATTCCCGTGGGAGACTGTGCCACAGATTAATAGAGCACACTGCTAGACAATTTGGCTGACATTAACTTAAATTTTCCTTTGATTAATGTCATCCCATTTACTCCAGGCTGTCATCCCCCTTGGCCTCCCCTACTCTATCCCACTGCTTCCCTCAGATCTTTCCTCCACCTGTAGACAGCTATCTGATCAGATCAGAGTCATAATGCCTGCAGATGACTCCAATGAAGTTAAAACGAGGGCCGGCCTTATGGTTGGTAGGGCCCTAAATAAAAAAAACATGTTAGGCCCCACCCAGACTTCTCCCAATCAGTGTCCAGGTCAATGGTACTGTACCTGGTGTGTGTCAGGTGCATGTAGGTACAGCTGCTGGATGAGTAGGGCATAAGGCCATAAATGATGGCACAGGTACCATGATAAGCTTAAGGCCACTGCTGGCTGGAACTTTTGGTTTTCCTTGCAGGCAGCAGTAAGGATTTCAGTGGTTGCTTCTCTGCAGCTGAGGTGAACACCACTACGTGATTGTGCATTGCAGTTTGTGCGTTGCAGATCTCTGATGATACTTAGAGATACTCCTGTCCCCTAGATAGGAACTTTACTGAAGTTGTCTCTAAGGTGCCACAAGTACTCCTGTTCTTTTTGCGGATACAGCCTAACCCGTCTGCTACTCTGAAACTTGCTGAAGATAGTCATCTGAAGGCTTCTTCACAGACTAGGCTTTCTAGTGGTCTATGCTACCCAATAAAATATCCATTCATTTTCTGAAATCATTAGATCCACTTCTCTGCAATAAGGGTCTTTTGCCTCTGAGGTGGGCTCTGGCTTCTTGCCTGAGGACTGAGCCAAGCAGAGAGAAAAAGATTAGAGATGGCACATTAGATTAGAGATGAGCCCTCCTTGGGCCGTAGGGTAAAGTTGAGCACACGCCTCAATTTATTCTGGGCATGCTGAGGCAGTAGCCACATCAGCCTGTTCGTGGTTTTGGACTATTTTCCTGACTCAGATGTGATCTCTGAGGAGTTGGCATCTTTCATCCCTATTTCTCTGGAAAGAAAAAACTTGCTCCTACATGCATGTTAGTACATAATTGTCCATTATAGGGATTTTGCACTTTCATATGAAGCATCTAGTTGGTGACAGGATACTGAACTAGGTCCAGTTTGGTATGGAAGTTCCTAAGCAGGTAGCCATGTTGAGCAAATAGTCAACAGCCATTACTGCAGGCTTGCCCTGGCTGGATTGGGGAACTGGGAATGAGATACAGAACTTTTCTATTCTAGGTTGCCAGTTTAGATCCCCGGGCAAGGGTTCTGAGTGAAAGTCATCCCCACCAGATAATCAGAGGGTGGCCTGCAGGAAAGGAGCTGGGAGAAGTCTCAGTCCAACTCCTAGAGAGCAGATATCCACCTCATGCTGAGCAGCAGCACAGTTTGCATTGCCACAACATATTTGTCCTTATTTTCACTGTTTCATGAGAACTGTGGCCATCTTTTCAAGGTGCCAGGACAGCATTTTAATCCACCCTGTTATTCCATTCAGCATCAACCCCAAACACTTATAGCCACCAATCTCATGGCAGAGCAGGGAGTTTTGAGGAAGTCTCTAGTTATCATGGGATCTTAGGCAACCAGTGTTGCTTCTCTCAGTTGCGACACTGGGATGAAGGGAGAGATGATGAACTTCTGTCAGATCCTAAAATACAAGACAGACCCTGCCCACTAAATGTCTCTAATGGAGGACATGCTTGGAAATGGAATATCAGACTTGATTTTCCAATAGCCCCCAAAACAGACTCTCCCAAATGTCTCTGCTTGGGGGACCCGATGTTAGGTGCCACCATCCATCCTATAATCTGAAGGACAGTCGCAGCTGGGACAAGCCTGTCTTGCAAGCCCAGTACCACAGAGCTATGAGGGCATCATTCGTTCAGTGTCATTGTGGGGTTGCATCACCACGTGGTGAAGCTGCAAGACGGGATTTTGTCAGGCATTCACATGAGGTGATGACACAAAACTGGGATTAGTGCATGGTTGTGGTGTGGAGCAGAGGCACCTTTTATTTAATGGGATAACTAGATGAGGAGGGTACTTTATATATTTGCATTCTACTTAAAATAACTCCTGAAAGAGCCCACTTCCTCCCCCTTAACACCATATTTTTAATTGTTGGGTGGGTGTTTTCTCCCTGAGTCATACTTTTCTCCTTGATGTTTATGCATTTATTTGTTTTGGTTTTTTTTATACACAGCTGCAGCTCCCACAGCTCAGCAAACCACTTGGTGCTCAGCTTGGCAAGAGGTAACCAAGCCCGGAATGCTGCCAACTCTGCAAGAAGATGAAGGGGGAAAAAAATCCCCAACTTTTTCTTGTGGCTCTGTTTGGGAACTTGAACTCAGCTCCCATGGGCAGAATGAAAACTCCACTAATCATCTGTGCGTCTCATATCCCTGCAGGAACAAGGCTTATAACTCAACTGGAACTCAATAAGCCCTACCTCAGACACACACGGCACAAAACTGGTGTGTGTGTGCAGCAGGGACTAGTCACTGAGTGTGCGTCCTCCCTCCCCCTCCCATGCTTTGGTATTCCTCGCAGCCCTTCAGACTTCATTATATTTCTCCACTGCCTCTTTGTCTCCCTTTACAAGGTCTGACAAGCTGTGGCGTTCTGAAAAGGAGTATTTGCATAAGTGGGGACTCTGGAAAATGCACATGTGGAGTGCATCGCAGGGGTGTGTGTGCAGATGCATACTTGACTTATAGATCAAACTCTTCCCAGAACGATTCACTCAGTTCCTCACACAAGCAGCTTGAGGGGACAGTGAGGAGTCAGAGGATGGATGTTGCTAGTCACGGTGCATTAGCCTGACCTAGCACACAGGTCTGTGGAGCAGCATGTGGTTTCCTCCAGGTCTGTAGATTGTCCTCTTAGATTCTTATATATTTGTTTATTGATAAGCCTGGGGAAGCCCCAGGAGAGCTGCGTCTCATTTTCTGCAGGGTCTCAAGGCAGCCACAGACACATTTTCTCTCCAGCATAGCTCAGTATAAGCAATGCCATGTGGGATACCCCACCTCAGAGTGCTCAGCCAGAACAACTTCACTTCTTTGTTTGAAAAAGACATAAAGCTAAGGATCCTGGCAGCGTGTGTCCAGCCAAAATCCCCTCGCGCTTTATACAGGAGTCAAGATGTTACACCCACTGTATAGTGCACATTTTAATCTGCATCTCTAAATCTCCCCAGCTGTTTCAGTGGGATAAGGGATTCTTCTTCACTGCCTGTCCTAAATGTCTAGACAGATAGCTAGCTATGGTACTTTGATGGCCCACATCCTCATAGTATCGCAGATCCTCCCAATCTTTAATGCAGTTAATCCCCACCACACCCCTGTGAGGCAGAGCAGTGCTATTGTTCCCATTTTATAGAGGAAGAGCTTGAGGCAGGCAGGCTAACCAAGGTCACACAGGACAGGCTCGTACCCTAATCACTGGACCATCTGTCCTCTCATAAACTACTGTACGGTGAGGTTGTGAGGAGGAAAACTTCAAACCTCCAGACTGTTTCCAGAGTTCAGGCCAGACTGAGTTTGGCTTGCTCAACTCCCATTTAATTTCAGCTGGTTCTCTGGACCCAAGAGAAAGCTAAGAGATGAAGGGGCATGGTGGTAACCATGCAGGAGAAGGAGACAATATGGAGCAGAAGGAGGAGTCTTGGAAGAGAGGAGGCTATTAAATATTCACTAATACCCATCGTTAACATATCTAATTTCTATGGCACCTACACCCGAGTGCCCTTGAGGCAGAAGAGAGATACAGGCAGACGATAAATGAAAGGGAGAGGAAACCAAATAGAAAGAAAATAAAGAGACAGAAATGGAGGAAGAGACAAAGACAAAGAAAATTAAATGCAAGAGAAACCAGGCCGCACTGTTTTTTTAGGGGAGCGGTTTTTTGGTTTAAGTTGTATTGTATTTCTCTGGCAGCTGTCCCAGAGCACCATATATTTTCTGCATGTGGGTTTGTTTCGGGGGGGAGGGAGGTGACAGCAGAGCATTGTCGTTGGGGGAAATTGAGTCAAATTGTTGCTCACTGTTATTGCTGGGCATGTAACTAGGTTAATGGGGCATGTATTTTTAGAGCTGGCTGGCCAAGCCTGAGCTGCTGCTGCCAACCTAAAAGCAGCAACACAGGTGAAGTGGAGCTTTTGGCTCAATGAATTTTCCTGCAAAACCCTGGCGTCTTTTCACTGGTTTTCCCCGGGGCTGCATCGCCCCACAGGGCGCATGCGAAGCTGGTGGAGCCCACATACACCGGGTTTGGATCGCATTAAATGCATCACCGATTTGAGCTGGATGCCACAATGTGGGAGACCCCACAGGAATTGCTTGTTGAGCTGGAGACTTTTTCTCCATGTAGTTTAGGCACCAATTGCCCTAACTCCCTTCTTCCATAATGGCCACAATAAGTGAGTGAAGAATGCTCTCCCTAGCTGTATTTTATTTTTAAAATATGTACAGAACTTCCAGGAGAGAGAGAGATGCATAAACTGAACATCTGCTTGCTAGTATATCTGCTGCAACCCTTCCCCTTCTCTGTCCCAGTCCCACCCTATCTACACTGTAGAATACCCCCACACACTACGCCACATCTAAAGTTTAGTTGGCAAGCTATTGGGGGAAAACACCATCATCTCATGGCTTCTGTGAGACACCTACCTCATCTTTGGGTATTATAAAATAAGAACGCTACACCTGTATGGCATTAATTGATAAGCCATTACCCCTTGACAAACACTGGCAGGCACTAAGAGCTCAGACCAGCTCAGAGTCCTGACCTAAATTGATTGCATAGGCCTTGGAGATCAGTTTTATAGCTCCTTCTGGCTCCGCCTCCCTGTGACCTTGGCCAATCAACACCCTCCACCTATCCCTGCTTTTTCTCCCAAAGGTTCCCTTCTTTCCCCTTCTGTTTGTTTGTTTTTGCTAAACCCCTTTATTTCCCCAAACCTTCTTTGGGCAGCAGAAAAGCAGGGGAAACCAACACCACCCAGCTACAGAGCAGAGAGGAATGAGAAAAATTTTTACTCATTTACTCATTTACTCAAAGAGTTATGGAGTAAACTGAACTTGTCATTTCCCTTTCATCCAGAGGCAGATTGAGGTTTTGTGGGGCCCTGAGCCAGAGCAAGTGGGGGCCCATCCACACTCCTTCTACCTGCAGTTCCCTGCCCTCCCCACCTAGCACTCCTGCCGGGGGATGGGGTCAGGATGCGGGGGCTTCCCCCACTCCCTGGCAGGAGCACCAGGTGGGCAGGCAGAGCTGGGCAAGCCACAGCACCCCAACCCCACTCCCTGGGCAGGAGCGCAGAGGGAGGGCGAAGCAGGGTCAGGTCACGGAGGTGCCCATTTCAACAGGGCCCCCCAATTGGCCAGGGCCCCTGAGCTCGGGCCCCGTTGGCCCAGTGGCTAATCCGCCACTGCCTTCATCTCAGTGGGACAAACTGCAGTGCTGCATGGCTGCAGCCATATGCGGCTGGTGAGGCTGTGAATCAGGAACAGTGCCAGACCTATGCCCATGACTCTAGTAGATGGTATTTCTCACTGGGAAGGTGGTGTTGCTAGCATCGCCTGTGTCTCTGAATCCAGAGGGGATACAGGGTGCTCGAAGCAGTTCCCTGCTTAGGGGAAGGGCGTGTCATAGAATCATAGAATATCAGGGTTGGAAGGGACCTCAGGAGGTCATCTAGTCCAATCCCCTGCTCAAAGCAGGACCAATTCCCAACTAAATCATCCCAGCCAGGGCTTTGTCAAGCCGGGCCTTAAAAACCTCCAAGGAAGGAGACTCCACCACCTCCCTAGGTAAAGCATTCCAGTGCTTCACCACCCTCCTCACCCTAGAGGTCAGAGATATCTTCTCCCCTCCTCACCCCATATAGTAGGTAGGAGAATGGAGAAGCAGTTCTACAGTGCACCTTGCAGCTGCTTCCACCTTCACTATTTCTGCATATAAGACTTCAGGAAATGGGTCTGAGGGTAGTTTCGATAGCCCCTTCAATGACCCCTACCCTCTGCACCTGGGGGTTCTGTGGTGTATTGTTTTGTTGCATGCAGAACCATTTTGGGTCATGTGTACCTGTAATATTTTTATTGCTCAGTGTTTCATTCTTGGAAAGGACAAACATTTCCCCAGCTCACAGTGATTTCGTGCAAAGTTAAAGTAAGCTGTAGTTGCAAAAAGAGATCACTCTCCTTCCCAGTTCAGTTGCAGTGTAGTCTGCTTTCACCATCCCTGCTCCCTACCTGCCCAGTAATCTTCAGTAGGGGAGAATTTCTGGGGAACTACTTAACTTCTGCGTCTGCCTATGAGTTGCAATTTCAGTGTTGCTTCTGCCAGTGCTCATGCAGCACAAAAGCTATTCAAGATAAGGCTACAGATCCTGGGGTAGATAGAAATATTTAACTCTGTCAGCCAGTCACTTCCATGCTGGTAGAACTGCATCTGAACTGGAGCAAATACAGCAGGGAGGTAAAGTCTTTTTGACGAGATCTGAAATGAGACCCAAACTCTAGGTGGTCATTACAGACTCCAGGGTTGCTGAAATTCCAGCTTGGGTCCTTATGTTCTGCCTCCCTTACTTCCTCTTTGTAGTAGAGTTACTATGTGCTGTTAAACAGCTTCTGGGTTCCACCCCAGGGTTTGCCGCATTTCAATAATGGATACATTTTTATACAGTGGTCACTGTTAACATTTTTACACGGTTGTCTTTGCAAATAATTATCTTCCATTCAGTATTAATGGCACTCCTTATAGCATGCTAACCTTGTGTACTTGAAAAGGCAAATTAGAAAGATTTAAACAGTGACCACTGAAGAGTATATCTAACACTCAGGGATTCAAAGGATGAGAGGCACGTACATTATCACTCCCTGCTTTTTCTCCCATGTAGGTAGGACATGTATTAAATTCTATACCAATAATCAACAGAAGGCAAATTATGAGAGAAGCCTAGGCATGCATGTCTTGCAGGCTGTTCAGCCTTGTGACCTTTCTTGGCATGCATCTGAACTGGGCCTGTTTTCTCATCTTTCTTATTTTTCTGCTGCTATCTCTTCTGGGGATCACTGCAGTGCATATGAAATCAGTTTGCGTATCCAAGTAGTAATCTATAGAAGTTTAAATAAATTCTAATTAGACCCTACATTCCTTCCCAGTCTGAAGATTCCCCCCGTTACCCCCTCTTTTCTGTTTTCTTGTTTTGTTACATTGTTCAACTCCATCTTGATCTCTGCGGTCTGTGGGTTGGCAGAAATTAGATGCCTTGCATTGAGAGAGAGAGAAACAGACAGAGGGACCTTTAGTGGGACTGGGAACTGAGCACTTGGCTCATGGACTCAGCTGCGATATGAGCCTGCTTCCCTTTATTGATTGCATTAATGCAAGGGATTTGGAATGAGTCGGGTCAGGTAATGGGCTATAATTTGGTCCAGGTTTTGCAAATCCATTGTTGAGTAGAAAAAAAAAATGTTTTTAAAAAGGCTTCTGAGAAGAGAGAGAGAACAGAGCTGGAGTCTTTGCATGTTCAAGGAGCCCTTGTTTCTCAGGGAAGTGCCTCGTGTTGTCTGCATGCCCAGCAAATTGCAATTTAATCCTGTGTGGTGGCTTTCTTGGGGAAATAAAAAGTCATGTGACTTCCCCCCACCCATCATCAGCCAATCAGCACCCAGGACTCTCTGTTTCAAAGTCCTTTTGGTTTTTCTGTGAGCAGCACCTGGTGCTGATCTCAAACTATTAGGGGATTATTCCTTTCCTTCCCAGTGGAGGGGTCCATTGTACAGCTCTACCAGTGCTGACCTCACGATTAATAAAAGCTAAAACACATGCACTGGCACTTGCTCCCTGCTTTAATTACCTCTCCTTTATTCCGTCTCCAGCCGGGACCCTCTTCTGATGCATGGGGAGGGGGGTGGATACTGAGGGGCTGGGTTGGACCACGTTTGGGCTGGATATATGGAGCTGAATGAAAGGACAGGCGAGTGGTATTAGGCCCAGGGCAATTCTGTGGGAGGATGGAATGGAGACTCTGAACTGAGCTAGGCCATGTCTACTCTATGGGTGCTACAAGGGCACAGCTAGAGTGCTACAGCCATGCTGAGGTAGTGCCTACAGCAATGGAAGTGTTTATTTCATCTCTGTAGCTAATCCACCTCCCGAGTGGCAGTAGCTAGGCCAACAGAAGAATTCTTCCATCAACTTGGCTGCATCTACATTGGGGGTTAGGTTGACGTAGCTATGGCCGTCAGGGGTGTGAATTTTTCACACCCATAAGCACTGTAGCTCTGTCGATCTGTCTTTCAAATGTAGACCAGCCCTAGTAATAGTGAAGGGATGATGAGTGTTGAGTCTATTCACAACCACTTCCACCCATCCCTGCACCTAAGATGAAATCTTCACTGCAGCTTTATTTACTTCTGCTTGGGTAGGTTTGGGACATTTCAAGGCATCATCCCAAGGCCACATCTGCTGCTGCATGTGTTTAAAACAACTCATTACAGTTCCTGAAAGGCCAAAAAAATGAGTAATTCTTTAAATGAGTGAGTCTATAATAACCCACTAATAAGCTGTAATAGCAGACTTGTGTGCTGCTAACCATGCCTCTAAATTATGGACCGCAAAGGAGGCCCCCGAAGCCTGAGAAATCTGTAGGCTGGACACAGAGCACAGCGGCTGCCAGAGCCGTGAGTGGATGTGAAGCTTGGGGTGAGAGAGTTACCCCAGCAAGAAAACATGCAGGCAAAGGAAACGAGCAACTTGGAGTAAATGGATTTTGAGGCTCCTTTAACTAGCAAAGCCTTCAGGAAATGCATGTGTGGGAAAGCACTTCCCGTCCAAGGAGAACTGGGGTTAGTATTTTACTGAGGGGGTCTGTCAGCTACAAAAGGGTTGCGTTCATTGCAGTTTTTACTGGTAAATGCTAGCCCCGGGAGCACAGGGGGAGGCCAGAGGATGGGGATTCTGGCAGGAAATAAAATATACCAGAGAAAAGTCTGGGGTGTTCTTTATTTTCTAAAGAAAACTTGAAGCTTGTGTTTCTTGGATGATTCAGGCTCTTTGGAGTTCAAACGCTCAACACTCTGCCATTCACCCCTGCTCTCCCCTGATCCTTTCAAAAAGCTATGGGAGAGTGTGGGTGGAATCCATGAAGGGACTTGGGTGGTACAACTCTGAGCATTACGGTGCCTCGAAAATCACCGGATCACATTGCAATCCACCAAGCTGAGTTAGGTGCCTAGGCTTCCTATATAATGAATGGGGACAGATGCCGTAGACTGTGATCCACAAAGGCAAGGTGGGTATGGCGGCTCCCACCCTAAGATAGCCAATGGGAGATGCTGATGTGCTAAGCACCGCCCCTTTCTAAGAGACAGGTGCTTAGCTCTGCTGGTGATCCATGAATGGGAACCACTCTCCTGGCTTAGGCGCCTATGCCATTTCTTTTCAGAATGAGTTAGGCACCTGCCTTGCTCCCCACGAAACAGCCAGAGGAGGTGGTGGTGGTACTGGTGCTCACTTCATAACTTTAACCCAGTGGTTAAGTCCGCTCACCTGGGATATAGGAGATCCAGGTTCAATTCCCTCCTCTACCAGATGGGGAGAAAGGATTTGGACGGGGTTTCCCACTTCTCAGGAGAATGCTCTACTTCCTGAGCTATGGGATAATCTGAGCTGGGAGAAGGTCCCTCAGCCTCTCCAGTTGAAACTGCTCCACTTTGGATATATAAATAAAGACTAATGGGACCAGAGATGGAGCATATGGCTATGTAGCCCAGTGGTTAAGACACTCACCTGTGGGGACAGGAGACCCTGGGTCAAATCCCTCTTCTGCAATCACTCTTTCATTATTTGTCCACAGGGAAATAGCTTCAACGGCACAGGCTGAGGGAGCCCCAGCTCAGAACATCTAAAGCCCTGTGGTTAGCTCACTTTCCTGAGAGGTGGGCAACCCCAGGGCCAATTCTTTCTCCCTCTCTGAGAGGAGAATTGAACCTGGATTCCCACATCCTTATTGACTGCTCTGTCTACTGGGCTAAAAGTTATAAGGAGGGTAGCAGTACTACCACCTCCTCTTCTGGATTTTGAATGACGCCCAATCCAGTGATGCATCTACTGGATCAGGCAAATTAGGCAGCCAAACACCTGTCTTCTCCTGGTTTGTGAATTGCTCTGGGGCCTAGGCAACTGGACGCCTAGAGTGAAGCAGCAGTGCATATGCCCATAGGCAAAAACTTACGTCACCTAGGGAATTTATACTTTGAAAAACATAGGCGCCCAGTGAATTTAAGTGCCTACAAGGTTCAGTGGGAGTTTTGCGGATCACAGTGGGGGAGTTGGGCACCTACAAAGGGGACTTACCTGCCTAAATCTGGATTTAGGCACCTAAGTAGCTCCACGGATTCCACCCTATTTATTTGCCAGGGCTTGTGCCAGTCCACAGCACCCCAGGCTGTGTGAAATGAGGTGCCACTTTTAAATGAAAGTTTGTGCCCCCAACATTTTGTGATTAAGGGTTTCTCACAGTGAAACATGCAAACATTGAAATGTTTTCTCTCCTCTCTTTGTATGCAGAGTAGCTGTAGCTGTCAGTCCCAGGATATTAGACAGACAAGGTGGGTGAGGTGATATCTTTTATTGGACCAACGTCTGTTCTGTGTGAAATGCTTAGTAGCACCGTAGCATCTCTGTGAACACTGATCTTGAATGGAATTTCAGCCTTTGAAAATTTCATAGACTTTCACTGGAGCATTGCATATTTTTCATTCAGCAGTAGTCCCATTATACTGAGGAGAAAAATATGATATTTTGCAGGGTTTTCAAATAATTGGAACAAATCTGAGACCTCAAGCTCTGATGTTTTGTAATGTTGTTGTGAATATCTTGCACAGGGCTTCATAGGACAGCTGATTCTGTGCCAGCCAATTGGTGTGGCTCAGTGCTGTGACATTATGACCGAACCCATCCAGATGTAGTTCAACGGGTGACCTGAACTGCATATCTCCAGGGCTCCTCCGGGATTAGTGGCACATAAAGGACGTTCCTATGTTGGCAATGGGGATACTCTTCCGCCAACTCCATTAGCAAATACATTTGCGATTACTGGTGGCTCCGAAGGAAATAGGATGACCAGATAGCAAGTGTGAAACATTGGGACAGGAAGTGGGGGGTAATAGGTGCCTATATAAGAGAAAGCCCCCAAAATTGGGACTGTCCCTATAAAATCGGGACATCTGGTCACCCTAGAAGGAAACTGTGTTAACTGAGAGGCTGTGGTTTCCAGTACTTCAACTGACTTCATGGATGTGGCATAGTGCCATCTTGTGGACAGCACAACTTTCTAACAGGAAGTGCACAGTAAAAAGGAAGTAGGCTAGAGAGAGACCGGGAGTTTAAGTGTTCTCTGAGGCAGATAATGAACCATTTTCAGTGGTGCCAACTCCTATGTTTTTATTTCAAATATTGCAATATTTCATCTTTTTCTTAAAACCCCAGCTCCTGGAGTCAAGTGATTACATGAGAATCTCAACTTTCATTTTTTTTAAAGTTTCTAGTCCTCTTGGTTGTAGAGAAAACTTGAAAACATGATCCAAGTGCACCCTGAAGGCTCAGAAACCAAAAGGGAAAGCAAAAGAGCCCACCTTTGTTATAAAAAACCCCTCATGCTCTTTTGAGATCTGGCTTGTAATTTTTGATTTCTTAGGGTTGGCCATGCTGCTATTTTATGCATTATGATGCTGCTAAATACAATGTTTACTAAGACCCGAGCAAGCCTCCCTGCTTCCTGATGAGTACTACAGCAGGCTTGACCAAAACATTTGGTTTCCTCTTCCCAAAGTCACCTGTGCCAGGAATGGAAATTGGAGCAGATCAGATGTTACTCAGCAAATCCCAAGGTTGTTGAATTTAAGGTAATGAACTTCTCGGTTCCGTGCTACTTCCCATTTCTGTGGAATATGAATGACTTTCATATAGAGAAAAAACAAAACTAAAACCTTTGTGAAACTCTCCTAGCACAAAGCTGTGGGTTTGTTAGGCACGATCACGTTATGTTCTGATGGCTGTAGGGTAATCCAGACTGAGTGCCTCCTGTTGATTTCTTAAATTGTCTTCATTAAAGTTTGGTTACACATACAGGTATCTTGTTCAAAAGGAAGGTCAGGAAATGGGGAGAGCAGCTCTCAGATACACAGATGCATCCTTTCATACACCCATGTATGTGTATGAGTTTGTCCTCGTTACTCTTAGGTAGCGTATGTTTTGATAGCAGCAGCATGGGCATCAATGAAAAAGCACATTAAGGGTTGAGCAAAGCTTTTTGGATAAAATAGGGACTAACCTGGTTCTTCAGTGAAAACGTGAACTTGAGACAGGGCCGGCTCTGGCTTTTTTGCCGCCCTAGGCAAAAAAGCCCCCCCCCCCGCTCCCCCACCCCAGCGTGGCAGGGGAAGGCGCCAAGCCCCGCCGCAGGCCCGCAATCCCCGACCAGCCGGAGCGCCAGGGGGAGGGCGGCGAGCCCGCCGCGGCTCCGCTCTCCCTGGTGGCCAGAGCGCTGGGAGGAGGGCGGAGAGCCCGGCTGGGGCTCTCCGCTCTCCCCCCGGCGGCCAGAGCGCCGGGAGCAGGGCGGAGAGCCCGGCCGGGGCTCTCCGCTCTCCCCGACCGGCCAGAGCGTCGGGGGGAGGGCGGCGAGCCCAGTCGCAGCCCCGCTCTCGGGCCGGAGCGCCCCGCCGCGCCGTCCCCCTCCAGGCGCCGCCCCAAGCACATGCTTGGTGGGCTGGTGCCTGGAGCCGGCCCTGACTTGAGAGCAAACCAGTTCCTTTGGCTTTCTATTTCCCCCATCCTGGCTGGGTCTGAAACTGGAAGTGTAATGACACAGTGGCCCAGGCTGTCCCTGCCTCAGTCCCACTAGGGCAAGGGTGAGAATCTCAGTGAAGATTTACAGCACAACATGGCAGAGGCAAGAGGGTTGGTGAAGCATGTTAGATGGCCTATCCCCATTGCTGCCTGGAAGTGCAGCCGTGCTGGGGACTAACCTCATTGGCAGAGGGCCATTGGCAGGGCCACTTTAGGATGGTGCACTTTCCAACTGTGACTAGCAAAGGATTCGATCTTTACACTCCTCCCCAACCCCACTGGCTGTCCTCCTCCCCAGTCTCCTATCTCTGTTCACCTCATGAGCCGGCTGCCATAAAACCTAGAGCTGGCTCATCTCTCTCCCCTTGCGGAGCATGAAGCTCAGACGCAGCATACCTGAATAACGGCCTGCTTGCCCAGAATGGGATGCCTCCATAACTGTATATGACCACTGATGCTGCCAGCCCACCACTCCCAATTGAGTCGCTTATTGCTGGGAACAACTTCTGATGCTGCTAAAGACAAACATGCAGCAATTGTCTTTTCTGCATTAGGGGCTCAAAAGGAAATGTTACAGCCTTCTTGGTTGCACAGGAAAGAAGAAAATCCCCACCTGTAATTCTCAGACAAGAGCTGCTGGAAGCAGAGGATGTACCATCCCCAGCTCCTGGAAATATTTGCAGCCCGGACTGGGAAAGGATATTTTTTCAGTTAAAAACACACTGCTTAGCCCTTGCACCCTGTGCCAAGGAGGGCATGCAGAAGCAGCTTGCTCCACCTTGGGCAGGGAGGCAAGCATTTTCATGTCACTCTTGCGTGCCCTGATGTGCAGCTGGCACACAAGAGCTGCCAGCAGTTCTCTCCAGCCAGAGAGAGGGTCAGTGCTATGAAGAGTGAAGATGCCACAATGGGTAGAAGTAGATCTGGAAAACAAAACTCTGAACCCCCTAGAAATATGGTTGTGTGGAGCTGGTGGCAGCCCAGGTGGGATAACAGGGGAGGGGCACATGATGAGGATGCCTATGACAGCAGCAATTCCTGGGGCTCTGAATTGTGGGGGATGAATACCCAACTGCTCATGCTGGGATTTTTGTATTCAAGGGCCTTTGAACTAGGGAAGCTTTTCAACTCTGTGATATGAAACTGAACCACCTCCAAATCTACTTGCAAGAATCACAGCTCTGGAAGTTGGGGAGTGCAGGGGCCATGCAAAATCCATGTAGCCCTTTCTTTATTAGGGAGAAAAGTAAACAGTGAGAGCTCTGGCATTTGGGGATTTTGCTTGAATAGGGATTTCATTTTTAATCCTCCTGGCCACTTGCTGAGTTCCCACAAAGTGCAACAGGGCGGTTTTGCTTTAGTAGAATGTTCTCTGCCAGGCTTTGGTTTGGATCTGGGTTCCATTTTGCTGGAAACCACCAATGTTTGATGGAGGAGGGGGAGGGAGGGAGGCTGGATGAAAGATTCGGCTTGTAGCAATAAGATGTGATGCCATTTGTAACCTCCAGTAGTCCTACGGTGTGACTGCCAGAAACCCCCCAACAAGCCTTGACGCTGGCAGACCATGATGCTGAGGAGAAAACTGGCAGCCTCAGTTCCTGCCAGTATCTCTTGAGAGCAAAGCCCCGTGCAATGCAGAGCATGAGGCCATCCAGGAGAGACCACAGCAAGGCAGCAGCGTGAGCAAACAGCTTCATTAGACATGGTCAGAGGATGGTTTGGGGATGAGGTTGCGGTAAGCAGTGTGTCTGCCATTAATCTCGATGATGCCCTAAATTCTGGACAGCAGCAGGCTAAGTGGGATGGGGGGTGGGGGGGGGGGGGGGGCAAAGGAGAGAGGTGAGGTTTTTTTTTCTTTTCCCAGGCAGAAATGATCTCATGTTTTGTCTAATCTAAATTCTGTCAAGCAAGCAGGAAAAAAAAAAAGAGTGAGAGAGAAGGCTACACAGTTAATAGAAATCTGCCAGCCACATGTTCCCTGAGCTCAGAGACAAGGAATGGGAGATCTGAGTGGTCGCTTTTTTGTGCCGCAGGACAGAATGGAAATGTGTTCTGGGCTTTCTGAACTTCCTTTTGCTTCAGCCAGGGAGAATTTCACCTCGGATCAAGCCGTGTGGTGACTCCTTCAGCTGGACAGGAAGCCCCGTGCACAGATCCCTGGACAGGAGTCGCAGCAGGCATCCTTAGACCAAATGGTTTAACTGCAGCTAGTTGATGCTGATCTTTGGTGGATGCTGTTGAATTTGGGTGAGAATCATAGTGAGAACCCTAGTGCTCTTTGCTTGGATTTCCAGTTCCACTGGAGAGGATTCAAATAGAAAGAATGTTAAATGTGCCAATGGCTCTTCTCCTTTGTGCAGGTTGTTTGCTTTTGCCATCTCGCTCGCTAACTGTCCCCTGCACAATAGGAGAGACGGTCCTTCTGTTTTAGGGGAATAAATAACATTTTTTCCTCTCTTCCCTTTCAAAAAGCTCTCCCCACCCAATGGATTTCAATGGAGTACAATGCTGGCTTTGCCTCTTTTATATTTCTCCCCATGCCATTCAAGTGTGGAGAGATGCAGGTGTGGGGCAGCAGAACCAGACTGGCCAGTCGTTTCACTTTGGCTTCTAGTCAGTTTCACTTTCCACTCTCACCCACTAGCACAATGCTGCAACATTTGGCTTCCCAACACTGCAGAGGAATTTGCCAAAATGAAATCTCCTGTTAACACTAATGTTCACACATTCTCTCCAATGAAAACAACACCCTCTTGTCTTCTCCCGCAAGTGGCTTCGTGTCTCTTCCACACTGCACCAGAAGCACGGAGCACTTTCCCCAAATTAGCTGGTAAAGCCGGCTACTATTCTGTCCTCAAGTTCCACTTTCCTGTGAAATTGCCAACTAATAATGGTTGCTGAGAGGGCCAGTGAAGATCACTGATCTTTATCGATCTAACTTAGGTACGTATATGGCCACAAAGATAATTCTAACAAATGAGGAGTCACGTCAGATGAACAGATGATGGGTCTGGAATCTGTAGTCTGTAGGGGCCGGGCAACTGTACTTAATTCCTACAGTAGTGTAGGGATATAGAACATGCTCAGTATGACTTTTTCTCTTCAGCTGCAGGAGAGGCCAAGCAGGTATTTCAAAGGAGATTTCACTGGTGCACCAAGCCCACGGAGATCTGTTATGTCACATTCAAAGGACGAAAGAGCAAGAAGAGGAAGGATTTTGATGGGAGTCTCTAAACTAAGATTCTGAAGTATGTTTTCATGCCACAGAAACCACACTGGAAAATGTACAGTGAATTCCTCACTGTCAGGGCAGAAGCCAGGGCTCTGAAGAGAGATGCTAAGTGTTGCAAACTGAGACAGGGCCTTTAACAAAACAAACAAACAGCGCTGCCCATAGCAAGCTCCGGCTTGGACAGGGAGGAGGAGAGATTAAAAAAGATGCCTCTACAGCCATTTGTTCCTGAGTTGGGGCCAGGGAGGGGGGCTGCAACCCCTCGCCCCACGCTGGGACAGTACCCCGGCCTTGCACCCAAAACCTTGCCCTCATTGGGCTCATCAGAATTGAGCCCCAGGGTATGGTCCAAGGGGAGCTGTTTGGGGACTCCTGATGGGGGTATTTGCATGCACTTCCCCCACATGCTCCAGGAGCTCTTCACTCATTACATCAGTCATTGTTTTATTGCAGAGCAGATGGCTTGAGGGAGCCAGAGGCATTCCAGGAGACTCCTTAACCTTGCAGGCTTCATGCTGGGCCCTGAGATTGTGTTGTTGGCTGGTACCTCTCACCCAGAAGAGAAAGGGCTCTGCAGCAGGGTAACCATCACAGGGACAGCAAACAAATCCCGTGACCAGAGAAAAAGCACTCAGAGCCATTAAGATTCCCTCCCAACTGCTGAGATCAGCTCTGGGGTGTGGCTTCCCTGCCTTGCTATGAAGCATATGGACCAGCCTGGCCCTGCTCTAGCTCTGGGCCAGCTTGTTCACTGCTTCCTTGTTACAGCTCATCCCTTTCCCTGGCAAATAGCTGTAGAAATAAACTTTTTATTAGTTATAGCTGCTTGTAAAAGGGTTTTCATGTGAGGTCCAGGATGGCAGCATTTCTTTTCTTTTGAGGACCACAATGTGACAACTGGAAGAAAAATAATTCCGTAAAGCCTTGACTACTGCAATTTACCAGCAGCTGCAGGGGTAGAACTCAGATCCCCCTGCTCCAAAACAGCAAACTTCTTCTCTTTGACTGACTGGAGAATCTTTGTTAACTAATAGCAGTAAAGAGGCTATGACATATCACTGAAAAAATTATCATTCTAGCCACTAAAGGGCAGTGACACACATATAAGCCAGCAAGTTCATTACGGCAGTACCAGCATCTCCTAAAAAGTATGATGGAGCTTTCACATGGCTTGTGGAACGAGGTCCAAAACTGACAGATACAAAAAATGAGAGACAGAGAGATGCAGGTTGGTGCAGAACTTCCCCAGACACGGCCTGAATCTTCAACGCTCCTCTTTATGAATAACATTGCTGATATTTTCAGTCTCTTTGACGAGATATTTTTATTAAAAAACCAACCATCCAACACACACACACACACACACACACACACACACACAGACGCTGCCCTGACTTGCCTGCCATTGTTATATTAAAACACAAAAGCCATTTCAGGGGAGGCCCGGTGTGTCAGGCCAGTAATGAAAGCCGTCTGGGAGCTGATCATTCCTTTATCTCCCCAGCTCCATGTTCTTGAGGACCACATTTTTTAATTTGTGTTGGATAAACAATATGGGATTGTGTACGCAAAGAAGCTCTAATTATCCCCCGGGGTTGTGTTTCCTAAAAGGAAATGAACTGGGCATGGCATTCCCATTTGAGAAATGCACCAGTGCAATAGCTTCCAGATTTCTCTTCATGCCACTAAAATCCAGAAGATCACGTTGTAAGACCCCAGTCTGGCTGAAGCAGAGGGATAGAAGGAATGCGCACACCACGCTGTATAACACATACAGGATATTACACACATGCTGCTGATTGGACATCTTCAAAAGGATTGCAGGGGCCTTTATGTTTGAATTAACACCCAAAAGTTGGGATGCTTCTCCTGACAATCTGAATGTCCTGGGTCCGCAAATTAGGCTGGAAATCGTGTAAGAATGGGCTCCCTTTGGGAGATTTCTGGTTCTGTAGCTCCTAGTTTGGGACAGGTCAGAAATATCACAAAAACTTCTGATTCCAGCCTGGCCTGACCCAGAGGACATTCACATGAAATGAAAAGGAAGAGCAACCAAATGTTGTCATGAGTCCAAAACGCTACCTCAGTCCTGGACTCCCCACCCAGCTATGCCCATGCTTCTAACTCCTGCTCTGCAGCACCCCTGCTATGCCGTCCCATCTATATGTCTATCCCAGTTTTATAAAGTCACCACCCATCATCACTGGATCTGAAGATCTTGAGCTCCCCACATAGCTCTTCCAAGGCTCCTCATTCCTGACCCACAGAGCTCCCTGTTATTCCAGGCCTGTGGTCTCCTAATTTATATGTGGAAATACACAAACAACTATAAAACTTGGAAAAAGTTTAGTTTGTTTGTTCTTCTCTCCCATCCCCCAAGAAACCCCCTATTTCTTGAGATGTTTGCTCCAACCTATTGGGCTTGTTAAATATTAAAACATGGTAAACTGATGCAGGCTTAAAAAACAACCTCTTGCTCAGGGAACTCCTAACTAGGAGGGAACTCCTCCCTGCCACCCAAAGCAGCACAAGGAAATACCCGAACCCAGCTCTGGAAGGGGTTTAATAAAATTTTCCATCCAAAGGTACTTAGCAGGTGCTGGGATAGAGCGCAGGTAATACGTGCTCCATTCAGATCCATTCTCCGAGCAGTCATTCTTTGCTCCACAGATGACTTATCCTGGTTGAATATCCATATACAATACTAACCTGCCCATGTAGGTATCACCCAAACACATCCGTGCCTACTCAGGATATAGGTACCACCAAAACCTCTGTACAAAATGTGCAGGTGATTACTTTGTTTTCCCACTGAGACACTTGCTGGAAAGGATGCCGGAGCATGACCGGGAGCTGAGCCATGAATCTGATGTATTTATCCCTGTTCCACAGTGCGCAACACTCTTTCTTTACACTGCTGACAATTGCTTTGGGCTATTTTTAGGCTTTATTGCTGATGGTATCTGTAATGATATGGGTAGTTAACTTGGCAATAGTGGAGTTAATGCACCAGGCTTTCACCTCTCTGGAGCCCTGACATCAACTCCTATTCATTACAGGCGACAATGAGCTGGGTGACTTCTCCTTTAGTTGACTGACCTCACAGGATCATCACATGATTAGGCGTGATCAGCAGCCTATTGTTGCCCAGGAGGGGCCCAGGGCTGGCTAGCTGGAGGTGGGTGGTGGAGTGTATTGGCCGAGCTGTATGTTGTAGGTGGTCAGGTCCGAGGTGCATCCGCTGAGCTTATGAGAGTGTAGCTAAAATCATCCCTCCCCCCCGCCTCTTCTCAGAAACTCAGAAGAAATCAGCGCAGGCTCCCCAGTCTCCCCTGTTCCTTCCTCACAGCATCAGACTAAAGCCCAGCGCAGGGCTTTGTCATTTGCCAAAAGGGCAGGCCTCAGAGCGAAATCCAGGCTTCTGCCTTGCGGCTTTTGCCCCAGTGCTGGGACTGACTTGAATTCTAGCATCACAGAACCCGGCACTGAGGCCCGGTAGTTCCTCCAAACATTTGCTTTGCCTTTTCATGACTTATCAGTTAGGAGCCTGATTCACTTCATTAAAACCAACGAAGTTGGGCTGAGAGTGGGCTTGGGCTGGGAGGAGGCTGGGGGCTGTCTGCAGAACTGACCTGGGAGCTCATTGGGCTGCACAGGGGCTGAGTGGGCAGAGGGAGAGGTTGGGGGGCTGTGTGTGAGGTGGGGACTCAGCTGAGTTACAGGAACCTGCTGGGGCCTTGGTTGTTTTCTGGGAAGCTGCAGTGTGCGGCGGGGCGGGGGAGTGAGGGGGGCTGAGAGAGGTGTGAGTCTGGTATCAGGGGCAAGTGGTATGTAAAAGGGGTAAGTGGGGGGCCAGGGAGCCATGTGGAATTGATGAGCAATGTGGGGGAAAGCAAATGTGTCGGAAGTGTGTGTCAAGTGGCACTCACTGCCCCGTACTGCACACGTCCTGCAGTTTCATTTTTCCTCTCCACACCTCCCCTTAGCAAACTGTGCATGAGAAGCCACATGGTCATACAAGTGTAACATAAACCAGCCATTCCCCGCACTTATTCGCTGGGAACCAGCTTTCCTGAAGGATTTAAATTCAATTTGTTTTATTGAAGTTTCTTTTTTTTTCTCCCACTGATGCATCAAACTATCATTTTACTCCTATCAGCTCCCCTCACCCTCTCGCTCTTTCCCTCCCTGCCCCCCCCCCGCAGTCAAATCCCACTGTCTGGATGATCCTGCTAATTCCATCTCCCCTTTCAAGCCCACCGATGCTTCCTGCTGTATTAGCTGCAGAAATGCCATGAATTTCCTTTGTGTTCCTGGTTTAAAAGAAAAAACAGTGAGTGGCGGTGCCAGAACTGACAATAATCTCTGTGGTTTCTCTCCCAGCCCCAAGTTTATCTCTGTGCAATTCAGCATAGGAAAGCTAATAACACCGTGTCAGGGACACCTGATGTATATTTCCAGAGTCTAACAGCTGGGCCTGCAAATGCCTTCTTCACTCCTACCCTTTGCTTATTTGTGTCTGAAGACACCGGCCCTTTCATGCGGGTCTCATGTCAGTGATTTATAGAGGCAGGTTTCTTTTATTTCTCCTCTCTCATTTTCCCCCTCTAAAAAATATTACTGCATGGACTGTGTCTTGCAATTTCATCTCTGCACGAATCCCCCGCGTTTGGGCCAGCGTGATGTGGGGAACAAACCTGCACTGGCAGGGAGATGAAGCCGATGACACTGGGGAGATGGGGACACACAGCCAAACCAGATGAGTGCTGGGATCTGTTTGATGTATTCATTTAATTATAGCTTATAATTAGCAAAAGAGCAACAACATAAAATGATTGAGGACCACCCAGTCACACACAAAGTGTGCAAGTCACTGTCATCTTTCCCCTCCTTTCCCCAGCCCATCTGTGCGTCATTCACCCATTTGTCTTAAATTAGGCCCTGATCCTGCCAAGACATATACATGTGCTGAACTTTGAGCACTGTGAGGAGTCCCAGAGCACGTCTTGGCAGGATAGGGGCCTTAGATTGGAAGCCCTTTGGAGCAGGGACCGACCCTCTCTCTCTTGTTCTTGCTGAGTCTGTAGTTCCCCGATCCTGGGGCCACTGGAGGCTGCTGTAATATGAACCCCCCACCTCTGTTGATGAGCAGGCACCCCAAAGCAGGGAGAACAACATGGGCTCATAATATAGGATCCTAGTAATTAGAGACGGAAAAGACCTATTAGATGTAGTCCATCTCCTTGCAAACGCTGGGTACATGCCCTCAAGAGAGGACATGTCAGATATTGAAGGACAGGCTCCGGTGACTGATGGTGCTACTTCCTTTCTGCTGGGAACAATGGATCTCAAGATGTGATTTAGGTATTGCCAAATGGGGATAATCCAAAGACTCATCTAGTTCCATACCCAACTTCCCACAATGGCTGACACACCACAATTTGAAATATAACTTATTTTCCCACCATTGTACTAAGGCTACCGTGAGATGTCTGTGTGTGGGCACGGGCCACTTTGTGAGAGGGGGCTTGTGTAGGAGTGCACATCCGTATATATATCAGGAGATGGGTTGTGTGTGTGTGTGTCCCGACTGGTATGTGGGGCTTTAAGTTAGCGTGGGAGTGTGCACATGTGTATCTGTGTGCATGTACATGTGTGTGCATTTACATAGGTGTAGTATGGTGAGATTGCAGTATGAGCATGGCTGAGTGCTTGTGTGTATGCGGAGGTGTGTCTGTATGGTGAGGTGTGTGTGTAGGTATGGGGGGATTTGTGTCAGAGGCCATGTCTACACTTACAAGCTTACAGCGGCATAGCTGTACCAATACAGCTGTGCTGCTGTAAGCGCACTTGTGTAGCCGCATTATGCTGATGGGCGAGAGCTCTCTCATTGCATCATAAAACCAGCTCAATGAGTGGTGGTAGATACGTTGGCAAGAGAGTACCTCCCACCAATATAGCGCTGTGCACACAGGCACTCATGCTGGCAAAATTTCTGTCACTCGAAGTATGTTTTTCACACCCCTGAGTAACAAAAGTTTTGCCGATATAAGTGCTCGTGTAGACATGGCCTGAGTTAGCATGCGTGTGTTTAGATAGAGAGGTGGGTACAGAGTGTGAGTGAATGAGACAAAAGAGAGTGAAATTGCCCTAAACCACAAACCCTGCCTCTCTCCCTTTATGAAACATTTGAAAGAAATGACTTATCCTTCTTTGCTTTTCCTCCAGAACACCAGTGCCTGGGCGATGGGATAATGTTTATTTCCTAAGGGAAGGTAGAAATAACCTCCCTGGATGTTGCACTCCTCCGTGATTTATTGCACTGCTCCAAGAACCTGCCATTTGCATTGGAGAGTCACTAAGTTTTAACAGCAAAAACAATTGTGTTTTCATTATGAAAGCAAATTAGGAGATTGCCTATCGACTTTATTAAATACCAGTGAAGTCCTTGGGTGAGCAAGTGTAGAAGGGGCATTCTCTGCTGAAACCAGAATGAACAAATAGCAATGAAATACAATCAATGAGCTTCTGGGGAACCCTGGCAGTAGGGCGCTGGCAGAGAGCTCTCTGTAGGGCCCTCTCAACATCATCCCATTCTGCAGAGGATGTTGCCCTTCATCGCTAAAGTGAGTGAGGAATGATTCCAGGCTAAATAATGTTGACTGGCAGTTGTGTGAGTTACAGCTGTGCGAGCCAGTAACTATCTCCCAGAGCCTTTTTACAGTCTTATCCCCAGGGTTCAAAGCCTTGTAAAACTTCTTAAGGTTAAGTGCTATTTACCACAGGGACAAGGGAGAAGGAGAGGCTTGGGAAGGAGGAAGAATAAAAGCAACGTGTGAGGATGAGATTATGGCACGTAGACAGTGGCTAGAGTGCTTGGGTGCCGAACATGCGCCTAGCTAGACTGACTGATTTAAGGCCACGCATTTATTTACTGGAATTTCTCTGTGGTTCACTGACATACTATTGAAGCATCCAAACTGACAGGCTTTGCGAAAGGTAGGTCATCTAGTGAGCCTAAGGGGGCTAACATATGGGAGGCCTCACCCTGTCACCAATCCTACACACTTGCTCAATTCTTTAAAAAATTACTCAGGTTGCTCTGCCCCCCATCCTTACTGTAGTATCTGGGCACCCCACAATCTGGTGACAAAGGCCAATGCTATTATCCCCTTGCTAGTATCCCACCGAGGCACAGAGAAGCTAAGTGACTTGCCCAAGAGCACACAGGAAATCTGTGGCAGAGCAAGGAATTGAACCCAGATCTTAGGCTAGTTTCTTAACCACTGGACCATCCTTCCTCTCATGTGTTCTTTTCTCTGGAGGGCTGGGTATGTCACCCCCCTTGCCTGGGCCCAAGCTGGAGAATTTACAGAAACAGATAAACTGCTATTAAATCATAGGCTCAGAGTGTCACGGAAAGAAAACAGTCACTGAAATAACAGCAACAAAAATCACCTGCTAGGAATCCCTTAGCCCTCCCTTCTTTTTTTTCTCCTAATCTCCACTTTCCCTTCTATCTCTCAGTGCAGCCTTTCGTTAGTTATGTTCAGCATCTGTATCCCCTTCAGGCTAATGTTTCTGTCATGTTTCATCCTTTATAAAGGCTTCTGGTTATTTTGTTCTTTCTTCCAGACATTTCTTTTTTTCAGATCGGGCCTTCTCCCCTGATTTATATTTTACCTTCCCTGTTTTTAATCTTCCCCCTTCCCCCACTGTCTCTGGTCCCATCTCCTCTCTATTTCTCTTTCATCCCCAACCCTCGCAGTACAGCAGCTGTTACGAGAGTGCTCTACAAAGGAAACGTCCGTATATCTGCAGAGCTCGTTAATCGCTGAGGTGCTAGGAGATGGTTCTCTTAGGTGTTCTAGGACCAACAAAAGTGGCGCTCGTCAGGAATTCCCTGTGATGTCCACAGGAGCAGAGCTAGATGAGGGCTAGAATCCCCTGCAGCTCCTCACGGGACTAGCTCTCACTAACAGTCTGCTCTGATGGGGCTGGGGAAGAGGGCCTCTCAGGCTGGCATTCCCAGGAGCTCTCTTGGGTGAACTGCCTTCACTCTCCGGGTGTGAGCGGGGCTCAGGGAAAGGCTTCTTCAGACAGACTCTCCAGGGACTGTCCCAGCAGAGCAGCATTCCCCACTGGGGTCTGTGCTGGGGTCGCACAGGGAAAGAGGACTGACCCTGGGATGGTCTATGGGAGCAGGGTTTGCTAGTACAGCCTGCTCCCTTGGTGCAGATTGTATGTGAGGTGTGCAAGGCATGATGAAGGTACAAGGAGCCTATCTTCCATGTCTCTCCTCCCAGGCCTGGCACAATGTGAATCCTTGTGTCCAGGGACTCCCACTGGTGCTAAACTCTATAGAGGGGGTGGGGAGGGGCAAGGACATGAACTCACCCCATCTACAATGACCAGCAGAGCTGGATGGCCAGAGGAGGGCTCTCTCCAAGGGTGGTGCAGCAGGTTTTCTCCACGGAGCTCCTTGGGGGAGGGGGGGCATCCCCTGAGCTCTCCTTCTCCCTGGAGTGATACAGCAGTGCAGCGCCCCCAGCGCAGAGCTGTGACTATAGGCCACATTTGAGTCCTAGGCCTCTAATGTGAAAAGATGACTGCAGTGAGGATTCTCAAGTCACACTCTTGAGCTGAGGCCAGCAAACTCATGTCACTAAGGAGGAGCCTGAATGGAAGAGACCCAGCAGTGTGTCCTTGTGCCGAGTTTCTCTGCTCCTGGCAAAGAGCAGGCTGATGGGTACTGCACCGGGTGTTCCTTCTCCTTATTTTTCTCTGAAATTGGCTGTGACATTTGCGATGAATGGCTTTTAATGAACAAACCTGACTTATTAAAAGAACTTAGCAGAAGTGTCAGGGCTGATTTGAAATGGAAAACGGGGCCTGGAAAAAATAAGACTGTTTTCTATTGAAATGCACAGGGGGCTTCTCACTACCTCCCTCTGGCCCACTCCTCCCTCTCTTCCTTCTTCACAGTGGAGCTAATGTCTTCATTTTCCTCAGGCTCTTCATGCAGATCAAAATCACCAGCATCATTAAGGTGAGGCAGCAAGCGCTAGGCCAGCCTCTGAGGAGGACACACGGCTTCCCTTACCCATGTGCTGCTGGAGAGGTAGGAGCTATTTAACCAGACATCCTTTGCACCTTGGGTGGCCCTTAGAGGTACTGTGCATGTGCAACAGCTGGAAGGGGCTTTCACTAGCACATGGATGCCATGGGTCTCTGTCTCCCACATAACCTATTTCTGTCCCCTTAAACCAGCTGTTGCCCATTGCCATTCCCCGGACACCTGGGCTTTAGACCACACACTGGCAGCTGATGGAGTCTCCAACTTCCTGCACTGGACTTAGTCCCAGTGATAACACCTCTGCCCATCAGTGCCACCCACCGAGGAGGGGCTGCTAACAGCATCTGTCCTCAGCAGCAAAATGCCCAAGCTTCCTCTCAGCCCGTGAAACTCTTGGAGATAAATTCTCCAATCTGTTCCTGCAGGGGGCGCTGTCACAAACCACTGTAAGGCTGACCCCCTGGGGTGTACTGGCCACCAGGTGCACTAGGGCTGACCTGTGGTGAATTAAATCTCTTGAAATATGGAGACCACGCTTCCAGCCGAGGTCCAAGTATAGTAGTGGCTTTTCTGGTCTCTCTGTTTCATGGTGACTCTCATTCACCTTGCTCAGCAGCACAGACTGTTCTCTGGGCTCCTTCCTGTGGCACATGCCGTTGGTTTTTTTTAATCTCTGCATTGTGTTTGGCCGGAACCCTAGGATATTAATAATAGAAGAACTTGACAGTTCTGTGTTATGCAACCTAATGCCACATGCTGGAATACAGCAGCAAAGAAATCATAGCAAAGGGACAAGGGGCTGACAGCTGCTGCAGTGCGTACGGCAGCAGTTTTCACCTGCAGAGGCCTGGGTTCACTTACTAGTTTTGGTCACATGTGACAATGAGTTTGGCAGGTTCTCGGTATGCACCATATCCATTCCACAATTCAGCAGTCGGGGCCTTCTTCTCAGGAGTCGTCAAGGGGGAGCTCGGGGTCAGGATGCGGGTGCATTGATGGAGCTTGCAGGGAAACACAGGACTAGAATAGCAAGGGGGCTGCAGGCTAATAGTGAGTGGTGCTGGCAGATCCCGGTGAGGAGTCCAGGACTGGAATAGCACAGGGCGCTGCAAATCAGGACTGAGGTGTGTCAGTGGAGCTGGGTGCTTGCACCAGCTTGCACTAAGGCTGTCTAGCCAGGGGGGTTCAGTCCTTCATTTTCATAGGCAACATTAAGAAACATACAAGAAAATAAAAACGAAAGCAAGTAAATCCTGATCCCCAAGCAGCCAAGTGAGTGAACAGCAGAAACGGGGCTGAACCACAAGCCAAGGTCTGAATGACCCCCAACACTGGGGGTATTTGGATTTGGGTCCATTTCTGGATCTGAAATTCATGGCTCAGGCCAATCACTAAAATGTGGTTCTTCTGTGAGGACCCTTTTGTCTCAGAGGAAAGTGGTAGATCGGAGCAGGTGTTTATAGGAGTTTACAGAATTCCTGGGCGACTTGCAAACTCTAACTTCATTCTGCATGTCAAGGGCCAGCGCTGCCCATCACCTACTCCAAAGGGCACATGTGGAAGGCTTAATGTGACATTGCGCTACACTGCATCATTCTGAGACCCGTCTCCACACATCTGGCTGGTTCACTGGCACCGACATTCCCATTGACATTGACTGGGTCTTTGCTCTGCAGGACCTCTCTGATGGCCTCTTCCAGTCCAAACCAATGCTGTGGTTCTGCTTGGAGTGTCACTGGGCGTGCACGTACCGTTCCACTGCCTAGTGGTATATGAATAGGGATTGGATGTTAATACAGACAATGAGAACATCCACAGTGACTTAAGACAGGATGAAACACATCAAGGGTATAACCCCCCTGCTTCAGGGCATAAGCCAACAGCTAACCTATGGGGTTAGGAAGAAACGTTCCCTAAGGACATTCCATAATCCTTCATTGCAGCGTTTCTTGTACCTTCCTCTGAAGCATCTGATGATGCCTGAACTAGATGGACCTCTGGTCTGATTCCAGGCGGTGATTCCTACATTTCTTATGTATACGTGCCATTGTAATGTACAATGAAGAGCCTTCCCATTACCCTGAGAGCAATCCCTGCTCTGTCCCATACTGTCACTGTGCAGCTCAGAAAGCTATGCTTCCACTCATGGGTTCTTTAATGGTTACGGTCACAGATCTGGGAGTCTGACATACAGCATATGTCACCAGAAGCCCAGCAGAGGTGAAATCCCCCCTGTGTTTCAGGGCAGAAATGGCTGCGAAAAGAATCCAGCTTCAGACTGACTAGTCATTGACTGTTGCTTGTTACACATGTTCTGTTCAGGTTCTCATACAGGCTCCTTACCATTGTATCTGAGCGCACGTTGTGTGGTTGGTCACATAATATTGTTTCTGCTCCATGGTTGGAGGACTGAAGCATTTTTAAACAGAAGGGTAACCAAGAGTGAACAGCAAATGGTGCACTTTCTGGTGTGAATATTTAGATGAATAATGATCCGTGCTAAAATTCATAAAACATTAGGACCTTTGAATATTTCCCCTCACGCCAGGTGACTGAATCTTCATGGATAATACACACTCAGACCCCAGGAATACAAGCGATACCAGTTCCCTGATTTTATCCTCAAAAACATTCACCGGTCCTCCTTTTAGCCCGCCAACCAGCTGTAGCAAGGAGCAAGTGCTGGTTTCTAATCATGGCTTCTCCTCCATCGCTATGTATCTCCTCCTTCTCTGATGGCTGAGTCTTCCCGGATCTGAATCCACGCTAGCACTCATGACATTTTGGGTTTAATAAGTTATGTTTTATCTGCCTGCTTCTGACAAATCACATCTGAGACAAAACTTAGAGATTCCAACTGGCTTGGCGTGAATGGCAGAGCAGGGTTATTTATATTTTATAAAGTAAAAATCATGCTTGCTCTACAAGGGCTCAGGAGTCAGTTCCCTTTTGTACTCCTAAATATCAAAATAAAACCGGAAAGGAAACACTGTCAGGGTGTTTTTCATCACTGAAAAAAACCATTTTTTACTCACTGTTGTTTTTAATAACGATGAAGTTGGAAACTACAATCGGTTACCTTACCCACGCTGTTTTCCCTTCCATTCTGCATGCTCTGGTTTGCCGCCCTAGGGACAGTCACAAGCATGCTGGATTGTTATTGGGGTGTTGTTTGAAAGCTCTAGGCCAGGCTGACTTGTTTGTTGTTGTCATTCATGAGTACTGGGGTAGCACACACCACTTCGGGTTTGGTAGGTTCCTTATGGGTGCTATGCACATTGGGTTGTTATTATAGGGTTAACACCTGGACGCCGGGCTAGGCATGTTGGGAGGGGTTCGGCCCTCAGGTCTGGTCCCTAAATGCCTCTCTGGCAGCCCACCCTACTCTGGCACTCCCATATGCCATAGCATAGGGGACATGCTGGGGTGGGGCCATAGCTCACACCACTATGGCCATTCTGGCTTGTGCTGCAAACCCTGGAGAAGCTTAATTTAGAGCAGTCCCTAGGTTGCCTAACTTACACCAGAGGATATATTGTTCCCTGCTCCAACCCAGAATCTGGAGGCTGAGCCTTCTGTGCTGTGCTTCTTGGAGGTGCAGCCCAAAATCTGACCTCTTGCTTTATTATTGTAGGGTTGCTTGTGAGGGCTGAGCTAAGCAAACTAGTTAACTCTGAGCGGGCTGCTCATTGCAGTCACTGAATTACAAGACTTTTCACAAACCCCTGGGTTCTGAACATTTGCCACAAAAACTATGAAATAATGAAGCAATTTGCTCGACATTGCTGGGGGCGGGGGTGTTGGGAGGGGGATTGCAAAATTTCTCTTAGTACACGTAAAAAGATGTTTATGGCTGAATACTTGTGAGAATAACGATCACTTGTATTTCTTCCATTCGCAGCATTTGGGCAAAGCCAAAATCTGCTGGGCTCACTTCTAGGCCTTTTCCCCCAGGCCACCTGGAAGGATGAACAGCCAGTCACCTTCCTGGTTGGTTTCTCCAATAGCTTATTAAGTCCGACACCTTTGAATCATCTCTGTCTGCTTGTAGAAAGTCTGGGGGCTGATCAGTACCTGCCCACGGAGGCTACGGGCATTGGAATCAAGGGAGAGGACACTTCTCTCTAGGATGGAGACGTTCTCATTTGGGATGTATGATCAGGAAATCCTCTCTCCCTTTCACATTCTGGTCTCTGCTCATCTCGGCAGTTGTCCTGGCTGCCTTTTCCTTGTCCATCCACCTGTAATACAATCATTTATGCAGCTACTGCCTGGCACATGGGAGCTACTCCAGCAGATCCATTGCTTGCAGGAGGTAAGGATGAGAGGAGAGGCAGAGAGGAGACACGTAGAAGCGTGAAGGGCTTGGAATAGTTCATACCAGTGGGGGAATTAACTGCTTGACTGCTCGCTGGCCTCAGGCAGCACAGAGTCGATGGCTGTTGACCTGCGTTTTAAAAAGGAATGGGAAGTCAATGACGTGGAGAGAGGTGGGGTGTCTGCTCTGGATTGCTTAGATCAGCTAGAATTCAGTTACCCATCTCTATCATGTGCTGTCTCAAAGCCCCTTACACACATTATTAATGATCCCCCTGCCAGTATTAGTATTGCCATTTTACATATGGGGGAAAATGAAGTCCAGAGAGAGAGGGGTGAAACAGGGAGAGAGTGGCAGAGCGAGGAGCAGAGGCCAGGCCTCCTGGCTCCCAGTTCTGTCCCTTACTGACAAGAAATCCAAACTTTGAAGAGACAGGTTGTAATCCAGATCCAGCTTTTGCAGCTCAGGCTTGCAGCTGGACTGGACATTAAATGCTGTTGATGTTCAGCCGGGGACACGTCTCATACCCCACTGTAGCCACTAGGTGTAGATCTCGTCTAAGGAGATTTCACATCCGTAAGTCTGTGGTTACTCTTCTCATTTTGAGCAACAACACCGACAAAAAGAACAAAAGAAAGAAAGAAAAAGCAAAACTCCCCGGGCCCATCACAGCAGCAATTATATAGCTACTTCATTTTCATTTAGGATAAAACACAAGTGTAATGGGCCTCAGCCCTCTTGCCTTTATTAGGGATACGCTGCCTGAGTCGCATTCCAACTGCTGCACCAGACCAAAGTGAGTCGAGAATATTAACAGTTTGCTCCGTCAGTGGGTTGTGGCAGTGACAGCGACAACAACAGACATCTGGAGATTCCCCGGCAGGCTGGACTTGTGGTCGTTGTGCCCGAAGGAGCAGCTGCCATGGTAGCGCCTCCTTGACCCCGGGAGCCACGCGGTTGGGTAGCAGGCCAGGCTGGTTGTCCTGGGCACTGACAATTCGGCTTGCTGGGGCATTCATCACAATGAGACAAGGGAAGGGGTGGAGGTAGTGAGAGAGGGCATGTGGCCCTGGGTCTCCCTTGCCATCCTGGAAAACTCTGCATCAAAGTGGCCTGTCCTTCCAGTCACGGGAGACTGAATGTGTCTTTTGGTCAAGAGAGGGTGACAAGAGCAACTGGAAAATGTCTTCCTTCTCTTTCTAATGCCCGGGGCTAAGTGTGCTCTCCTCAGAGCATGCCTGGACCTGGCAGGGAAGGTCGCCAGTGCCCCTTCTCTTGAGCCAACAACTCCCCTTTAGGTGCCACCCAAAGGAGGACCCCCCGTTCAAAGAAAATTCTCCAGAGTCAGAGGCGCCAGGTGGAACCAAATCGGGAGAATCCGGGCATCTTTTGCTGCATGAGTTCCAAGTTCACCCAGCACAGGCAATATGCGAGGGAATCATCCAGCAGCAATGGTAAATCTTTAGGGCATAGATAAGGGATACAGCATTGGATTCCTGAACCAGGGATCATGGGCTCAAGTCCCAGCAGGGATGCTGTCTTCCTAGCATTTGACTGTTGTCTGCTGCTGCCTCTTTGCCTTCAGAAGACAGAGGATTTGTCAAGCCTGTGTTGCAGGGGTGGCTTTGCAGGCTTCAGACATCCTAGGAGACTGGCAGTCTCTGTCAGGCCCTTGGGGACTGTTGCAGAGGACTCCTTCCGGGGGGTGGAAGGCTCCCCCCCCCGCCCATGTTCATTGTTATGAGGAAAGGAAAGAGGGGTTAATGCCGCCCAGACTTCCCACTGTTCTGTCAGGAAATTAAGGGTTGGGTGGGCTCACCCAGACAGATCATTGGAAGGCAGGAGAAATAAAAGGGGTACAGGAAGCAGGGCCGGCTCCAGGCACCAGCTTGGCAAGCAGGTGCTTGGGGTGGCCACTCCGGAGAGAGGCGGCACGTCCAGCTATTCGGCGGCAATTCGGCGGACGGTCCCTCACTCCCGCTCGGAGCGAAGGACCTCCCGCCGAATTGCTGCCGCAGATCGCGATTGCGATCGTGGCTTTTTTTTTTTGGCTGCCTGGGGTGGCAAAAACCCTGAAGCCGGCCCTGCCAGGAAGACTCCTCCTCCATGCTCCACGTGTTCATCTAGCAATTGAACCCTACACATGACATTTTCTGTACAATACTGAGTACTGATAACTCCCCCAGGAGAGGAAGATGGGAGCTGAGAAAGGGAGGGGGACCTGGATTGGGTTGGGATCCCTGGAAACCCATCTGATCTGCAATGCAGAGTCAGTTCTTTTATTCACAGTCTCAGTGCCAGTGGAAGGCTGCGGGTGGGTGTTTATTAGTGACGCTGTTGTAAGACCAAGCACTTAGCACTGTCCATCTTCAAAGCTTCCCATACATTATCCAGTTAATCATCAAGAAGATAAGAATGATCAGCCCCATTTTAGAGATGGGGAAATTGAGGCACAGAAAGGGGAAGTGACTTAGTCAAGGTCCTAATATGAGGCCATGGCAGAGCTGAGATTAGGGCTCAGGAGTGCCAAGCAATGCCCTGTGCTCAGTTCACTACAGCGTGGTGTCCCTAGGGAACACAGGGAGGATGGCTTGGAAGGGAATTGAAGCATTTCAGGGTGATTTCGCTTGTTCTTTTCACGTGACTGCAAGGCAAGTGCTAGTTCAGTGAAACTCAGGAGCCTTTCCAAGCCAGTGATTCCCTCTCAGCACTCAGGCTGCTGACAAAATGGAGAGATTACAGGGAAGGAGAAGGGGAAATGGAAGGTTAGTCATGAACATATTGGGTTTGAAAAACTCTGTGAACCAAGACAGTCCAGCTACTGCACTTCCTGCTGCTGGAGTCTGCTCCACTTTGATTCCTATCATCGTCAGTATCACACATTCATCCCAGATATCCCCAGGGAAGTTCACAGTCATCATGTCCCCACCACTGAAATGCAGCCACCTCTGGGGTGGAACATGGCAGCTGTTTATCAGCAACACTACTATTTAAGACAGAAGTGAAGAAACAAAACACAGCCAATGGAAACTGCCAGGAGGATTTAAGAAGGTGGAATTTAATGACCCAAGTTGGCATTTGGCCAGGGATCTGAGACAAAAATAGGCTTGAGAATGGTATTTCCAGGTCAGCGGCTGCTGCATGGGGGATTCTGATTTTGTTTACATATTTCAAAACAGGTAAAGTGAGAATGAGGGAAATGGCATCATGCCATGGGCTGATTCGCGACCTGCAGCCAGGCCAGTTGCAGGCCCCTTCTGCTGATTGGAGCCTGTGAGCTGTGGAAAGGGAAGTTGGCAAAGTATTAAATGACTCTTAAGTCAAGTTTGTTTAGAACTTTCCTATTTGAAGGAATATTTTTTTTCAGAACGGGTTGAATTTCAGTTCAAATCCCCTTTCAAGACGTCTCCTTGGTTCTTACGCTGAGCCGATTTGATTAGCAGAACGGATATACAAGAATATATGGAAGGGGAAAAAACAAGGGGCGCTAGATGGCAAGGATGTTGGAAAATGGCTTTGCTGGAACAACAGTGGAGACTTTCATCTCAAAGGCCCCAGTTCAAATCCACTCTTTGTCATTACCCAGCTGACCACGGCTCCGCCCCTTTGTCATATGAGTTGGGTGTTCCCAGTTCAGAGGACAGATGTCCCAAACCCACACATGCTACTAGCATTTAGGGGATAAGCCTATGGCCATTGAAATCAATGGAAAGGCTGGCATGGGCTTTGGTCAGGCCCTCACTGATCCCCTTGCTAGCAGTCTCAGTAGAGTCCAAGGACTGGCCAGAGCCTTCACTCCCTTCTTATTTTCAATGCCAGTCCCTGCACACCCAGGTTCCCATACACCGCCGGTGTGCTGCCCATACTGTACCTGCTCTTTGGGTACTACAGCTTCCCCTCTCCAGAACTGTCAATCTAGGACCTTTCACCTTTGCTAAATTCAATTTAAAGTTAGAGCAAAATAATCAGATTACACTTGATTAAGGAAGAAAAATAGAAGAACAATCCAAATAATCCCAGTTCCGGTGCTGCGTGAACAGACACTTCTGGGACCTTCCTGAGCTGACAGTTTTACAGGAGAAACTGACAGGTACAGGAAAGAGCGCAGCGAATCCCTAACCACGCAAAGTACTGCAGCTACCGTGCAATCACTCGTCCGAGCTCCCTCTGGACTGGGCTTGTTGCTGCCAATAGACAACAGGCCTAATCAGCATGAAACGCAGCGGGGCCCAGGCCATTAATTCTGGGTCTATCTTTAGCATCTACTCTCTCTGAACAGTGCACTGATCTGCTGCCAGTGTAACATATTTAACTTGCCCTACATTTTTGCATGTCCATTTTCTTCCATTGTTCTTTTTCAGTCAAAGAAAGTATCCTGTTTCTGTGCCCTAGCGATGGAGGCATCTGTTGTGTGTCTGGCTCCGGGCCAGCTCCCCCCCATCCACGGACCCCCGTGTTGAGACTCTCTGGGGGACGAATGCTGCCCCTCAGTGGTGAAGGAAATGTGGATGGTCAGAGTCACACATGAGCTGGAGCCCCATCCCCCAGGACTGTGCTCAGCTCTACTCACTAGGCTGGACTGCCTGTGTCACGGGATGTACTGTAACATGCCTGATCATACTTTAAAAAAGGGGATGGATGGACAGGTTGGTGGGAGACCTGAGTTCTATTTCTGTCTCTATCAGAGGCCTCCTGTGTGTCTTTGGGCTTATAGCCCAATTTTCAGAAAGTCGAGCCAAGAAAGTAGGCAGTTGTGGACCTATTTTGCATAGGAAGTCCCTAGGGTTGCAGAGTGTAAAATAAAGGCTGAATCAGGCCCGTACGTTGTATCCAAGGAAGACTCCTTGTTACACACAGGCCAGGACTTTGCACAGTCAAAATACTGTAAACATACTAAAGCTGAGACCTTTGGAGTCGTGCTGGGGGTGAGATGGGATCCTGTCCATACTATCAATGGGAGGTGTTTCCTGTGCAGAGAGGAAAACACAGACATCTTTGTACCGTAGACTGGGTATTTCCAGAACCACAGAGGGAACCAGCAGGAGGCCCTGCTCTGCTTCCCAGTATTAGACTTTCACCTCCCAACATCACAGAGGCCTTCCCTGCAGCCAAGCAGGGCGGCCATAGCTTCCCATAGAACCACCCGCATTGCTCTGAGGGCCAGCAAGAAGAGCAGAGGAACACTCAAGAGCCTGCTTCTCCCACAGCACTCATGGCCCAGCCACCCAAACAACGATCTCCCCATGTAGCCACTACCAGCCGGAACCCATCAAATTCAGGGTCCTGATTCCGCTCTTCCTGCCACAATTGCAGCTATAGTGACTTCAGCGGAGTTACCCATGATTTACACTGATGGCACAGAGAGGTGAACGAGGCCCAAGAACTTCAAGGAGGACACAGCAGTTCTGACGAGCCTTCAAACCATTCAGTGGGCACCAGAGTGGGAACAGAGGCAAGATGGGCACTGACTTTCAGAGCACAGATTCGTGTGTCTCTCTCCCCTCGATTGCCTGAGATACTCTTATCCTTGGCACTCCCCGTCATGCAGCCCCCACTCAGGACCCCCACACAGACAAACATTTTTCCCCCTTGAGCCCAAACAAAACTGATAAACCCTGAGAGTGGGAAGCTGACAAGGGGGTGTGATGTGATCACTCCCTCCCCTTTTTGTATTATTTGGTTCTGCTGTCAGTTTCTTGCCTGGTTCTGACCCATCCCCTTGCTCCACAGTCAGTTTTCTGCCCTTTGTGCCTGGTTCCGACTCGTTCTCTTGCTCCGTCGCTAGCTGCCTGCTCTCTCCGTCCAGGCCCCATATCCAGCAGCAGGTGTTCTATCAGATGTACACCAGGCAACTGTTAGAAAGGCAGGGCTCATGGACAGGCCTGTGCAGCTGAAAATCACTGGAAATCATCTAGCCTGCTCAGTAATTTAAAAGGGAAATTAAACTGCTTGATGGCATCCAGGTGTGGCCCAGATCTCTCTGAACCTGAGCATGTCTTGCGTTTTCAATCACGTTATTGGTGCCTAGAGTGGGGCTGGGGTGTTACACTTTCCTGTCAGCACAGCTGAGGGCAAGTCCAGTGCAGGGCACATGTGAGACGAGTTTGGCGGTCTCAGCCTAAATCATCAGCCACTTTTATCCATGCTGCAGATCTGCCACCACACTCGGGCAAAGTGCAGGGTGGTCTCAAGCGGGGCTAACCCCATAATAGCAGGGGACTGTGCAGGCGATGACTGAAGTGCCTAGGCAGAGCTTTGGGGCTCCAGGGATAGAATAGCTGGAGTGGGAGGCCGTGGGTTGTGTTGGAGGAGCATCAGCAGAGCTGTGGTGGGTCCCAGATAGCAGGGGCTGCTGCAGACAGAAAGGAGGTGTGTTGGCAGAGCTTGGAGGGAGAAGTCAGCATGGCCTAGTAAGGGGTGTGGAAAGTCTGGACTGAGATGCATTGGCACAGCTTTGTTGGGAGCCTATGACCGTGATGGGAGGGGAGGTGCTGCAAGCCAGAACAGAAGTGCAGTAGCAGAGCTGTGTGGGGGAGCCCATGATTAGCGACTGCCTTGTAAAGCCAGGATTAGGTCAGGATCGAAGTGCACTGGCACAGCTATCAAGGGGCCCTGGCCCTAGAATAATAAGGGGTGTGTTGTGCGGGTCAGGATGTTGCGGGCGTTTGCAAAGAGAAACCTGAACAAAGATGGATTGTTCCTCTGTGCAAACCAGGACACAGTAGCTGCAGCATGAAGCAGCATCGCTGCCTGATGCCAAGGCTGGGACAGAGACATTCCTGACGGTCCTACAATTCTTCTCCCAGGACGCTCTGCCAGAGCAGCCTGAGCGTTCATCTATTGCAGGGATGCTGGAAGAAATCAGACCTCCGTGAATTGAGGACACACTTTTCTCCTCCATGGCTGTCTCTGCTTGCAAAGCAAAAAAAAGAATGATGTTGCCCTCCTGACGCGAGACCCAGCAGCCTTTCTGAGGCAGTGCCCGCTCTCCCCATGGTCATGCATAAAAGAGATTGGCAAAGTTAGCTGTGCTTTCAAGTCAATTCGTCAGTGGAGTTGCAGACGTCAAAATGGGTTAGGAGAAGAAAAACTCAAGAAAATAAGCAGATGGATGATGAGCAGCCAGGAAAATAAAATCATCCCAAAGCTTCTGTCTGATGATCTCACAGCACTTTGCAAACACAAGGAACAAACCCCGGCCCCACTGAAATTAATAGGAGCAAGACTTGACCCTGATAAGTTAAACCTCACAACAATCCCACTCCCTGGGTGAGTATCTTCACCCCATATTATAGGTGGTGAAACTGCGGCATAGCCTGGTGAAGTAACTTGCCCAAGTGAGTCAGTGTCAGAATTAGGAACAGAAGCCAGATCTCCGGGGTCCCAGTTCCTTAGTCACAATACTGCCCTGCTTCCCTATGGCAAGGGGTTCTGTGCAGTCCATCTTGTCTTGATCATACAGAGAGCATGTCCTAGCAGAGAGCCCCCTGCACTGAGGAGCCTGTGTCAGTTCTTGGTCTAAAATGCAGATGAAATAGGAGGGATTTTTTGAAGGTCTGAAGAAAAAAGAAAAAGGAAATGGATGAAAATAAAGGCTGTGAAACTTCCCCAGGTAATGAAAGCATTTCCCAGTGAACACCTTGAGAGCAGGTGTGATAACATTTGCATCACAGTGAGAGGACAATGCTGGCAGCAAACAGATAAGAAGCTATGCCTAAAGGGACTTGTGTTCCACCATGGGCATCTGGCCTGAATTCCTTTCCCAGGAGATTGTCTGTGATGTCAGGAGACAGGACAGCTACCACCTGGGTGGCTTTTGATAGAACAGAATCCACTAATGTGGTGGAGCCATAATACCAGTCTCCATATGGCACCTTCCATCTGAGTATCTCAGAGCTCTTTGCAAACACTAATGGATTCAGCCTCACGACTCCTCTCTAGGTCAATATCATTATCCCTATTTTGCAGATGGGGACACTGAGGCACAGATCTGGGACGTGACTTGCCCAAGGCCATACTGCGAGCCGGAGCCAGGAATAGGACGTTAATATCTGTTCCCTGAAATAGCTGCTCGGCCACAGCATGTTTGGATGCTCATATGGATAGGTCATGCTAGGAATCAAGACTAACCCTCAGTCCTAGGGTGACCAGATGTCCCGATTTTTGGGTCTTTTTCTTATATAGGCTCCTATTACACCCCACCCGCTGTCCCGATTTTTCACACTTGCTGTCTGGTCACCCTACTCAGTCCACACTTAGGAATTGCAATGCTGTGATGTTTTCCAGCGTGCCCAGGATTGTGAGGCACCTTGCTACCACCCACCCATAGCATGAAGAAGTCTTGTCTGTGTCTGCTCTGGATCAGTTCCCTCTGCAGGTCTTGCTCTCTGTGTGCAGGTTAGCGATAGGCAGACACTGACCCAAGAGTCTTCTGAGCATCTGCCCGGAGTGCCCCGCCCCTGTTCCTCTGATCACTCACAGAACTCTCAGATTTCCTACTCCCACGGGAACAGCATACACCAGCTCATGATCACCACTCTGCTTGACACACAGCACTTAGATATATTTATAGTGAACACAAGAATAAGTTTATTATCAAAGAACAGAGATTCAAGTGACAGCATTAACATTGGAAACAAATGGCTACAAATAAAACAAAATCATAATGTGCTTGCTAGAGCCTAAACTTAACTCACAAGACTTTCCTCCATCTGCTGCAAGACAGCTTACCCCAAGTCCTTTTCCCAGTGTTTTCAGCCAAGTTGGCTGAGATCCCTCTTTCATAAGATCAAGCCTGCTGTTGGCTTGTCCACACAGATTGAAGGATGCAAGGGTGTCTTGCTGGTATTCCACACCACTGAAAATAGGATCCACCCCTCCGTTGCGGTGTACCTCTTCCTGTTAATTTCTTTTGAAGTCTCTGCAAGCTCTTCATTAGCATTTGACTCAGTATGCTAACAGTCTTCTGTTGTAAGGCACACACCACACAATGGCCCACCAAGGAGATAAGTGTCTCCTACCTCCTATTAGGAGAAGTTTGTCTCAAGGTACTCTACCTTTGAGTGACCTCCCATTAACTACAAGGCCCAGAAGACACAATTTTCAGCATATGAACATAACTCCTCACATATTTTCTGTACATAAATCTCACAATGGTTATGATGACCAGTGTGCCATAGGCTTGCATTAGAGACCTTACGTGACATTCTTTTGGTGAACCCAGGTTTATCCCTATTTCCCCCGTGTCCTCTGCCAGTTAGCATCAAGAGGTCCTTGGGTCACATATGCCATCTGGTACAGCATCCTAGAAGAGTCCAGGCTTATCACCCATCTCTCATTTCCAGGAGTGATCCTGTATCCTATGAACATTCACAGGTGTCCAAATTGCAGTTTAGAGCTTATGAAACATCCTTATATTGCAATGTTAGGCCATGACATAGTAGCATCTTGACTCAGTGAGATGACATCCTCAGTGCACAACACTAATGTTCCATCACACAAAGACGACATCACAAAGTTGTGACACTAAACTTCATCTCCTTGCACAAACTTTTTCAGCTATGGACCCTTCCTGTCTCTGCCAGTGAATGGCCAATGCCAGTTGCTTTGGAAGAAACAGTAAAACCAACATAATACTCCTGAGTGTGTACTATTATCCCATGGTGAAAACCTCTTTCTGACCCTCAGGTGGGCTAGAAGTGATTAGTTTGTGCCCTGAAGCAGGAGGATTAGAGCCATTCACATTTTATTCTTGATAGTGTCATTGATTAAGTGTTTAGTTTGTTTGTTTGTTTGTTTGTTAAGTTACTTATCCCACCCATAAAGCAGACTCTACTCTTTTACTCAAAATAAACAGTGTGTGGCTTTCTGACAGACCAAGGCCTAACCCACCTCCCCTCTGGAGCCAGCGACCACTCCAGAACAGGCCAGGCAGCTGGCACAGAAGACTGAAAGGCATTCCTCACCCCCCAAGAGTTGGGCAAGCTACTTTCACAGAACTCACAGTTCTGCCATCCCAGAAGCAGAGGCCAGAGTTCCAGCCTCACGCCGGCCCAAATGGCTTTGCCCCCAAGCTTCACTGTTACAATGCCTTGCTTGGGATTTCATTTTAGCCCACCCCATACCATTGTGTGAAGGGCCTCTGTGTGTAAGTGTTGCAGGATTGGGCCCGGTTTCAAGGCTACTCTGAGCTGTGCCTGACATGCTGGCAGTCACCTTTCCTGTCCACGCATCAGGGTTAGGGTGTCTGTTCTCAGTGGCATTTGATATTTTTCTGTCACTGCAATGCAAAGTGTGAAAATAGCTGTTTCCAGAGAGGAAGGTGGCCATGGGGAAAGCAATAAACTTGAATTTTCCTGCACCCGCCGCTCTCCAGCAGAAAGCATCCTTGGGATAGGAACCAAGAGAACTAGGAGAAAGTACAGAGAACAGCTGAGAAAACACATTAATGCACCATAAAGAATTTCCATTGCTTTCCAATGATCTTTTTTTTTTATTTATTCATTTATATGCTGCTTCTTTCTCCCCCCTATCCCCAATTAGGCCTTTCAATTCCTCACATCACCCTCTCCACCCCCAGAGATCACATTTAAATAGTGGCTGATCTTTATGCAAGAACTGAGGGGACCTGTGGAATGAGAGTGCAGAGCTGGGGGCATCGGCATGCCTGACACATACTGTAACTCAGCGAGCAGTGAAATGCCGAGGCCAGCGTTCTGAATCCGGCCACAACTGCCTGATCATCCAAATATTTAGATTCCGAAAAGGCTATGATAGAAACACCCAGAAAAATAAATATTTTAGAAACACAGTAACTGAAAACCTAAACAGGAACCCGCTCCCTCTCTCTGCCCTGTGCTTGCTACCGAATTAGAGAAAGCTGGGCATATATTTCACAGCTGTGCCCCTGACACTTCACTTCCTTACAAAGGAATGCTATGCGGCTACATCATAACATCAGGCAACTTTTATAAGGTTTGGGGAATGAGAGAAACTTATCTCAGGATGTTGGATGCAGCTTGGAGGCTGGTAGTATCAGTCAGTGCCCTGGGGCGCTGCTTTCAAACTGACATGTGATCAGACATACTGTTACAAAGGCTGAGCCAAACCCCTGGAAGTGGTGCGGAGAGCCCAGAGCTCAAATAGCAGCGGGTTCTGCAAGTCAGAATCGAAAATGGATTAGCGCAACTGTGTGGAGTCATAGGTGGCCTCTATGCTTCGAGCTGGAGGTGTGATTTCCCGGCTCGCATAGACACACCTGTGCTAGCTCTGCTTGAGTTAGTCCACTAAAAATAGCAGTGTAGCCCGAGTAGCATGGGTGGCAATTCAGGCTAGCCCCCGAGGGGGTCTGGCAGGTACATACTCGGGGAGGCTAGTCATAGGGTAGCAATAGCAGGGGGAATTGCAGGTCAGGACTGAATGACATTGGCAGAGCTGTGTGAGAGCACAGGACATCCATACAATATGAGACATGTAATAAAATGGTAATCAAGGGGTTAACTGGTTTACTCAGAGTATTATGGGTTGGGGTCATATTCCAACCCTTTCTTCCATCCTTGTTTAGTTAGTGTGTGTTTTCCTTCCACCCTGTTGTATACGGTTGAATGAAGCAGCGCGTTCCCAGCCTGCAGTACTGTAGGTAGTGTTTCTTGTACACTGAGTGGTCCCTTTACAACAGGGTGGCTGGTCAGGACTCAGATGCACTGGCAGAGCTGTGGAGAGAAGCTTACACACTACTGTCTTGCACTTTGCCAGGCTCTAGAAAGCCCTTTTCCACTCCCAGTTTCCTGAGCACACCATTTGCAAATCAATGTAACCCATACTGAGACTATCCACTCACTTCAATTCCCCCGCACCTCAACAGCAAATGCTCACAACTGGCAAAGCAACCCCAGGGGGATATTCCTTTTTGATGGACCTTCAGAATAAACCAAGACTCCCCCACCTGGCACATGCTTTCCCTCTTGAGCCCTGTAGGAAATCTTCTGCCATGGTAACAGACTGAGAGGCTGGGAAGTGGCAGTAGCTTCCCCATTTCATTGCCTTTTCCAGCAGCTGAATTTGACGCTCTCTCACTTTCTCTGGCGAATAGCAACCAATCCAGTATCTCAGACGCAGGAGGTCCCACAACCTCCCTTGACAGCTTATCTTCTTGACAAAGTGTCCTTAGAATTATATAGTATCTTCTAATACAATACTCATCCTAAATGTTCCCTACTGTGGATTAAATCCATTCTTGCTTGTTTTGCCTTCACTGACTAATATCAGACAGTTGTGGGGTGGGCCCCTCTGGGTGCAATAGATGAGTCTTTTTCTGCCTGCTTGAAGTGCCTTTGCAGAAGCTGATCACTACACTCTTGTAGAAGATGCCACTTGACCATGGCAGATATTTTATAATATTTTATAATACATAATAAATAGCACATTTTATCTCTGAAGCAGACGACTTCTCAAAAATTGTAGACCAGTGTAAGAATAACCAATCCCTGTCTGCTTGGAATATCCCTGCCCTTGCTTGTAGGTAGTTCTCACATTTCCTCCCACCAGACTGATCGTGGCCTGTTCTCATTGACTCACTATTTATCAAGCACCCAGAAGTGTGGTAGGAACCTCACAGAGAGACACAAAGAGTAGGACCCTACTCAGAAGAGGACAGAGAATGTGTATAGGCTGTAGCTGAAGTGCAATAACTAATTACAGTTACAGAGCAGACATAGGAGAGAGAAGGTGACTGGAGTGATGGGGCTGGAGGCTTGGATCAGTAAGGTATACACTTATCCTGATAATTACATTACTTTTTATTATATAGCTCCACTCCCCACCTGCTTCCCTTCATATGGGCATAACTAATGATGGGTGTTTGTATAATCAGCTTCCATCCTCCTCACCATCTCTGTTTTGTGACAATTTGTTCACCTTCGTCTGCATCCTAATCTCTACTGCCCACGCAATGTGGGTAAGTTACTCAACTGCACCAGCTGGGTCAGAAGAGATGTAGTTATAAAGCTGATGCCATCCGCACACAGCCCATGCTTCCTCACTAGCCCTCCTCTTCTGCCCCATATAAACACATTGAACAGATGGGGCAACAGACTAGAGCCCTGTGGGCTGGATTGCTGTGGACTGGAACTGGGGCACATTTCTAGGAGCAGAAAACCAGCCCATGTTCTGTGGGTCAAGATCAGTAGTCAGTCCCCTTCTCACTACATCTCTTCCAACCCAGCTGGGCCTGTGTGAAATGAGTGAGTGGGTGTCAGTCTAGACACATCACCAAAAGTCCCTCGCACTTCATACTAAATGGCCTTCTTTGCTGAGAGGCCCTTGGAGCGGAAGGTGGTGCGGTATGGAAGGGCCCTTAGTTCCCATGGGAGTTTGTCCCACATCTGGGACCAGCCCCCCGGGAAAGCTGTGTCCTACCCAGAGATGAGCTTTACCTTTCTGGTATTCACTTCCACTGTACCCCAGAAGCAGAATGGTCAACGCTTCATCCCAGAGTCATGGAGTGCCTGAACCAAGGTAAGGACCAAGATCTTGATCTTGGTTGGAAATTCTATGGGAAGCTGGAGCAGGATTGGAGGACAGGTTGGATGTGTTTGCGGTAGCCCGTGTTGCTGAGAGTCTCCCCCTTGGTCTGCCAATAGCCCACTGCAAAGCCCATCCACTCTCCATACAATTGTCCAGTACAACTGCAAAACCCAGCAATCTCCCTCCCCTTCAACAGTCATGCTACGGGTCTGTCCCATTGTATAGCATGGAGCCCCACAATTGCAATGCATCAAGCTCTGTAGGACATGTCTACATTGCAGCTGGGAGCGAGCATCCCAGCCTGGGTTGACAAATTTGCACTAGCAGAGCTCGGGCTAGCATGCTAATAATAGCAGTGTAGATATAGCTGCTCTGGCAGAGACTTGGTCTAGCTACCTGAGCCAGACCTAGAGAGTGGGGTGCGCGTGAGAACCAAAGCAGCTGCTTGAGCTGCAATGGACACACTGTTAGTTTACCAGCTGGAACCTCGCTAGTGTGAATCAGTCTACATGAACTCGAGGGTCCTTGCTAGCTGCAGTGTAGACATACCCCTAGTGGCCAAACCCTAAATTAAGCCCATGGTAGCTTCTAAAGAGGCAAGTTTCAGGTGTTGAATTTACAGGTAATACTGGCAGCCAGTGTGCTGATGAAGTTGACTTCATGCTAAACCATTCACATTACGAGTCAATCCCAGAAGGCAGGGAGAGTAATGGAAAATGAAATTGCCCCTCAGGTGCTCAGTGCAACCGCTAGAACAGGCCTGTATGTGAAACTCAGACATAGTCATCTAGTTTTAATTCATGCCTCCCATTTGACTCCCCTTCCTCTCCACCTCTGTTCCTGAGTCAGTCAGCATATTCCTGAACTGCCTGTGTGTTGCTCCCTTCCCCCTACTGCACGGGACTCATTGCTCCTTTACAGGAAGTGGGAATTCTATTCTGCACCCCTCTCCACATCCCCTGCTCCCCACCTGGACAGACGGGCCCTTTCTTTACCTGTGGCGTTCAGCGTCAACGATAACCTTTTTGCACGGAGTTTATGTGCCTCCAGAAACAAAACAGGATCTCATTAACAGCGACCAACCAGTCTCCTGGCATGTAAATCTCACTGCTCTTTTGATTTTAAATGGGTTTAATGCTGAGTTCATCTGCTAATTCCCCCTCCTGCCCCTTGTGTATTGTATATTCAGAGCAATGTTGTTCTGTAGCATGAGCAGTTTATTTTATTGAGTTTAAGAGAAAATCCCATACTGAGATGCTGCAGATAAATATTCATTGTCACATCTGTTTTGGTTTAAGATTGTTGCCTACAACGTTAAAAAATACAAACATATTTGATGGGGGCAGGGATGGGAGGAGAGAGGGGTGTTGTGGGGCTGCCGGAGTCTGGGCCGTTAGTGCAGCTCATCAAATGTTTTATCACCAGCAAGGAATGGAATCACAATGAGAGTAAATCTCAGTCAAATGGGAAAAAAACAAAAACCACCCAGACTAAACAAGAGAGAGTACAGCAGGCCTGTCTCAGGGATGCCTGCCTCTGGGTCTCACATGGGGCCACCCTCAACACTGGGAAGCCATTTGCTTGCACCACTGGGATACCTGCTTTTCCAGCTCAGTTAGGGCCATCCTCAGCACCGACTCTAGGAAGATCTCCAGCCCTTCTCACTGATGCCTGCCTCTCCTACTCACAAAAGGCCATCCAAAACCTGGCTGGGAGAGGTAATAATATCTTTTACTTGACCAACTTCAGACCTGACGAAGAGCTCTGCATACTCACAAGCTTGTCTTTCACCAACAGAAGTAGGTCCAATAAAAGATATTTCACCTCACCCACCTTGTCTCTCTAATATCTTGGGACCAACACTGCTACACCACCACTGCAAGCAGCATTCCTACTACTTGTCAGACCATCGTCAAAGCTTCAAAGCTTCCTATACAAGGCAAGAATGTCTTCCAATTCTAATTCTGCATTAGGCTAGGACTCCTCATGATCTTTCATCAATGTATGCACATCCCATGCTCGGTCATCTCCCAGTTTTATCATAGGCTGGAGCATCTGCCGTGTCTTGTTTCTGGAATATGGGATTTGGGCAATATCTGGATGGAGACGGGTTGGGAATGTGAGGGCTTCACTCTTATATGCTCAGACTATTTTACTAAATCCATTAAAACAACCAAGATGACAGAAAGAAGATTCAGTGTTTCCTGTCTGCAGTTATTCTGCCATCAATAGGGGCAGCTGCTACATTCTCTGACTGTCCCCTTCTGCCTTTTACCAACTTCACTCTCATGTGGGACTTCATTTCCAAGGGCTCTGTGCAGTCAGGCCCAAACAGCATCACAGGGAATTGCTTCATGAGCATGGCAAAAGGTTTTTCGGCCCAGATGAGTGGCAGCTGAAAGTGATTCCTATCCAATGGCTGCCTGGTGACCGCTATGTGGAATGAGTGGATGGGATTCAGTCCAGTTCCTAGCTAACAGATGTGCACATGACAAATGAACATGTTCCATGACTGACACCAAATGGCCTGTTGTTGGCAGTTTCAGCACAGAGGCCAAGGACTGAATGGTCCCTGGTGACTGAACTCCCCTCTTACCTCCAAGAGGTGGGACCCACCAGGGTACATTGGTGAGGTAGTGGGTGACAAGGGAGGGGACGCTTACCCTGACTCTGCCCAGGCTGTCCCTGTTCTGTAGATAGAACGCTTCACTCCCCAGGGCTGTCAACCCATTACCTTTCATAAGCACTAAAGTTTTATTTTACATTTAAATAAACTAAACTAAAATGTCTTTGCTTTTTTTAACGCTCTTGCAGCTCTCATGAAAATACAGCTAGAGAATAGGGGAAGGTATAACAGTAAGGATAGGGTTTTAGCCCACGAAAGCTTATGCCCAAATAAATTTCTTAGTCTCTAAGGTGCCACAAGGACTCCTCGTTGTTTTCACCGAGAGCACTTGATATTCTCCAATTGCTGTGCAAACACTTACAAATTAAACATAGCATAGCAGCAGCCCCATGTTCTGTCCTAATGCTGGAAACAACACTCCCCCTTCATCCCTTCCCCAAAAAAACCCCAAACAACCTTCCAAACAAATATGTCAATAACTTCAAAGTTCTATTGTCCTGGCCCTGGCTTTGTTGCAAAGGAATCTGAAATTGTCTCAGAATTTCCAGTATAGCTCCAGGCATTTAGGAACTTGGGAAACAAGTGTGAAAAAAATGTGTCTGAGTCAGAAGAAAACCCTGATCCAAGTTGGCAGAAGTGTCCGAGAGACCCCCAGGATTGGAGCGTCTCACTTTGATCCTATGTCATGTGGGAGCCATCCCACCAGATCTCACACAATAACTAGAGAGAGGCCCTTCAGAGTGTCGGCATCTTCATTAGGGTCTCTCCTATACATATGTGGATGTTTTCTATTAAAGATTCACACTATGGTTTAGTTACATTCCTAACTGTGGGACTTGAATGGCCCTAATTTGAAACACACCCACAGAGGAGTTTTTGTCCTATCCCAAAGCTGTCCCCAGGCCCGCTGCCATATGGCAGTTACACATGCCACATGCAGGATCTGCACATCCAGGAAGACCCCAGAACGGGATCAAGGGTGAAGCCCCCACTCTTTCAGCATCTGGCATTCAGTGACGTGGAATCACATCACAGAGAGCAGAGACAGAGCACACCACATGGGTCACGAGTTCTCAAACTGCTTCAGAGTGTGGCTGACATCTTAATAGAAAGGTTGCTTCACAGAGACCTCTCCTCCCACTAGGGATTACACAGCATCCCTGGGCCAACTACAGCAAATGTTTCTGTGGAAAAGTAACGTCAAGGAAGTACGGCCCTTGTAAGTCACCCCCTGAGCTCCCTCTCCTGATCCTAGTTTCTAGGACTCCACCATGCCCCATGTGGACAGTATCAAACCTTCTCTTGCACCTCTGCAGTGACCCCCCTGCTAGTGGTGGGTGCTGAAAGGGGGAGGGGCATTCCTTAGTGTGTCCTCTCTCACCAACCCTAGAAAGGACCGTCACATCCCATCCCCACTGGGGTGGAGAGTGGGCAGCCAGGCTGGAACCTATGTCTCTCCCATGGCAGTTCTGGGCTCTAGCCTTTGGCCTCACCGGCCATCTCCCTTATTGTTTAGCAAACTTTTGTGCTGACACTGTATCCCATTCATCATAGCGACAACCCACATGGCTCCAGGAAAAGGTCACCTGAGCTGTTTCAGCCTTTCCCTTTCAAATTTACATTTGTACCAAGTTAATTCTTCATTGTAAAACCAAATACCCCGAGTGTAATTATTCACTCTTTTCGTAATTTGTCTAGTTTAAGATTCCCCTCTCCCCGCACTCCAACGCCCTAGTCCATTATCGAGAGACATAAAGAAGAAAGCACCACACCAGCCTTTGAATTCAGTCCGTTCTTTTAGGACAATTTACTTACTTACTTCTCTGGGATGGCCTTGTTGAATCTCAGCAGAGACCTCTAAGCCCACCAGAAACCAAACGCTGCTGAAGTCAGAGGAGTCTGTAGGGTCTGCAAAAATTCATGTCCCATTGCTAGCAGTGTAATTAAGTGGTGGTACTACTACTGACTTGCTCTGGTGACCACTGTGTGGAGTCCAGTGTGAGATATCTGTTGCGGGTTGGAAATGTTGTGAGGGTAGTCCTTCTAGCATTGGATGTGAATCTTCAGAACAGCCACAAACAGGAAAACACAGAGGCACCAGAGAACGTTATAAATTATTGCCATTTATTATTACACAGCTGTGTTATATCGGCCTGGAATGCTCAGCCTGAATCTGAACTAGATTATACATTCCTTGGGGCAGGGACAGTGTCTTTCTCGGTCTTTGAGCTGTGCCAGTCTTGGCATTCAACAATAATATTTATGACTATAGATATGTATGATGCTTTACAGATGCACATGTAGATGTGGACCCTGCTTGGAAGAGATGGTTAACTGAATATTTTTGAACCTGGAAAGGTTTGGAAGTTTGGAGGAAGTTTGGCGTCTTAACTTTTCTGAACCAACTTGCTGCAGTCACTAATAATTAAGGTAGAGCACGACCTCCTCCCCATTGGATGGCGGTCTGGGCTGTGAAAGATGGGGGTCCTTAAATGTTCCGATAACAACACACTCAGTCCCCAGAGCTCACTGACTCCCTGCAGCTTTCCCTTCTTTCACCATACTATCTCCTCACACTTTCTCTTGCTCTCCTCCTTCTTGGCTTCTCTCTCAGACACTCAGTGTTTCCCATAGTAGCTTCTCTCAGGTGGGGAATGTTTGGCTTGGGGTTGAGGTGTAGAGGTAAGGAGAACTCTTGTTTTTATTCTGTTCCAGTGGGAGTGTTTTCCCTCTGTTATTCATCAAACTGACTCCCTTTCTGCTGGAATTTAATACTCACCAGCTCTAAATAGCCTATTGCACTAATAATGATTGATAGTTTCCAATGAGTCCATAAATGCTGCCATTCCCCATCTCTGTACTTTCTCTCCCTATCTCTCCTCTCCTCCCTTCCTCTCCATCCTGCTCCATGGTTACTGAAAAGCTGTTCTTGCTGTTATTACACGGATTGATTTGTTTTCTGTTTCTTCTGTGATTTGGGATAGGAAAACACCAGGGATTTTTGAAAGAGCAGTGAAATGCCATGGCCAATGAAGCCTGACTGGAAATTTCTCAGGTTATCATCATCTCTTAGATTAGGAAATCTCAACAAGTTTCTATATTAAGGGACTTGGGGAAAAATGATTAGGCCCAGCAGAAGCTCCAAAGATCCCATGCTCCCGAAGAAAAACACGCAGAGTGTGAGCATATGCTTCGCGAATGCAAGAGGCGTGCATGTGCTAGGTGAGTAGAGTGTCCAAAGGCATGTGCTAGATGTGTAGTATGCCCAAAGACAAGGGCTATGTGTGCAGGAGTGACCACATGCAACAAGGCCAATCCGTTCCTGTGCTTGGAAGAATATACCATTCAGAGACGTGTTGAAGGGGTCTTGGCTTCTCCCATGGTTGTGGATACATAGTCCATGACGTGACAATAAGCATGGCTATCTAAGCATCCCCACTCACTGTTATCTTGTGAGTGAAAAGCTGGGAAATTCTATCCCAACCTCAGTAATTTCGAATGATCACAGGGTACAGCATGCTGCATTCTAGAGGCAAACCCTGATCTCACCCCATACCTCTGTCTGGTGGGGAGGAAGTACGAGGTGCTGTGAGACAATAGAGCCTGGTGTACAGCCAGGCTGGGCAGACACCTGTAAGAGCTACTCTTCTATTAAGTCTTTGGCCTGCCTGAACTCCAGAGACTGTGAGGAAAGAGAGTCCCTAAGTGCTGGGTGGGACCTAGTTTCTCTGTGGGGACTACAAGTTCTGGCTGTATCCAAGGAAGCCAGTAAATGGGGAATCTGCAAACCAGATACCTGCTTGTGTTTACTCGGGGTCAGGGCCAGCTCTAGGCACCAGCACTCCAAGCATGTGCTTGGGGCGGCACTTTCCAGATCCTTTTTTTTTGCTTGGGGCGCAAAAACCTGGGAGCCGGCCCTGAACGGAGGTGAGCTGCGGTGGTGGGGGGCACGGGGAGGACCACAGGAAGTAACCCGGGGGGGGGGGGGGAGGGACCCCCCCCCCCCCCGCCCCCCCCCCCCCCCCCCCCCGAGCACGCCGCCATTCCGCTTCTCCCCCCTCCCTCCCAGGCAAGCCTGGGAGGGAGGGGTAGGAGGGGAAATGCTGCGCGCCTGGGGGAGGAGGCAAGGCCAGGGATTTGGGGAAGGGGTTGGAATGGGGAGGGGAAGGGGTGGAGTTGGGGTGGGGCTGGGGGGGCGCGGGAAAATTTTTTTGCTTGGGGCGGCAAAAAACTTGGAGCCAGCCCTGCTTGGGATGTCACGCACGCCCTTTCCCTCACGTTCACATTCTTCATCTGTCTCCCTCGCCTCAACAATAAGCCCACAAGGGGCTGCTGTCTGTTGTGCCTTCCCTTCTCCCTCCCTCACTTTAGTCTGCAACTCAGGACCTGCAACCTAAAGGACGACTGGCTGTCCACAGGACCCTTCCCACTGAAGCTGTCCTTTTCCCAGCACACTTCACTAGCTTTCTCTCCTATGTAACAAAGATCCCTTCTGCCTGGTGGAACCCATTCCTCCTCTTAATAAGCATGACAGCCTCTAGCAAGCCCTCTCTACAAGTCCAAATCATAACTCCTCCTGCTACCAGAGACAGAATCTGGTGAACAATAAAAGGGAAACAGCTTAAAGAGATGTAAAATGGTGACTTGATTTACTCTTTTGTTTCTGAATGTTTGATTCCTCCCTGAACTGCCACCCAGCCAGCTGGGTTATGTGTCAGAGGGAAATAAAAAAAAAATCCAGTACAGCCAGATCCGTTATCAGATTCACTGCATTAAAAGGATTTGGGGAATGCTCATGTACAGACGGGGAGTGGAAGATGAGGACTGGCTGGATATGCATGACAAAGCACAAAGCAAACAGTTTGGCTACTGCACACAATCTTGAAGGGGGGCTGCTGGGCCTGGATTTTGTACAATTTGCATGGGAAAACAGCAATGACAGGCCCTTTCCAGTCCCTCACTTATGATGAGGACAACTAGTTTGCTACGCACACACTGAGAGTAGAACCTCTCTAATTGGCACTGATGACTTGGAGAGCCATTTTGCAAATTAACGAATAGGCAAACAAACATAATAAATAAAGAAGCAAGGTTAGGGCATCACAAAAAGCACTTTGTACATTCACTGTGACAACTGTAGCTTAGTTTCAATTATTTATGTTCATGCTTTCTAATGTTCTAGTGAATATGCAGTAATGATTCCTGTCAAAATGATGAAGTCTTAGCAGTATGAGACCTTGAGTATGATGGCTCAGCTATTAAACCTGTGTCGAGACGCGGAGAGAGATGGCCATTTTTGTGTGTCCAAATTACGAAGGGCAGATTAACAAGGTCCTGCTGTACTGTGCTGCCAATGTATTTGGCCACTCAATGGGGTGATGCAGATTAAGAGCAGCATGAAGCCTGGAAATTTAACTTCAAAGGGTTTTGAGGGAAGATTTTAATTAATTTTGCTCCAAGTTGGTTTCACACCCCGGTGTTTCACTTTCAGTTTGAATCCAGTTCTGGGCTAAGTCCATTCTAAGGGCCTTATTCCCCTTTATACTAGGGCTGCGGGCTGTGCAAAGGAGCCTTAAAGTGAGCACAGACGTATACAGCTTAAAGTGAGTATAGGCCCCTACAGACTGCCATGGTGTTGCAAAGCAGCCTTAGCGTAAATGGGAATCCGGCTCTAATGGGTCAAGATGTTTAACGTATCTTCAAGCCAACCGGGGCTGAGTTTCATACCTGGGTCCTAAGTTAATCAGATCATTTTCTTTCTTTCTTTCTTTCTTTCTTTCTTTCTTTCTTTCTTTCTTTCTTTCTTTC
>NW_020664482.1:23906805-23920596 GCF_002925995.2 Terrapene triunguis
TTCTTTCTTTCTTTCTTTCTTTCTTTCTTTCTTTCTTTCTTTCTTTCCTTTTTCGAGAATTAAAAAGCAAATAACCTGAGATGCAGGGGCAAACACAGCTCTGACATCAGCATGTGCACCTCCCAATGAGGCCCAGGCTGAAGCCAATGACAGCCGTGCCTGCTTGTGCCAGGGCTGAATTTGAATTTAAGAGCACTAAACTGCTACTCTCAGCTAATTTCTACTTTATCCTCCCCCTCCCCGTGTTTTCAGAGCAATAACTGCTCTCCTGAGTTCCCAGAGAGCTGCAGGGATCATGCAGACGCCTCCCCTCCATCTATCCCCTCTCACGTTGTGCTTGGGAGCGTCAGACCCAGTTATCTTTACACACACACAGCCTGTTTATAAATTATATGGAAACGAAGGACCTCATGTCATGCTCAGCCGGGCAGCAGCCTTGCCATTGACTTTTCACTTTTATTGCTGGCACATAAACCAGCGATACCGTCTTAAACTGCTCCATTAAAAGATAAAGACTGCACGCTCCCTTCTCCTGCTCTTTGAGCATGGACCTTGAGGACATGACACCCCATTTCCTACATTAAGAGAGGGTGTCTCTCTTTTCTCGGCTCAATTCCACCATGCACTGGGTCCCCGCACCGACACATGCTGGAAGCAGCAGCTCAGCAAAGAAGTAGAAGGTGTCATTCTGAGCTGGCTCAGAGGAACCCGGCACTGTGATGGTCTTTACCCTGGTGATGCCCAATGGCAAGTGAAGCAGTGTAAAAGGAAATTACAGCAGGTTCTGGAGCACGCCCTCTCCTTGTTGGAAAAACCACTCTGTGATTTCCTTCAGGATCTCGGAGATCCCTCCCGAGAGCCATACAATGGTCAGACACAGAAAATCCAACCCCCCCTGAACTTTGGGGACATTTGGATTCAAATCTGATTCCAGATCCAAACTTCACAACTTGAGACAGTGACAGAGTAGCAAATCTTCCAGGGACTGTGTATCACATGGGTACACTCTCAGCTGTAGACTGGAGCAGACTTCGTCTGTACCTATGTTACCTCTGTGTGCTCAGAGCACCACTGCTGTCCCTGGAGAGCACCATAGTATCATCAACTGTTAATGGGACAATCCAAAGGAATCCACTTTCCAAATGACCCGGTACAGGGCTGAACAGTCTTCCCCTTCATTGCCTGCAGAATCTATATGCAAAAGTGCTGTACACATGGGCCACTTGGTGAGGCCGCAGCCATGTGCTGGGGATGCGAAGGAAGGGACAGCAAAAGAGATTCATGGTAAAGGGAATCTGTTATTTGTTATACATGGTCAGAGATTAACCAGGTCACTTCTCAGAATCATATTTTTGCAAAGTAACTCCTTATTATTTAGACTGAAAACTCCTGAGCATGGGACTCTTGTCATATTATTTGCAAGAGACATGGCCCATTCTCGGGGCTGTATAAATATAGAATCATCATGATGCTGAGATCTGTGGCTTTCAGAGCCCTGGGCATTGGAGAATAGGGAACTTGGGAGGCATTGACAGAAATAGGTTTATGCTCCATTCCCAACACCACTGAGTGGGTTTGTCATTCTACCTTGATTATTAACCGTTGAAAAGTTGTCTTTCCAGCTGCCTTGTATATCTTCTAGATTTCAATGACTAAGCAGTAATTCAATGCACAGGACCAGAGCCACACATCTATCTATCTAGCCTACTGCCCATCACTGTAGTATCTGAGCATCTTCCAAGTAAATTCAAAAGCAATGCCAAAGTCCCATCCTACACTTGTGTGTGTGGAGGGATAACACTTGTAAAGCTTCTTAAGGATCCCTAAGCAGCTTCAGAGTGAGATTTGATTGACATCAGCTCCTTAGGGAGAGGAGAGTAGAATGTTAGCAAACAACCCCCTTTGTTTAATATCTGCTAACAAATGACCAACCCCACCAAAGAAACCACTCTTTCCCTGCTTCCCTATATGCACAACAATGCCATGCTAAGGTGTGGGAATTTATGTCAAGCTCGTGGAAGAGACAGAATCTCTGGTTTCCATAAAGGAGCATGGAGAATATTACCCGGTGTGATTTGAAACTTTGGTGGGAAACATGCCAGAGTGGAGCATTTTCAAAGAAACCCCTGTATTTCAGATTGCTGAAAACTGGGAAGACCTGTGGGGGAAGGGGTGCATTCAGGATGGAGCAGGGGATAGAGGCAAAGTAGGGGAAACTTTCTGAAGGGTTTCTTTTATGTTAGAATAAGTCATAATTATTATCAAGTCACAAAAAGCCAGGCTCGGGTAACGTGAGAACGGTCTTATCTCAACTCAAGTCATGCAGCCAGTCTGCAGCTCTCGTCCCAGATTTAGGCAGGATATATTAAAAAACGTGTCAGGAGCTGGTTGGCGTGGAGGGATTAGGGCCCCAGCCTTTTCAGTGCCGGAGATATGGGCTCAAACCTTGCTTAGCTCACAGGGGAAATGAGTTAGCCGGCCTCAGCTCCATTCCTAGTATGGACCAAAATATAGTTCAAACTATTTGCTGGAAGCATTCCAAAATTGTAGTAACTGAGCAGTGCTTGCAGTCACATAAGCTGTCTTGGGAGTTAGCTAGATGTCATGAAAACAGGCTCCTGGGGTGCTAGACTGACGTGTCTCTTTGCAAGACGATCCTTGCTGTTGGTTAGAGGGTCCTGAAATAAAAAAAAATCTGTTTTAGCTGTATGGAGCCTTGACTGTACTCTAATGACAGTATAATCTAGGTGCAGGTCTGTATTGAGGCATTGTAGATTAGTACACTGAGGGACAGAAGAACAATGGGGTGGTGCAGATTACCATTGTGGTGTATCACCAGAACTATTTGGAACAGCAGGACCTATTGCAGATCACAATTGAAATATATTGTCAGAGTCATGTAGTACCACCTCCATCCCACAAGTCGGTGTTAGGGTGCAGTGCCAAATCTGGAAACAAAGAGAGAAGATTTGTAGTGCCTGCCTGCACTACTTCTGCTCCCCAAGATAGATTTATGCTGTGGACTACACAATTCCACCCCATGTATTTCCTTAAGTGTTGAGTCCTGATTAGAATCCAACATCAAGAGTCAGATTTTCAAAGATGCACTTTTCTGTGAGCCCTGCTTCCATGTACAATTCCCAGGGTGCCTGTGCAAGTCAAGTGCATGAACACAGAGAGTTTTGCATGTAGATCAGGAATTGCCTGTGCACATGTAGGTCTCATGGAGAAGTGATTCTTCGCAAATCTGGTCCACAAGGACCAGAGAGCAGCAAAGATGCTGCTGCTCATGACAAAGAAGAGGAATAAAAAAGAAGTAAGGCAAGCAGAGCCTGTTGACTTCAGTGGAGTTACACTGGGAATGGATTTAGCTCATGCAATTTGCTAGTCTCTGTGGAGTCTGTGGGGTTGCTGGTGAGTGTTTGAGTTTGACAGTGTGGTAGCTGTAGAGGTTTGTGCCCTGTTTAGTGTCATCAGGGATAACTCTCCCAGAACCACTGCTTCCCTCCTGTATATCAACCGGGTCTCCCTTGTGGAAACATTTATCTTTCTGTGCTAAGTTCTGGCAACACCAGACATCACTGGCATCCTGCACAAGGAAAACACTCCAAGAAAAAGGAGAGGGGATGGGCTACAGCCCAGACAACTATTCCTCCAAGACCATCTTCTCCTTGTGTCTTTTCCCATGCTTCCCAAGAGGGGAGCAGATTGCTTTGGCAAATGAGCTGCCAGGTTTTTTTTCCTTCATTGCTTCAGCTCCATGTAAATTCTGGTGACTGGTCACCACAGGCAAAGTTAGGAGCACTTGGTTTCCTTGCCAATCCCACAGACGTAGCAAATGCACTGCATTCACTGCGCAGGGACAACCTTCCTAGCCCCACAAGGCAGGTCAGAAGCTCTGTGTCCTTTCCACTTGAGAGGTATACAGTACAGTGAGGCACTATCAGCAAGCAGCTGGAAAGGCTTACAGGCCTCTTTGTGGTTTCATTATTGTCTCAGTCAGCCTTCAGGGGACCGAATTGGCTCAGGCAGCCCTAATGTAGCCAGTTACTACGTCTCTCAGGCATGAGCTCATAGTGTTACTTAGACAATTTGTTAAATAGAAGCTGATTAGAGGTTTCCCTGCCTGGGTCCCAGGAACCATATGTGATTGTTTATTTACGCTTTCTGGCCAGGCTCACTTTCCTTTCTTCTATTCCGGCACAAGACACCCGATGCCACTTTAATCACTGGTTTTGATACACCCTCTCTCTCACTGCTGCTTCTTCTAGTCACGTTGCTATGGAAGCCTTTTCCTGCACAGCCTGACTCTTTGGGGTGGGGAGGGGTAGCAGAGCAATAGAAAACACCCAATAGTAAAGCCATCAAAATGGTGACACTCTATCCTGAGGTAGTGCTAGAACCCGAATATAACTCCCCAATGCAATTAATGGGGGGGGGGAAACATGCACATTGTAGTTCAGCTTGTGGTGAATTCTTCCTCCACATGCCTGAAAAATAAAATAAAGCCCCTAATTTTGCAGTGATTGAAATTTTGTAGGTTTTCAACAACAAAATTAAACTAGAAAAAAAATCAGTTTTTGCCCTCCCCTCCCCCCCACCCCCAACCCACCTTGTTTTGTTTTGGTGGGAAAACAAAAAACCAAATCTGTGAAACTCTTTGAACATAACTAATATGTTTCATTTTGTTTGAGTTTTTTTGGCAGAAAATAATCCCTATTTTTAATCAACCCTAGCCCCTCATCTTTCCCCACTCAGGATAACAGAACTCCTAACTAGCCAGCCTAAAGGGCCCTTGAACTAATAGGGTTTAGCCATTGACTTAAATGGGAGCAGGATCAATTCCCTAGCAGCTTTATAGCAAAGTCTTGGTCTGTTCATTGGGGTAAGATCCTGGCCCCATTGACTCCTGTGGGATCAGGATTTCACCCTGGCTCTCCAATAAGACAATCTACAAGGGTAGAATCTTCCTTACTTGAGGATTAAACAGAAAAATGGGTGAGCTGCAAAGCAGAATACTAATGAAACCTCCCCCCCCCGTCCCTCCACCCCACCAGCGGATGCATTGTTTGAATTTTCTTCCTGTGCCACTGTGCCCTATCTCCCCTTTGTCCTGGGTCTCATATTCCACTCCACAGATTCTGCTACATACAGTGTCAGCTTGTTTCCTTGGCTCTTTGTTATAATGTTGCTCCCATGTGGGGTTTTGAAATTCCAATCCCATAGTTTTGGTAAGAAGAATGTTTTCTAAACTCAGATTGCCCTCTGGCCCCTGCTCCCCTCCCCTGCTGTTCCCAGCGTAACAGCTTCGTGTTTCATATAATGGCATTGCTCAATTTTTTTCCCCCCCATTACACCTTGAGAGGCTGGAATCCTGCCCTGCTCGGTGACTGATTAGTCCCCAAATCCAGCCCTCACTTTCATTCTCTTCAGATTTTCCCCAAGTGCAAAAGCAAATTGTCAAAAGTGAAAACGCTTAAAGAGCAAACCAAAATAAATATATGTATAACACATGATGAATGGGCCCTGCTCTGAAATTTATCTTCATGAGAAACACAAACTCACATGTAGCTTAACAGCCGCAAGTAGCTTGTCCTGCCTCTCCTCAGGAGTGAAGGGAAATGTCATAACAGAAATCTGCCCCTATGTATTATCTCCAGTGTGGGCTGTCTCCTCCCATTGCTTGGCAAGACTGAACTGGGTTAGGTGGCAGCCTTCTTAGGGCAAAGACGAAACTAGCTGCTTTTGACAAAAAACGAGTATGGGCCCAAACATGAGCCCTATCGACAAACTCTCCCCACTCTCACTCTAGCCCTCTTTCCTTCCCTCCTTCTCCACATGCTTGTCTCCTGACCACCTCATCCTGGGCATCACTACTTCCCTACACATTCCTGGGGTACCCCCACTCTTACAGCTTTCAGACCTTCCATAGCTGCTTTGCCTTGGCTATGTTTTAGTGTTCCAGCCTGGATAAAATCAGAGCCTCCCAAGCCCACTTTTGGGGAGGGCTGAGGGATGTATAGCCTCTGGAGAAGGCTGGCGATTGGAGAATGCGGGAGAGTCTGTTTAGGGATATGAATTGTGTTTTGGGCTTGTGAAGCAGAGCACGTTGTTTTCCAAATTTAAATCAACCAATCGGGCGCACAGTGAATGTTTTATGAGCCTGAAAAGGCTGGTGCAACACTTTTAAAATAATTTTTCTTTTTGATGGCTGCCTTTGAACTTCTGCACTCCCTCCAGGCCTGGAAGCAGAGATCCAGAAATAGTGTGCTATAAGGAAGGCTGTTCTGAAGGTATATTCCTGTCTGGCCAGATCCAAATATTACCAGGGATCTCAGAAGAGAACCAGATTATCATGGACTATCCAGACTGATGAAAGTCCAGAGAAGAGGATGTTTATCCAAACCTTCTGGTTTTATATGTAGTGAAACAAAGTACCCTTTGGAGCCATTGACTGACAGATGGACAGGCAGCCTTTCCCCATGCTGTCCTTTATGTGTGAAGGCCACCCCATGCCCAGTTAGCCACATCACCAACCCTCTTTGTTCAAATCATTCCTAGAAACTCGTTTCTTCCATGATTCCCAAAGGAAATGAGTCAATAACTACTGAATCACTCCTAAAAATTCAAAGTTATTCCCGTCTCTGAGTTTCCCAGTGTCTCATCTTCTGTCTCTCTCTCCTGTGGAGTGAAAGCTCTTTGGGGCAGGGACTGTCTTTGTTATCATGTCTCAGACAGTAGCAACCAGATTGCAGGTGCATAATGCATGGTAATGACAGATGAATATGGCAAGGATCCAAACTGGGGAAGCCCCAGCACTATACACCAAAAGGGAGCGGGATGCACAAGGTAACAAGCGTCCCAATTGGATTAGAGTCACAGAGTTTAAGGCCAGAATGGACCACTAGATCACCTCATCTGACCTCCTGCATATCACAGGCCACCACCACCACCCAGCACCCACACACTAAACCCCACAATGGATTATCTTGACAAATTTCAGCAGGGATCAGACTCGAGTCAGCACAGCGTGCAGCCCTAATGGAAAGCACACCCTGCCCCAGGGCGAGCTGGTGTCTGTATGTCTTCCATTAGTAACTAGACCTTTTTGTTTTTAAATATGACATAGTTAATGCACCACAAAAAACAAACACACACACACAAGAATTTAGCTGCTGAGCATAAACAGAGAGAGACCACTAAAATATGAGAAGCAGGCTGGGGACATGAGACAGCACAGAGCTTCAAGAACGTTACACAAGCAGGTTTGGCGAGGAGGAGAAGGAAGAAAGAGGGAACATCTGGATCCTTTGGCAGATGTTCTAGCTGACTGGGATTGTCTGGGGACAACTCCTTGGTGTGTCTAATCCAAACAGCCTTCAAAAAGAGCATTCCTTTCCACACACCTCCAAGCATCAAAGCCAACACCTGCAAAGTGCAGGGATGTGGAATGCCTGGCTGTGTCTCTGACCGTGTCAGGGTGGGGTCTATGCAGAGACCTGTGCAGACACTATGTTTGGAGGCTTGCCATAATGACTGCAAGTGTCACGGTTTCTCAAAGTGCAGGTGTAAAGTGGACAGGCTGTGGAGGGAGAAATTAAAGAGAGAGAGAACCACTTCAGGCTTCTCTGACACCTTTCTGACTATGAGGAACTCTTAGTGCTGTTCAAAACAGTGAATCATATACCTGCAGTGCAGAGATCATGCATGCACAGCAAACATTCAGCACAGCCATAACCCATGCCCAAATGGGAAATTAGAACTTGATTTTTTATTGCGAGAGGATGCTGGTCAGGAAGCTGGGGTTCTCTCTGTCTCTTTTTGCAAATTGCCATTGGAACTAACACTCCCACCTGCTGAGCGAGTAGATAGATGAGCCAGATTTAACATTTCATTCAAAGAACAATGCCTTTAATGGCTCAGCACACTCCCCTAATACTGTACTGCAGTGTTAGCCCAAGTCCCTTCTGATTCCTGATCCTGGTGTGAGTCTTCAGCCTAAGACTTTCTGAATGGAGCAGGTGTGAAAATACTGTCCATCAGGTCACACTGACCCAAAGGGTAGGATCTCATACATTTTCAGGGGTTACATGGAATCTAGTCTCATCTAAAAGCTCTTTCAATTCCTTCCCTTCAGGCTCGTCAATTGAATAGCGATGCAGAAAGAATTCTGGGTAAAATGTCCTCTGACTCCATGACAAATTGGAGGGAACGGAAAGTAGAGAGTATTTTGGGGGAGGGCATTGGAGGGAGAGTTGTGAAGAAGTATTAAAAGAGGCAAATATGTAGATGTTTGTGTTGGGGGAGGGGAGAATGAATGGACTCACAATTTACAAACAGTTTAAGAGGGCAAACGCTGAAGAGGGAGAGGAGTTATTTAGGAGCTATAAGGAGGTGTTACTAGGAGGATGGAATTAAGGAAAGGAAAACGTAGGTTAAAATTCATTGACGTCTTCCCGATAGTGCAATGTGAAAGGTTGTGAAACCATCGCCCAGGGGAAGGGGTGAGAGCCCATTGATATAGGACTTTGGAAATTAATCTGGACAAAACATTAGAAAAGATACTGTGAGGAACAACCCTCCTTTGGCCCCAGGGAGAGGGACCAGACATCTGAGACCTAGCAGGCCCTTTTGCATCACAGACTCAGAGATTCTCTTTCTCTGACTCTGACACCTCTCTCCTTAACTCAGACCATTTATTTCTTTGTTCTCAAGACCAGAAATCTTGGATACAACCTTGACCACGAACGTTCATTTTACTCCCACTCCTCCCTTCTGTAACTGCGTGTTCACCATCTCTGGGGTATAGCCAAGATTTATCCCTGCTTTTGCTCTGCTTCTGCTGAAATACTTATCCGGGTCTTAATCACTTCCTGTCTTGACTATTACAGGAACTGTTATTGTCTTCCAAGATCCCTCCACTCTGCCAGGTTCCTTAGGGAGCAAAGAGAACGGACAGCACAAGCGAAAAAACAACCCCCTCATCTGTGGAGAATTGTGGGGAGGGTGTTGAGAGGAAGCCGTGGCTGGAGGATCAGAGGGCAGGGAGAGTGAGTAGATATGAGGACAGAAAGGTGGAATAGAGTAAATCCATGGAGATTTTTTGGAAACCAAGAGGGTAATTTAGAACTGGATTTGGAGATGGATACTGCAGGAAGCAATTAAAGTGATGGAGGAGGGGAGTGGAAGAGGGAGTTGAGGGGCTGATGATGAAGATGGACTTTGCATCTGCATTCCTGAACAAGCCAGTAAGCTGGATTCAGCTTCTATAACTCCATAATTCCACCAATCCAGACAATGTAAAACTTATTGCCATAGCACTGGCTATGCCAAACATTCACCACTGCCAACAGGCAGGCACGTACCTCCAGAAATAAGCAGTGACTAGTATACCCTACGTAACTGGGATAACCTCCACCACATTTCTGCTCACATCCACCTTATTCATATGTATGCAACGTGTGTTAGGAAATACTGAGCCAGATCTGACCTGGCATTAATCACCATGTAGTGGACTTCAGTGGAGCTCCACCCATGTACATCAGCTGAGGATCTGGCCCATTCTATACAAAGAACATACTATGCGGGACACATATAGCATGTCTTGTCCTATGGGGATCAGGAGAACTTGAAATCTGCAAGAACTATTTTATTTGGTGAAGCTTTTCCTTGCACATTTTGTCTACATGTTTCTGGTACAGTAGGTGAATTCTCCAGGAGGGTCAATATTTTATGACCTTACAAAATACTGGTGTATATTTTATGGAAAAAGCTGACTTACAAAACTCAGTGAATAAATAAAATAAAGAAGCATCTGAAACCTGGGATGCTTCTCCCAAACTTTATCCATTTAGGTTGTAGTTCAGGACAGGATCTTATCTTATCCACACCAATCTGGCCACCCCCAACTGAACTACCTACACCACTGGATTCTTCTCAGAAAAGCCAGGAATAACAGGCAGCATTCATTGTTTCAGTTGACTGAATAACAGAGCATTCCTTGCATTATTATTCCCCTTTTAAGGGTCTGGCCCTGTTCTCATTAAAGACAATGGGAGTTTAGGAGCTTCGTCAGCTCCTAAAATAGCGATGCCCCTTTTGCTCAGTTTACAAACAAAGACCATCAAAGGAAAAGTGTCCTATCCCTCATACCAGAATGAGATGGAGTTACAAATGAGCAAACAAATTCTGGAATGCTGGGCCAAGCACAATGGGCAAAAATATTCCTTTAAATAAATGAATGGGATACCAAGTCCATTCCAACAGGGACAGAAATCCAGCTCTGGATCTACTTTTATTCTCTGTGATTTTCCAGACACTGGTGTCTGACTCAACCTGGTCAGGAGGACATCATTACATTTTCCTCCATTTCAGTCACAAATAAATCCTTCCCTGGACTATTTTGTGGCCCGGAATGGATTCTGGATATGTGGCCTAGTTATTGGTGCAAGTGCACTGTATCATATGAAATAGGGTGCACTGCACTGACGTAACCTAGAGAAGGGATCGGTATCAAGAGTCTGCGTTGAACATGAAGTGCTGTGCATTTTTAGAAGTGATGTTCTCTGTCATCTGGCTTTGTTTTTGGTAGTTTATGTTGATGGGCATCTTTACAAGCATCCCGGATTAGCCTATTTCCTGAAAGCTGCAGGAGTGGGAATGAGGGTTGGGGCAGAGAACATGGAATACATGGAAATGCTTTATGGCCTTTTCAGTTCCAGTTGAGGTCCAAGGTTTAATGGCATTAAAATCAGAAAAGGAAAATTTCTTCTCTTAGGCCCTGATTCTGCTCTTGCTTATATCAAAGTAAGTTGAGGGTAAATCCATTGCAGTCGATGGAGTTAAGGGTGGTAATACTGTGGTGAGATTAGAATTAGACACAAAGAAAGCGAAGACAGCAAAAGCTTATTAGGTCACCTACTTCATCCTCTCGCTGAGTAGGCAGGAAATTACTTAATTATTTATTTAGAAATTTATCTTGGTAGGAAAGATTCCCCAGCAGGGAGTTCTGTGAGGCTGTAGCATAATCTCCCAAGGGAACAGGTGAAAGTCCAATACTCGAGTCATTTAAAACTTGACTAGGCAAAGCCCTAGAGAAAATACCATTGTGAAGAACCCTGGAGTGAGCCCCGGTGGAATGGAGTAATAGGTGTCTCTCGCTACCTGCTGGGATTTGTACATCTGGGAGTTTGTGACAATTGTGTGTGCAGTAGGGAAATATCCACACTAGTGCTAATGGCCCTGGATGACACACACCCATGGCACTGCTCTTAGGGAAAGATCCCAGCTACTTTCACCACCTTTGACAGGCAGGTTCTTAGCTTCCTTTTTTTTTAACCAACAAAGCCCATTGAGCTTCAAGCCCAAAGACCCATCTAATGAACATGTCAAACCAACAGTTTAGTGGCCCAAATGATCCAACTTTGGGGCATAAACTGAATGATAATTGGCCAGGTGCATGTTTTTTCACCTTCCTGTGAAGCATGAGGCACCAGCAACTGTTGGAGATAGTCTACTGGATTAGAAGAGCCACTATTCTGTTCCAGGAGGGCAACTCCTATATATTCCTAAAACCCCTCACACCAAATGCCCTGACAGCATGGATGCCCCATCTCTGAAACATTTTGTCCTTCAGCATGCAGCGCTGAGAAAGTTTCTTCTCATCATCACCTAGAATCTCTTCTCTGAAACCACAGCAAGAAAAAAGGGAGGCCAACCGTTGGGGCATCTGGGGTTGGGGGGAGGCGAGGTGAGGTGGGAAAAGGGAGATCTCATGAAGGTATTCTGGATCTGCAGCATGTGCACCAGGAAACAAGCCTGGAAGGTCAGATTCCATCACACTCAGGGAAGAGTTTCACTATGCAAGCTGGCTGGGAGAAGAAAGTTCCTCAGCTTCCGCTGGTTGAACTGCTGCCCTTTGAGGTGAGAGCTGGAAGAGGCTCCATCTGCTGCGTTCTCCTGCAGGACTGAGCACCTGAAGCCCTGCTCGGCTGGGGTTCAGACTGAAACTACCTTGTGCAGCGTTAGGTGCCTTTAAATGCTCCCATCTGTTGGAGCTACTGAGGGTCTGCGGGGTTGCTCTCAGCCATAAAGTCTGGCAGCCACATTCTGCTCAGCAGGTGGATGGGTCTCCAAGGGGGAGTGGGGAAGGGAGGAAAGAAAAAAAAATCTATGCTCTGTTTCCTTTGCCCACATTCCAGATTCTCCTCCTCCCGCAGGACTTGGCCCGGCTGGTACTCAGATTAGTTGCCCCCTCAGGGCACCTGTACAACACAGAGGAATCAAAGCACCCCTTAAAATAAGCCCCACACAAGATTGTTCTGATTAAAGGTTTGGCTGCACTCACCTTTTAAATGACAGCACAAACAAGGCAACCTACTTATCTGGGAAAGATAATAGGTTTCTATCCATTCCCAGCCACCGCTCCCCCCCAATGCTCTTTAATGTGATCACTGTTCCCCCCCCTCCTTTCTTTTCTCTTTCCGTGCAAAAAAGCTTCATCAGGCAAATCCAAGAAAAAGATTTGCAAAGAGGATGCTTATAAAATATTTATGGAGAACAGCAGTGAACACAAGTAGTATAATGAGGATCTGTGGGATGCGGGATGTGTCCAAACTAGCACAGTGACGGCCTCGTAAGAGACAGAGGCAAATGGTGGAAGCCATTAGTGAGTTCTGTAGGATCTTTACTCATTTCCATGGCACTCAGTTGCTTTGCAGACACACACTGCTTTTGTTTGGGTTTCTCTTACTAACCTGATATTGTATGTTTTTCTCCATGGCAGTTGCAGTTGAATGCCGCACTTTGGAGTGTAGCTGCTTCAGTTTGCATGCCATCAGACAACTTCAGATCTCGGGGCATTAAACATGGGACAGAGCTGTTGCGTCATAGCCTCTTGCCATGGCATCGTTGTGTCATGAGGCAAACCCCATGCCTTGATGATGCAAGCATCGTGACATGTCGTAGCACAGCCTGATGTTTCCGCACTGATCCCAAAGATATAGTGGGATGCTTTTACCGCTATTGATCTTATGTTTCCTTAGGGGCCTTTTGCCCTGAGAGTCACAAAGCACTTTACATGCTATAAAATGGAAATTAGCTTATCAACCAAGGAAGTGCAGCCACCTCTGATTTGGAGTGCAGCATCTGTTGAACAGTGCACAGCAACGATTTAGGACAGGAATTGCAGTCAGCTTCCATCCACTGAGATAATGATACCAACTGAGACAATTCATTTATATGCTTCTAAATCAGCTATCTTTGCACCTTCTTCCACCTTGCCCCTTTATGAATGGCTCCATAAAGCTACTACAATCTCCACCTTTAAATCCTTCCTCAAGACCCACTTCAGCGGCAGTCTGTATAGGAAATAAGGCCCCGGACAATGATGAGGTTGAGGGGCAGGTGGGGATAAATGATGATTTGCTCTATTAACATTTATTTATAAATACAAATATGTGTGTGTGTATAAGCAGTATATAAGTCATTGCAACCACCTCACCCACACTACATATGTTGCTTGTCTTCTCATGCCTTTATTCTGCAAACACGTATGTGCTAAACTGTAAGCATGTAAAAGAGAGAGCACCCCTGCCCCGGGAGGGTCTAGAGACCATTCTTAGGCCCTACACAAGACAGAGAAGTGTGTGAGTTTGTATTTCCTGAAAGCAGACCCAATAACATAAGAACATAAGAACATAAGAAAGGCCGTACCGGGTCAGACCAAAGGTCCATCTAGCCCAGTATCCTGTCTACCGACAGTGGCCAATGCCAGGTGCCCCAGAGGGAGTG